>NW_027069471.1:2950082-3085090 GCF_002906115.3 Quercus suber
GGCAAAATTTGCCAAATAATAGATTTTTAGAAAAAATTTTGGTGCATGGCATGCGGATGAAAGATTTTAGTTAGTTGGACTGTTTTTGAAAATCGAGTTTAAGAAACTCGACTTCCAACCCATTTTTCTTTTGCCATAAGTCTGAAATGGATCAAAAAAAAAAAAAGTGGAACTCGAGTCTAAGAAACTCGAGTTCCAATTGTACACAACTCGAGTTTCTTAAACTCGATTTCCACTTTTTAAAAGCAAAAACAGTCTAACTTACTAAAATGTTTGATCCATGTGCGTTTTTGCAAAATTTTTTCTAAAATTCTATTATTTGGCAAATTTTGCCATATGTGAATCAATACTATTAAAAACTCTCTTTCAATAGTAATTTCTATCTTTTTGCCTCCTCTCTCCGGCTCTCCCCCTTGATACCTGAATGTTGTTAATTGTCCGTTGACCAACCATTGGCTAACAATTAATTTTTCCCAAATGACTTTTATTTTTTTGCTCAAATTAATTACTTTCCAACTTAATTTTTTGTGTAAATTCCAAATTCGAGATCTATTTTCCAATTT
This sequence comes from Quercus suber, assembly GCF_002906115.3. Taxonomy (NCBI): domain Eukaryota; kingdom Viridiplantae; phylum Streptophyta; class Magnoliopsida; order Fagales; family Fagaceae; genus Quercus; species Quercus suber. The sequence goes on from NW_027069471.1 coordinate 2,950,646, forward strand.
GAGACTTGAAATTGCGAGAAATTATTAGGTCCACCAAGAGGATTGTTGAGGTGGTCCTCCTGATCCATCTAACCAATAAAACACTACCATTTATGCAAATGTGACACCTAATGGTTTTTAATTTTTAATTTTTATGCTAATTAGGAATTTTACTCACATCTTTGTATAAGTAGCATTATTTCACTGGTTGGGAGGACCACCTCAGCAATCTTCCTGGTGGATCTAATAATTCCTCCTAAACTGCCCCCCCAAAAAATTTATTTTCCCATTTAGGGTTTATTTCCTTGAATGAAAGATTTTGTTCATATAAGTATTAAGAATTACTCAATTACAACAAACATTAATGACTCATTTTCAATATGGCAAGAAACACAGGAACATGAATTAATTTTTCTAAAACTGATTTTCATAAAATGATTTCCATCAAAGCAAAATAGAGTGCCAACTTCTCAAGCTGGGCAAAACTTCTCAATTTAGACCAAAAAAAAAAAAAAAATTGTTTTCTAGTACCTATTTTTCTTCCTCCCTTTCCCATTAATGTTTACACTTAATAGCATTTTTCTCAGTCTAGTTTTTTCAAGTGTCATTCAAATTCAATCAAGTTAAGTAAAGCTCTTGGGAGCCGATAATCTTTGACAAACAAACAATATTTGTGCGAGGAATTCAATTTTCATTTACCGCACATCTCGAATTAATATCGTATACACTAGGTTTTCTTTGCTCATAATGGGATCATTTTATGGTGGGGTACTGAAAGTTTAGATACGTGAAGGAGTAGCTAGTATAGGACCATTGCCCAGAGGTATCGACGTATTGTTGGTGTTTATTTACATCAGCTTTTTTGGTTTAAATTGATTTTATTTTTTTAATTGATTTCTTTAATTTATAATTTAATAGTTACAACAGAAAAGAAAATGGTAGATTTGAACTCTAAATGTTGCATTAAAAGTACCCAGAGGTGCCAAAGAATTTGGTTACAAAGCTTTTGGCACGTAATCTCTTAAAAGAAGAAGGGCTCCACTAAATACAACAGCAACTAATAAGTTTTTCTAAAAAATTAGGAGGATTTGGTAGTGAAATCATTAAACTAAATAATTGTGTGAACAAAGTTTATTTTTTTTTTTTTTTTTTTTTGGATACAAGATAAAAAAATCTATTCTAGCCTAATCTATGTGTATATATGTGTGAAACTCTCTTCTGGAGACTTGAACCCCGGCCTTTGCCCTCCACACCCCACAAGCACCTATTTGAGAAATGTGAAACAAGTTTCAATAGATTTCTTATGGGGGTCAACAAATGAGAAAAGAAGAATGCACATGGTGGGTTGGAGTAAGATTGTAAAGTCTAAAGAAGAAGGAGGATTAGGAATACAAGAGGCAAGAGCAAGAATATAGCCTTGTTATCCAAATTGAATTGGAGGATGTATCATGAAAAAGATGCATTGTGGGCAAAGGTAATTCTAAATAAATATTGCTCCCATTCAAGAATTAGATTGAGAGATCCTGAAAAACTCCCATCGTCTCCTAATTGGAAAGCCATTCGCTTGGGGTTTCCTATCTTCCAAAAAGGTCTTGGGGGATTGGAAGTGGATCTGGGGTAAAGGTGTGGATGGATAATTGGGTTAATGGTGATTCTCTTAGGGGTATGATTGAAGGGCCTCTTAGGCAAGGAGAACAAAACTTGACAGTTGCGAATCTGTGTTATGGCCAAAATTGGAAATGGGAGCTGATTTCTTTTGATCTCCCTTAGCCCATTAAAGATAAGATTAAAGCAGTCCCAATTCAATTACATGGAAGTGGGAGAGATAAAATGATGTGGAAATTCTCAAACAATGGAGAATTCACTGCTAGTTCAGCTTACCGATTGGCAAATCAAGGGGAGGAACCTGCCACGCAATTCCATGGACTATGGATCTGGAAATTAGATATTTTGCCGAGAATTACAAATTTCCTTTGGCTGTGTTTGCATGGTAGTGTTCCAGTGAAGGAAGTTCTTGCAGTAAGAGGCATAAATTGTGACAAGGTACGTCCATTGTATAGAGATCAGGATGAAACTATAGTCCATCTTCTCCGTGAATGTGTATTTGCTCGTGACCTATGGAGGAATTTGGAGGTTCCTCCGTCCCTTGTTAATTCCTTTACTGATAATTTTGAAGTTTGGCTAAACATAATTGTTTAAGTGAAGTAAGGCATAAAGGGTCCATTCCTTGGTGCTTTCTTTTCCTTTTTGCTGTTTGGAATTTGTGGAAAAACAGGAATAAAATTGTGTTTGAAAACTCCATTCCAAACACCATGCTTGATAAGGTGTGTCTCGGCCAAGCTAAGGAGTATTTTTACTGTGTAAGTAAAGCCAAGCAAGTTACATCCAGGGCTGTTATTCCTATTAAATGGTACAGATGGAGCTTCGCTTGGAAACCCGGGTAAAGCTGGTGGTGGAGAATTAATTAGAAATAGTGATGGGGTGTGGATTAGGGGGTACTCGAGATCAATTGGGTACACTACAAGTGTTATGGCTGAATTGTGGGCCTTGAGGGATGGGTTATCTCTTGCCATTCAGCTAGGAATTAGAAATTTGGAAGTGGAACTTGATGCCAAAGTAATTGTGGAGATGCTAAATAATGTTGACAGCTCTGATAAAAAATTTTCTCCATTGCTTCTTGACTGCAGATCACTCATGGCAAGTCTCACACAAGTTCGGGTAGCTCATGTGTTTAGAGAGGCGAACAGGTGTGTTGACTATTTGGCCAAGAATGGGTGCTACATGAGGGAGGATTTTGTTATTTTTGATGTTTCCTCCTCTAATGAATTAGATAATTTACTTGTATTTGATAATAATGGTTTGTATTGTTATAGGCGGGTAGCCTCTACTTTGGCCTCTGTGGCTAGTTTGCAGCTTCTTTTGTTGTTTAATATCATGCCTAATAACCAAAAAAAAAAAAAAACACGTTTCAATAATATGTTGGTTGTACAACACACACAAAAAAGTGCCATTCAACAATTGCTACGGATTCAATGTTTGGGTGGGTGGTTGAGCTGTTATCCCTCAGAAGCAACTTAGTAAGCAATTTGCTCACCAACACTCGAGCATAGTCTTCTGCATCCAAAGTAAAATGTCAACCTTATCACTCATAACAAAAGCTTATTTTCTTCAATTGTTCCTTCAGTGTCTCTAAAAATAATTCCTCTAGCAACGCTACTGGCAAGTCAAATGCAATCAGAAGCAATTGTCGAATTTTTTTTAGTAGTAGAAAAATGTATGCTGAAGCCTGAAGAGTTATTTGACCGTTCTTGCAGTCCTACTCAAGCTAGAAGAACAATGAACTGTGTCAAATCATAAAAGAATTGTGTGCATAAAATGAATATTGAGAGACTTCAAAACCATCAGAAATTTGTCTAGGATGCTTGAGAATGATTTTTGAGATGCAGAGATCTGTAGGGAAATAAAACTAAAATTTGGTTAGATGCTTGGAACTGCCTACCTCTCAAGTCCTGAATTTCACTAACTCATATATTATGGTCCAATTCCAACATCATATTTGTGACTCTAGGCCTTTAAGAACAAAGAAATTTCTTACAATCAGTTTAGTGAGACTTCTCTGGAGTCTGGATAAAGAGATCAAGAAAAACACGTTTGAATCTGCGAGGTGAGAGATTATGATTAAAAAAAACCAATAGGTGGAGATTGATAGGCTATATTGTATTTTGTTACTTTTCAATGGCTTAAAACAAAAAGATTTAAGTAACTCTTATCAAATAATCAATTTGAGTAACATTTAACATATATACAAAGTGGTCATACGGTTTTTGAATAGTTATCTCTTAAGACAAGAATAGAGAATCAGAATATTTCCCAATAGTCAATTCTCGGTTTCCAAAAGTATCCTTGCCATGCCCATTATGTTGTTAAAGTATGAAAAGTCTGCAGAATCTTGCAGAATTCTCTGCACAGTTCACACAAGAAAAGAAGAAGAAAGTCAATAGTGAATAGAAGTTGAGAATGAAATCTATATTTGACTGTATGTAAGTGAGAGTACTACTGTCTCAGCAAAAATAAAGAAAAAAGTACGAGTACTACTGTGGTAATTATACAGAGATATTGAGCTCAAGTAGCACATGCATCAAGCTGAGTTTAGCATGTGGAAATACTAAATAACAGAATTCTGCATCTAGTTAATTAATTGAACTGATTGAATTTTACGCACGAGTGTTTCCCTTAACAAAGCATGCAACTCAAAAGCTTAAACTAGTAAATGGAAATACCCAATAAATACATAAGCCTATAACCAAGTACGCACCCAATTGAAGCTATAAATGATAACCTATTTGCAGCTTACCATTGCTAGGTCAATTTCTTCCTAACCTTGAAATCTTATATTCATAATACACTTTGAACCAAACAACACAATAAGACTGTTATCAAGATCATAAGAGGAGGTAAATTATGACTTTCCTCAGTAATCAAATAGTGATACATTTATTTTGTGGACTTTTTTTTTTTTCCTGTAGACACCATCCAAAATGGGACATATATGAGTAAATAATTGAGCTATGACTTACTCCTAAATAAAATATACATTAATCTGTATACATAAGAATAGAAAAAGAAACCTTCTATATCTGCTTATTTTGATTTTCCCAAAAATTGTTCTCCCACAATTCCACTTGTTTTATTGAATTTTCCTTTCTCTGCAGAAATGCATGAAGAGATGGAGGATCATATGGACGAGGCATAGTGCATGGGCTAGTGTACGTGGGACCATTTTCCATGGATTCCTCAAAAAATTTCTTCTGCACTCCTTCTGCTGGACAAGCCATTGTCTCTGCACAGAGTTCAACAGCTTCTCTGGGTCTAATGGGCTTGAATGTTAAGCGCTTAGCATACTCATTTAAAAGATGAAACATGTAATCATATACATATTCCATCTTCAAGTCTTCTTGAATGAATTCACTTGCTGCCTTCCCCATTCCTTGTGCCTGAGTAATCAAATAAAAATAAGTAATCGAGAAAAGGGAAAGGGAAATATGAAAATCAAAGTCAATTCAAAACTGCATTTGAAATTTTAATTTTGGTACTGTATCCTTCATATGTCCCATGAATTTTGTGTACTTGAGGTATGAATAGAAAGATAGCAACAAAACAAGCATGGGTTTTGTTTTAAAGAAATTAAACATTGCAAAAAAACTGAAATGATCAGATAGTTTGACGTATGAGAGCCTTTAAGCTTTTAAGTAGTTGCTTATTGGCTTCTTATAAGTTATATCAGGCATGTTTAAGTTCAAAACTCATTGTCTGAAATCATCCCCCTATGAAAATTTTTGGCACTGACAATACTTATTTGGACATCTACTTGTGGACACCAATGTACATACACCAGACACCTAATCTCAACACTTTAAGAACCAACATTACACTTTTTACTTTTCAAAATTTTGATGAATAATGACAAAGTTGGATACAATTACACCAATGACATCTTCTCAACAAGCCTAAGTATGATATTACCTTTTGCTTATGGCTGTTGCCCCAGTCAACTGCGAACTTAATAGATTTGCATTTGTCATCATTCCTTACAGGCCAGTAGTGGTGCAATGGCATCAAACCTCTTGTGAAGAAATCATAGTAGTGGGGCTTCACAAGTAAGCTAACAGAATCACAAGCAAGAATGTATTTTTCACTGACAGACCAGGCAGAGCCTTCGATATAAATCTTATACCTGCGTTTGTTGTGAAAGGAAGAAACCATATTACTAATTGATAATGCACATAGTCAACAAAAAGAGGTGATAAAGTGAACATGGAATTAGTAAACAAAAAAAAAAAAAATCATAAAAACTGAAAACTAAAGACAAGCATGCCATGCAAAAAAAGCAGAAAGAGATTGAAACTTTTTGTCTCACCTATAATTGCATTGGCTAGCCAAGTCTGACTGTTTGTATCCTTCCTGTGATTCTCGGATCCAATCCTGCAAATGAACATTCACTATTGTACCAGTTGCGATACTTTTTTTACATGTGACATAACAAATTTGCTCAACTTCATATGCTCATGAAGCATCCATTCCTCTATCATTCAACATTAAATCCCTATTAACATGTTACTGGCATGCGAGAAAAGATCTACTTTTCTCTATGTAAATAGAAAAAGAGGACCCTCATCTTCTTTAAAGCGTATACTTTTGGGTTTGGCTTAAAAGTTTGGCTCCCACCTACACCATAAAGTTGCTAGTGGACTCCAAAAGCTTCACTGTGGGGTACGCCTAAAGAAGAGATAGCTTAGTTGCTTTCTATTCTTCAGTATGTATTTCTTCTTTTCAATAAGAACTTCATTTTAATTATAAATTGGAGTAGAAGGGACATATGGCCTAGTTATAAGAGTGGCTAGGATAATTGTTTTTGTTCATCAATGCAACCATATGGTTGAAATTAATTGGAGAACCTAAGGTACAGCACATAAGAAATTGTATCTAAATTTTATCTATTCAATGATATACGAATAAAAAAAAAAATTGAAAGAAAGAAATTCAAAATGTTACCTGAGCATATACACGAGCATTCCAGTCTTGATTGTCAGAGACATTACATTTCATGAGTTCTTGCCTGAGTAGAGCAATCGATGGATTACCCTTCCAGTAAGCATAAGGTTCCCTTGCCATCCATCCCATCCTCTTGTTGCCTTCTTTTAGATCATTCAACAAATGTTTCCAAGGCTTTATATTGATCTCAGCCCTACACAAGTACATGTCATGTTAGGACTTAGGAGGGAAGTTATAGAAAAGAGAAATTGTTTACTAAGAAAAGATCCCTTCCTTGGATAGTTAAGAACATCAAATAGTTGTGCACAAGCATGCACGCAAACTCACACACACAAAATATATGCATATATGTACCTATGGTTTTATTTTTAAAATGTCATTGAAAAAAAATGTGCTTTATGAGAAAGGAATAAAGTATCACCACTTGAATGTTCTTGATTCAATTTCTCTTTTGAACTTTTAGTATTTTAGTTATAATATGATATCATCTTTCATATAAGACTATATGAATCTCAATGAGAAATTGTCATTCAATATTGAGAATTTTAAATACTTGAATTTTAAGTAAAGGAGAGGGCATTCAAACATTAGACGTCTTTGTGGGAAATATCAAAAAATGGATCCTTAAAAGTTCAAACCTCTTATATATTTGAATTTAAAAGACCTTTTATTTTTATTTATTTATTTTTTTGAGTATGAGCTCATAATTTTAAGGGGGCAAAGTCTAAAATTTTAGTTTGTTTTTTTTAATTAATTTTTGTAAAGCAGTTAATTAATTTATTTTTTTCAAAGNTTTTTTTTTTTTTTTGTTTTTTTTTTTTTTTTTTTTTTTTTTTTTTTTTTTTTTTTTTTTTTTTTTTTTTTTTTTTTTTTTTTTTTTTTTTTCGGTCTGATTAGGAATAGGATCGGGTATGAGTTTTTTTAAAAAAAAAAAAAAAAAAAAACCCATAGCAGGTCTGGGTCGAATCCGGCTTTTATCAAAAAATCCAAGACTCGGCCTAGATAAAACCCGGTAACCTGAAATTACAAAATACCCTATATATATATATATATATTTTTTTTTTTTTTTATATTTATATACCTATAATCTAACCCTAATCCCTCATTTCTTCAGCAGCTACTCAGAACTCACGCCGCCTCAGACTTAATAATCTCTTTAGCTCAGTCTCGCCACTCTCACTCACCTCGTCGTCACCGTAGCTCACCGCCGTCCCAAGCTCACTCACTCACAAGCTTACTCACTCACTCTCAATCTCACCACGGCCCAACTGTCTAACCTCTCATAGTCGCCGTAGCTCTTATCACCGGTCCCTCTCATCGCCATCCCAAGCTCTTGCCGTCGGTCTCTGTCTATTCTGTTCTCTACTTTTCTTCAAAAAAAATTTTTGATATTAATGTACTCGGTCTGTTCTGTTCTGTAGCTAAATCAAACATTTTTGTGTGTATATATATATATATAAATGATAAAAGAAGAGTTGAATGTGGTTGTAGTGGATTTGTGTTTTTGTGGTTGTTTTGAATGGTGCGTGTGATTTGTGTTTTTGTTCAAGTTTGTTCCTTTTTGGATTAGCTGGTTTAGCATAGGAGCTGGAGAGCCCAGTTAAAGAAGCTCAAGGTTTTCCCATTTTGTTTACTTCAGAGTTTCAGTAAATGGATCTGCTTTGTATGTGAGGTTCACAGTTTTGAAATTTGGATTTCATTGTTCTTGTTATAGTCTCAAGCCAAAGTATTTGAGAGGGGTTTTGTGAGTCTCTTTGCATTTCAAATTTTTTTTTTTTTTTTTTTTTTTTTTTTTTTTTTTTTTTTTTTTTTTTTTTTTTTTTTTCGGTTGGGCCATGATTTGGGCCACGGATTGGGCCCAAATCTGGTTGGGCTAAACGGGGCTCGCGGGGCCAATGGGGTGGGTCTAGGCCCTAGGAAAAAAACTGTTTAATAAACGGACCAGGTTCGGGCTGCGGGTCAGGTCCGGGTATAAAAACCCAACGCGAACCCAACCCGTTGTCATTCCTAATTGTGGGAGTAAATTTTTTATTTTTTATTTTATATGGGATCTTACTATGTGAGTTTATAGTAAAATCTATCATTCAAGCAAGAAGATAAAGTATTAATTCCATAATATTGAATAAAGACATAGTTTTTCTCTAAACTAGTTTAAAAGAATCTCCTACAACCTTCTATGTAGAGGTTTATAAGACTATTCACACACACATATATGTGTATATATATATATATATATTGTTGAAAAATATTCACATATATTATTTAAACAATTCACATGACTCATTTAAAAATGTCATGTGATTAAAAATACACGTATATGATCCTTTTAACCACCCAATAGTGCATTAGAGCAAAATTTCTCAAAATAGGTTTAGAGATAAACTTTTTTAAGTTGAGTAATAACTCTTTAATGGTTTTAGGGGGGTAAAAAGTAAGTATGACATAGATCGATTTATAATATTATAATAAGCAGTGATTTAAAAATACACATATATGATCCCTTTAACCACCCAATAGTGCATTAAAGCAAAATTTCTCCAAACAAGTTTGAGGTAAACTTTTTTAAGTTGAGTAATAACTTCTTAATAGTTTGAGGGGGTAAAGTGCAAGTATGACATAGATCGATTTATAATATTATAATTAATAGTGGTTTAATTGTGTTAAACTGATTATTACTAAAATGAATAAAGTTACCGATACATTATTTTTACAACAAATCTTAAGTAACAAGCAATAATAGTAATGGAATTAGACGAGAAGCAGTAACAAATTACTATATAGAATTTGTCGTAAAATTGTTGTTATTTCACCAAAGCTATGGAGAAGAGTGAGCCGTTGGATTGCGAGTGAGTGAAACAAGCACAAATGGAGATTGCAAGTAAGAGAGTAAAAAAGGTCTTACCAACCCCAAAAGGACCAATCAGGGAAAACAATATCCAGTGTATCATCATCCCCACAGTACCGAAACAGCGGAGGTGGGCCTGTGGAATTAGGCCCTTGATAGTCCTTCGTTTTGATGACTGGCCAGTCAACGCAATCAAACATCAATTCCAAGTCAGGAATTTTCCCAGGGTACCTCCGCAGTAACTGTAGGATCCCCCACAGCGTAAAAACGTCTCTTGTCTGAAACGCCCTCTGAAATCTCTCCACGTAAGCCTTGCCCTTCACTATCACTAGCCTGAAATTTGCTGTCGCTTTAGCCCTTTCCAACATGTCCCTCGTGATCCCAGTGTGGGCCCAGGGCTGTAGATCTTCGTGGATCCAACGGAAGTACTCGGGACACGTGGGTGGTGATGGACGGTCAGTATCTTCTTCTGTGTTGAACGTGGTTGGGTAGTTTGAAGGGCAGGTTCGTGTGAGGCTGTAAGTTGTACAGTTTAGTGGGATCGCAATTGGCTCTAAGGGCTCTTTAGGAATTTTGGGGATTCCTCGAGGGTATACGTGGGATGTTATAGTAGTTAGTTTTGATTTTGGTGCCGAATCGTCAGCTAAACCCTGAGACACGTAGCACAATGCTTAATAGTAAATAACACAAGAATAATTAAATTCTTACGCATGGTAAAAAAATACTTCTTTAATTTTTTCAAGAAAACCTAGGGGTAAAAAAAAATCAATTACCTCAATAAAATAATAAGATAGAACATAATCAATCATTATCTTATAGACTTCTTGAACATATGCCTTAGTTTCACAATCCAAATGCAGCCGACTTTGACTTGAGAAATGACAAATTCGATAATAACTCCACATATTTTGAATGTATTCATTGTTTTCAGAATTGTTTTATTTCCAACAACAAAGCTAATTGTCAAAACTTGCATATACTTCCTTTGGTTTCGTTATCATGCAAAAGTGGAATTTATAAAATCTAGCCAAACATATATTAAAATCTAAATATAATCGCTTAGATATTTCAAATGGTTTCGAAATAAGAAAAGGGTGCAGCAAAAAATAGTATATAAAAGAATCATTTACGTCTGATTTTACTTTTCTTAAATGGCAATTACATAACTTACTTCATTCTTTAAATGTGTCATTAGAGGACTCTTTTTTTTTTTTTTATTTTAAAGTACACTAAAAAACTCATTTCATAAACAAAAGAACAACCAACAAGATTATCATAGAATATAGGAATGCCCTAAGGCCTTGTTATAAAGCCGTGAGAGTAATAAAATAATTTTGACTAACGACAATTATTTAAAATGAGAGTAAAAAGAGAAAGCTGTCCACAACCACCGGAAATCTATTCTGGGAAAGTTTTTTTATGAAAAATTGAAAAATCTATAAAAATAATGAATTATTTTTCCATTCTTCCTTACAAATTTTTTTTAAAAAAATAGATTATTAATATATGCCTAAAGCCACCTGTTAGTAAATCCCTACTATCATATTTCTTCGAACAGTATTCAACCTAGGAATAACGACAAAGACAACGCGCAATTTGTCAGTTGTCACTGATCAAAAACGGCACAAGCTGTTTGATCGCTAAACCAACAGCTTCTAGACACGTTTTATGACTTCATTCACTTTGTTTGTACTTTATAGTTTTACAGACACCAACGTGTCGTTTTATGAACTCTGAAACTCGTCGTTTCCACGGCTCCATATGGTGGTGGAACCTCACCACCTCAAGTGCCGTTTCAATCGCGTAAGACAGCGACGTGTCGTATAAAATTTCTTTCACGAATAAAGTAAAACACACCATCATTGATAGTAGTAGAGTATTGTAATAATACATTAATACTTACAGTGGGGTAGAGAACGCGCGTGAAGACAAACGCGCCGGCGATCAGGAAGAAGAGGAAGATGAAGAAAGCAGAGGATCGAGCAGGAGCCTTCATAAATGGCCGCCAGATCATGTCTGCGAAGTGACGATAAAGCCCCGACCTTGGCAAGAAATAACACTACTCAAACCTCTGATGCATATTGTAATTGTAATTGTACTCTCTCACACTATGTTTTGAGTTTCAACCATACACTTTCTGACAACAATTTCACTCAAACTTTTATTTTCTCAACTGGGTTTTGTTGGATTATTTGTTATGTTTTGGGAAAGCCTTAGTTAAGTTTCTTACCTGGGTTTCTCAGACTTGGCTGATTGGAGCTTTTGACATGATGGGTTTTTGTTAAGTGACGTGATATGATCTACCTAAGATTTCAGTTACCGTTGTTGTTGTGCAGGAAAAATGGACCTGATTGAAAAAAAATGTGTTGTTGGGTTGTGTTTGGAAGTGTAACTGAATTTGTTTAGATCAGAGATAAAAGCTTTGGGTACGCTTGGGAAATGCAAAGAGAGATATTTTGGGTACACGAAAAATAAGTAAAGTATATATGGAAATGATGAAAGAAAGAGGTGGAAAACCGAAAATGTGAGAAGTGAGAACCGAACCACAGGAAGTGAGAGGGTTTTTTTTTATTTTAATGAAGAAACTTTTAGAGGTAGATAGAATCTCGTGAACAAATGCGACTTTCTCTCCCGAACTCTTTTTTTCATTCACTGGAACAGAGTATAAAAAAGGAAAACAGAGTTTCACTAATTTTAGATCTCTTTGACAGAGTTTAAAAAAGGACAACAAAGTTTCACTAATTTTAGATCTCTTTTTTTCATTCAAAAAAGGACAACAGAGTTTCACTAATTTTAGATCTAGGATGTGAGTGACAAAGAGGGAATAGGGCCAAACGTGTAAGCCCACACTTTTTCAGCTTCTTCTTATATGTGACACTATTTATCATCTATGCTTCACAAATTTTTGGGTGCCTAGATTTAAGAATCCAGTTGAATTGGGCTGGAACAATGTGATAAATTCCTTTCCAAAAAGAAAAAAGAAAAAGAACAATGTGATAAATTGAAATGAAAAACAATATGATTCTAATTTTAAGTCTATAAATCGAAATTGATTCTAATGAAGAACAATGTGATAAGAACAATATGGTATTCAATTTATGATAAATTGAAATGAAGATTAATATGAGAAATTGATTCTAATAAGGAAATGAAGAAGAATTCAAATTGTGAGTACTATAGGTTGGAGGGGGTTTCTCTCTGCTAGTGAAGGGTGGGTTCCCATCTCCTCCTAGAGTGTAGAATAGTAGTCCCTTCTCTTAAAGGTGTCTCTGTCCCCCAAGGTAACAGGTTTACCTTGAGGCTTTGTGGGTTTTTCTTCAGAGTTTTAGGGAAATAATTATTAGAATAGGATGGAAAAGCTTACAAAAACCTGGAATAGTCTAACCCCCTCGGAATGTGAAGGTTCAAATTTTCACATCAAGGAGGACCAGGCGAAAACCGAAGTTATTATAGTAGCTAAATTTTTGACTAAGCGAGCTCTTAACATAGACGCTATCGCTAAAACTTTCACACCCATTTGGAGATCGAAAAATGGCTTCAAAATTAAAAAGGAAAGTAGTCACATGGTATTGTTTAAGTTTGATGATAAGAATGAGATGGAGAAAGTCATGGCAGCTAAGCCTTGGAGCTTTGACAAGAGTCTAATGGTATTGCAACGGTATGGGAAGGAAACGGACTTGGGGGATATGGAGTTCAATAAAGTGACATTCTGGGTGCGAGTACATGACATCCCAATCATATTTCGGACAAGGAAGATTGTGGAACAGCTGTGTGAAGCGATTGGGAAGGTGAACGTAGGTACTAATGAAGCTGAAACAGAGGGAGATAACTTCTTGAGTCTGGGTTACCATTGATATCTCCCAACCACTATGCAGGGGGCGAGTTATCTCGCTTAACAGTGGGAAAGAAATATGGGTGCCCTTCAAATATGAAAGACTTCCAAGCCTCTGCTTCTGGTGTGGATGTTTAACACATGATGACCGTGATTGCGAAGTTTGGGTTGAAAGTGAAGGGAGCCTCTCACCAGAGTCCCAACAGTTCGGCCCCTAGCTTAAGGCTGCACCTTTTGTGCCGACACGACTGTACATGGTGAAAGTACTTGGTTTTTTTGCAAAAAAAAAAGCTGGACCATCGATGGAAAAATGTGTAGTGAAGAAGGCGCCAGTAGTGGTGGTGCGCTCTGGGAAACTAGCTCTAGAAATTTTTAGGACTAATAAGGAAAATTTAGATGCTGACGCTGCAGGAGACATGGATCTGGTTTTTAAGGAAGTGAACAAAGAGAAGTCAAGGCTATCAACTGATGAGGGAAGTATGGAGGATGTGACATTACACGAGCCCGAGTCAGCAAAGGAAAAAGTATTAGCTGATGCTTTTGAGGAGGAAATTAAGGAGATGGATAGGGAAATAAAAAAGCATGATAGTAAATTTGTAAGGCCACTCGGTTTTGGAGTTGGTACAGGAAAGGGAAACTTGGTAAGTCAGCCTTGTGATGAGAAGCTACACCAACCCGTGAATCAGCCTTGTGATGTGAAGCTACCCCAACTAGACCAACCCATGAATTAGACTTGTGATGTGAAGCTACACCAACCTAAGCCAGCAAAGGAAAAGTTGTCAGCTAAAGCTTTTGAGGAGGAAATTAGGGAGCTGGATAGGAAAATAAAAAAAGTTTGATAGAAAAATCATAAGGCCACTCGGTTTTGGAGTTGGTACAGGAAAGGAAAATTTTGTGAGTCAGCCTTGCATTTATGAGCTTAATGTGCCGTGCCCAACAGCCCATGCAGCTAATATGTTAGACCCAGCAGCCCATGCAACTTAATTGTCTCCATCAACACGCATGCCATTAGCTGAGATCCCAAGCTCTCTTGTCAATCATGTGCATGCTGAAGGTACTTGGAAAAGGTACACTAGAATAGGGGTGGCATCAGATGTGGGTATGGCTGAAACAGTGGGAGAAAAAAGAAGTGCAGAAAATACAACAAACCAAACTGAGTTACCAAAAAAAAGAAGGGTTTCCTAGGGAGGTGCAACAAAAAATAAAATATTGGTGGAGGTTGGTTACCAGCCCTACCAGAAGTAATGAGTTTATTATTATGGAATTGTCGTGGGCTTGGGAACCCACGTATAGAGAATGAGCTTGTTAGATTGATACAAACAAAAAATCCCTCTGTCGTGTTTATAGCCGAAACATGGGTAGACAAAGCAAGGCTAGATCATACTTTGAGCAAGATTAATTTTGATCAGAAATGGGTGGCTCCAAGATTGAATAGAGGTGGTGGATTAGCATTATTTTGGGAAAATTCTATTAGCATTGAGGTTGTTGATTCCCATAGGTATTTTATTGATACGATCATCAATGAGAATACTGAGAATGCATAGCGATTCACTAGCTTTTATGGAGAGCCCGAAACTCACAGGAGGAGTGAAGCATGGAGTAAATTGAGAAGCTTAAATTCCAGAATGAACATTCCTTGGATTTGTGGTGGAGATTTTAATGAAATCGTTTGTCAAGAGGAAAAGTGAGGTGGGGCACCTAGAGATCATAATCAAATGCAACTATTTCGAGATGTGATCGATGAATGTAGTTTCATGGACTTGGGATATGTGGGGTCGAAGTTCACGTGGGCAAAACATTATGTTGATGGGCATTCCATAAGAATAAGATTGGATCGATGCATGGCTACAAATTCTTGGTTTCAAAAATTTCCAGGAACTAGGATACATCATCTTAGTTGTATGTCATCCAACCATTCTCCTCTTTTGATTAATTTGTCGGGATTGCCTGAACCTAGGAAGAAGAGGTGTTTCAGATTTGAAGAAATGTGGTTATCGGATCCTTCTTGTGGTGAAATGGTGGAGGAAATGTGGTGTAGTACAAGGGAACTAAATCCAAGTCTAGCCATTCTGAAAAAAAAAATGGCTAAATGTGAGAAAGAATTAACTTGGTGGAACAAGCACAACTTTGGGCATGTGAGGAGGGAATTAGAGACTAAAAAGAGACAACTAGCTTTGGCCTAGATTGAGGCTATGGAGAGTGGGAACAATACTCGGATTAGGAGCTTAAGAATGGAGATTAATGTGTTGCAAGACCGGGAATCAAGGATGTGGTGTCAAAGATCTAGGGTGTTGTGGCTAAGTAAATGTGACAATAATACAGTTTTCTTTCACAGTAAGGCTACAAAGAGGCTTAGGAAGAATTTGATTCGAGGAATAAGAGATGGGAATGAAGCTTGGGTGACCGATCAAGATGACATTGGAAATGTGATGGAGAGTTACTATAAAGAACTTTTCTCATCCTCCAACCTGAATTTAGAAGTGGATTCTCTTGAGAAAATTCCATACATGGTGACCGATAAGATAAATGGTGATTTGATGAAGGAATTTACAGAATTGGAAGTAAAGGAAGCCTTGAATCAGGTGGCACCTCTAAAAGCGTCGGGTCCAGATGGCATGCCACCATTGTTCTACTAACACTTTTGGTCGACGATGCAGCATGATATTACTTCAGCCATTCTCTCATGGTTGAACTCAGGTATCCTACCCGAACCCATCAACCATACACTCATTACTCTTGTTCCGAAAATAGATAATCCTGAATTTGTGTCTGATTTTCGCCCTATTAGTTTTTGCAATGTCCTATATAAGATTTACTCTAAGGTTTTAGCAAATAGGTTGAAGAAATTTTTACCTTCCTTAATTACGGGACATCATATGAAGCAACATAATTCAGGAAAACATGGTTTTATGGCTATCAAATTAGACATGAGTAAAGCCTATGATCGAGTGAAATGGGTGTATTTGGAGAAACTCATGGAGAAAATGGGTTTTTGTGCTAGATGGGTAGCTCTTATGATGAGTTGTGTGAAGATGGTGTCGTACTCTATCATGGTGAATGAGGAGCCCATTGGAATGATCCATGCTAAAAGAGGAATTAGACAAGGAGACCCTTTATCTCCTTTTCTTTTCCTTTTATGCACAGAAGGCCTTCATGCTCTCATTAAACACTCGGCGAGGAATGGGGATATTAAGGGTTTTTCCTTGTGCAAACGAGGCCCTAAACTAACCCACTTGTTTTTGGCAGACGATAGCCTACTTTTTTGCAGGTCAATCACTGAGGATTGTAATAATGTCTTGAAGCTGTTGGGTGAATATGAATCTTGGTCAGGGCAGAAAATCAACAAAAATAAGACCGCAATCTTCTTTAGCAAGTCCACCAAGGATGAAGCAAAATCAAGCATAAAGAATCTCTTCCAAGTTCAAGAAGTGAAGTCTTATGAGAAATATTTGGGATTTCCCTCCCTTGTGGGTAGGGGGAAGAAGGCTAGCCTCAACTATATAAAAGAGATGGTTTGGAGAAAACTTCAAGGTTGGGAGGGTAAATTGTTGTTACAAGCCAGGAGAGAGGTCTTTAACAAATCCGTGATCCAAGCTATCCCTACCTATGCTATGGGTTGCTTTAAATTGCCTTTGGGGCTTTGTGATGACATTGAGGTAATGATAAAGAAGTTTTGGTGGGGGCAAAGGGGCAATAGAAGGAAAATTCAATGGATCCGGTGAAGTGAATTGACTAAGTCTAAAATGGTAGGTGGTATGGGTTTTCGCGACTTGGCTCATTTTAATGATGCTCTTTTGGCGAAACAAGCTTGGCTGCTCTTGCATAATAAGGAAACTCTCTTCTACAAAGTCTTTAAGGCGAAGTTTTTCCCAAACCACACTCTTCTAGAAGCTAAGAAATCCAGTTCTGGGTCTTACGCTTGAAAGAGTATTTTACAAGGCTGTGATGTCATCCTAGAAGGGGCGTGTTGAAGGGTGGGGGATGGAAAATCAATAAAGATTTGGCAACATCATTGGCTACAAAACATCCTACTAAGGTACTTTCCCCCATGGTGGAATCAATGGAAGAAGTCACAGTGGAGTGCTTAATTGACAAGGGCACTAGAACGTGGAATGCAACAATGGTGGATGGGATTTTTGCACCACAAGAAGCGGAAGAAATAAAAAATATTCTGTTGGCTAGAAAAGAAACGGAGGACATGCTATATTGGCCATGGGAGTAAGATGGGAGATATAGTTGCAAAACGGGCTATAGATTCCTAAAGGAAGATGAATTGGGTTTTCAGGTATCAGAGCATCAAGACCATGAGAAAGAGCTTTGGAAGAAGATTTGGGCTCTTGAATGACCTAATAAAGTAAGAAATCTAATTTGGAGGGCATGCCGTAATTCACTCCCCTCGAAGTGCAACCTTATGCGTTGAACAATTATTACTGAGCAAAGGTGTGATTGGTGCAAGGAAGAAAATGAAGACATTGTGCATGCGGTATGGAGTTGCAAGGGGCTGGATGGAGTATGGGAAGTGGATAATAATTGGAGTTTTAGGAACCAAAGGAGCTTCTCTAGTTTTAGTGAGCTACTGATCTAGGTATTTGAGAACAATAAGAACCCGGTTCTGTTTGCCTTCACCATTTGGTCCATTTGGGATCAAAGGAACCAGGTTCGAACCCAACAAGCACACTGTCCTTTATACCAACACTCCCAGTGGGCTTATGACAGTTATTTGGAGTTTAAAGCACTGAAAACAGCACCAATTCCTAGCAAGACAAAGAGGAGAGTACGGTGGAAACCACCTAACCCAGATTCATACAAGATCAACTTTGACAGAGCTACTTTTGCCGAAGAAAAGTGTTTCGGTCTGGGTGTCATAGTTCAAGACAAGGAGGGATTGGTTATTGTAGCCATGGCTACTCGGGTTCCTCAACTCCTCCAGGCGATAGAGATTGAAGCTTTGGCTGCCAACAAAGCTCTTGAGTTTGCACAGGAGATGGGCATATCAGATGTTGTATTGGAGGGTGACTCCTCACTGGTGATGGCGGCTTTGAACTCTAAGGATCCTAGCTTGGCTCCTTATGGCTTGATGATACAGGACTCTTTATCTTTATCTTCAGCTTTTTCCAAATTGTCCTACTCTCACACTAAGAGAGAGGGCAACACAGTTGCACACAACTTGGCTTAGTTAGCAGTTAATTTACCAAATTGTGTAATATGGATGGAAGATGTTCCATCTGATGTACTATCCTTTTACCAAGCTGATTTAGCTGGTATTTCCTAATTAATAGCATCACTATGCGGTTTCTCAAAAAAAAAAAAAAAAAAAGAATTCAATTTATAATTTTAAGTCTATAAATCAAAAGAACAATATGATATTCAATTCACATGATCACATCTAGTTTTAAACTTTGAAGTAAAAAAAAATCACTTCTTTATATTTTAGCTACCTAATATTAAATTTTTAATACACTATACATCACTTTTCATTTTCGTATACATCAATTAAAATATTTATCATAAATGATTTTTTTTTTTTTTTTTTGGGGATAGAGAAAAGGAGAGAGTATTTGTTTGAATAAAAAAAGAGAAGTAAGTTTTACAAAATATTCCATGTGACACTGTAGCATTTTGCAAAAGATAAAATATTTGAATTGTGTAACAAAAAAAAAAAACTGGACTTGTAACCTTTTTTAGTGTTTCTGAAAACATCCACGGCAGTGGAACTAAAAATATAGTTATTTGTACACAAAAAATTACTTTATCTATTTTACCTACTCACATGCTGCAGCAGTGGATCTATTTTAGATTTTAACACATAAAATAATATAAACATCACAATAAAATAATATATATACTATAATAAAATAATATATCCACTACAATAAACAACAATCACAACCACCTGCAACCGCTACCGCTGCCACTACCACCGCCATTACCACCGCTACTGCCAACGCCAACGCCACCGCCATCGCCGCTGACTCTTCTACCTCCTTGCCACCGCCGCCGCCTCATGATAGAATAATATATTCTCTACAATGAACAACAATCACACCACTACCACCACTATCACTACCACCACCACCACCATCAAAAAAATTATTTTTTTCTCACCAATATTAGATAGTAATAACCTACCACTTAAAATTTATTGCAAAAATATTATGGTAACATTTCTTGATTTTAATTTCTTATTATTCTTTATTTTATTTTTTCCATTATCTTATTTTTTCATCCAAATACACGTTTTTTTTTTTTTCCTCCTCCATACACGTACTCCTCTTATCTCATCCACCCTCAGCCACACCTTTTAACTTTCAACCATTTCTTATTTTTTATTGTTTTATCTTTTTGTTACTTTTTCTCCTGAGTCTTTTGGCTAAATATTGCTAAATTTAAAACATATTTACGTTATAGGTACTGTTACAAGTTATTTAGGGTGTGAGGAAAGAGATTGAATTTCGGCAACAGTATTGCCGAAATTCAAGAAAAAGTAGGAGAGAGAATGAGAAAAAAGGAGGAGAGAGAAAAGCTTGAATTTCGGCAATAGTGTTGCCGTAATTCTTCTGCCCAACTTTCCTCACCTGACGGATGTGTGAGTGTGAGAAGTGAATGAGTGGAGTGCCCAAAAAAAAAAAGTAATTGTGGCAATGGTATTGCTGAAAATGGCAGGGAAAAAAAAAGTGAATGCCAAAATCTAGGGAAGAATTAAAGAAAAATATAATGTGCTACGTACACAATATTTTTACAATATTTTCACAATAAATCACAGGTAACTTGTTATTATTAGTTCAAATTTAAATTTGACATTGAGATTACTATTTTAATCTAACAATAACAACAAGTAACAACTTGATGCTTAGAATTTGTTATAAAAACGTTGTAAAAATTGTGTGCACTTATCATTTCTTAAAAAAAAAAAAAAGTGTAATGGATTTGCCGAAAATGGGAAAAAAAAAAAAAAAAAAACTTTTTTTCCCAATTGTGGCAATGGTATTGCCGAAATTGTAGGGAAAATATTGAAATTGTGGGGAAAAAATATTTTCCCCACAATTTCGGCAATACCATTGCCACAATTGGAAAAAAAGTTTTTTTCTTTTTTTGCTATTTTCGGCAAATCCATTACACTTTTTTTTTTTTTAAGAAATGATAAGTGCACACAATTTTTACAATGTTTTTATAACAAATTCTAAGTATCAGGTTGTTACTTGTTATTATTGTTAGATTAAAATAGTAATCTCAATGTCAAATTTAAATTTGAACTAATAATAACTAGTTACTTGTGATTTATTGTGAAAATATTGTGTATGTAGCACATTATATTTTTCTTTAATTCTTCCCTAGATTTTGGAATTCACTTTTTTTTTCCCCTGTCATTTTCGGCAATACCATTGCCACAATTACTTTTTTTTTGGGCACTCTCACTCATTGCATTTCTCACACTCACACATCCAGTCATGTGAGGAAAATTGGGCAAACAAATTACGGCAACACTGTTGCCGAAATTCAAGCTTTTCTCTCACCTCGCTTTTTCTCATTCTCTCTCCTACTTTTTCTTGAATTTCGGCAACACTGTTGCCGAAATTTAATCTCTCTCCTCATACTCCTAAATAACTTGTAACAGTATCTATAACACAAATATGTTTTAAATTTAATAATATTTAGCCAAAAGACTCTTTTCTCCTCATCTCCTTCTCCATTTTTCAACTGTTCTCTCTTTATTTCTCTGTCCAACCAAGCTTCAGTTCCGCACAGCCCACGTACTCCTCTTATTTCTCTGTCCAACCAACCATTTCAACTGTTCTCTCTTCTTTTTGCTTTTTTGGAGTAAAGGATTAAAACTTTATTTGTTAGAAGAAAGTGAACATAAACAGAAGTATAACAGAGAGAGCATACATATTCAGTTTTGTAAAGTTTGAACAACTTTTGCAATTAAAAGTCATTTTTTTCTGTTTAATAAAGAATGGATGTAGAACCAATTTTGTGAATAAAATTTGACTAAAATAGATGATATGAACTATGAAGAATGGGACATGAATGCTCTCAATTATGATGCTTTTCAATTGCAATTTGAGTAATAAAAAAAAGTTTTCAGATACTGAAAACGACCTTGCATCATAAGGAAATTAAGAGAGATTATTACCTTCATGGAAGGACTTGTCTGATTGCCCTCCCTATAACAATAGGGCCCAGCCTCATGTGAAAGGAGGAGACCACCAAACTTTTAATCCACCGACTAATACATTTTAGTATATTAAAGAACATATTTTATTTTCCTAGGTGATGGACGAATTTCAGGAGGTGATGTATTAATGAGGGTGATATTTTCCGGCGTCTTCTCCCACCTTTTTCATTAGCTCTCTTTTTGGCTACCAACAAAAAGTCATTTAAGTGCCCACCTCGTGCTTAGTTTTTATTTAATTTTATTTTTGTTATTAGGAGTTGTTAATCAAATAATGAATATGATAAATTGTTAGCTTAGTATTTGAATAAATCTTATCTATTTATTGTAGATAAAGATTAGGTTTCTTTTGAATTTAAATGTTAGTTTTATCTTTTAAAGTTATCTATTTATTTATTTATATGACTTGATATTGATTAACAAAGGAAGTTGAAAAATATTATTAATGTGATTGCAAGTTTTATTATAGTATAACTTTTTTTTTTAGAATGTTATAATAATATAACTTGAGTTGAAATAGATTTCAATTAAATTAATTGGTAAAGTTTATTTTCTTGTATAGAATAAAAGATTTAACATTCGAATTATGCCTACATCAAAATGACGGAAATATGAGTGTACGCAGCGGAAAAATTAAGCATAACGGATCTACTTCATTCGCAATTGATAACAAGCACTATGTAAGTTTCAGAATTCAAGAATAAGAAAGTGTCCCTTGGTGTGGTGATTTCAAAACCGAAGATCAGAAATTCTTGAGAATACTTTCAATCTTCACTTATGCCCAAGAAGTGTGGTCTTTCAATTAGTTTGTTCTAGAGAGAATGAGAACAGTGTCTAACCCCACATACAAACATTTTCATATCATATCTAAATTCTTGAGTCTTTTGGCTAAATATTGCTAAATTTGAAACTTATTTGCGTTATAGGTACAGTTACAACTTATTTAGGAATATGAGGAGAGAGATTGAATTTCGGCAACAGTGTTGCCGAAATTCCAAGAAAAGTAGGAGAGAGAATGAGAAAAAGGCTGGAGAGAGAAAAGTTGAATTACGGCAATGGCATTGCCGCAATTCATTTTGCCTAACTGTGCTGACCGAGTGGCTGTGTGAGAAGTGCTCTGACCGAAAGTGTGAGTGCCCAAAAGAAAGTAATTGTGGCAATGGTATTGCCGAAAATGGGAGGGGAAAAAAAAGTGAATGCCAAAATCTAGGGAAGAATTAAAGAAAAAATATAATGTGCTACGTACACAATATTTTTACAATATTTTCACAATAAATCATAAGTAACTAGTAATTATTAGTTCAAATTTAAATTTATCATTGAGATTACTATTTTAATCTAACAATAACAATAAGTAACAACCTGATACTTAGAATTTGTTATAAAAATGTTGTAAAAATTGTGTGCATCTCATGGACTTATGATTTATATCTTCTATGACTTTTCACATAAATCATATATTATGCATCTCATTGACTATATGATAATGTCCAAATATTCATGTTACCATTATTTTAGATGATAATTAAAACAACTTTATTAATTACAATATCAAGTCATAAATCATGTCATACATAATATCATACATAACATTATATAATATGATTTAAGGGCACTAATCCTAACACAAAAACCAGCTGATATTTTGATCTAATAATAAAGCCATAAAGGATAATAATAATCATAGAGTGGATGGTAGATACCGGTATAGATTGGTAACTTGGGTTGAAAGAAAAACTATTAGACACTTCAAAATACAGTAAATAATTATTAGACACTTCAAAACTGTGGTGACGTTCTATATTTTAACATTAATGGTGATTTTTTTTTTTTTGTTTTTGTTTTGTTTTTTTTTTTTTTTGAGAAACAAACACACACATTAGGATATATTCTTTAATAAATATGGCTGGAAAAGTGGTAAGTCTAATTAAATTCTACTCACTTGAACTTCAAGCTTTTATACCATAACATTTATGCCCCGTGTTGAAGTGGATGTCTTTTGTACGAAATTTCTTTTGCATAGCTCTACATGATATACATAAATTAACATAATGGGGCTGCCTCAGTCGCCCTCTGCTACCTGGGCTCTTTATGTTAGGCATGGGGTAGTTGTGACAATCAAATTAAATTTGCAAAGAAATTAGTTGTACTAGGGAGAGATTTTCTCCACTTCTACTTGAAAGGTTTTCACTTCTCATTTAATTTTTCGATCAACTTTTTCCTCCATTATAGTACTGGATATTGAGTAATGGAAAATTCGGTGAAACTAGTAGAGAATACTGTTTATTACTAAACGCACCAAGAGAAATTCTTTATCATGATCTTTCAATTTATATTTACAGTGTGCTTTATATGACCTCTTTTTTTATTGACTTATTTTGTTTAAAAAATAATAACCTATAAAAAAAAAAAGTTATCTCAACAAAAACAAAAATGTTCTATACAAAATTACAATTACACCTGAAGAAAAAAAAAAGTAAAAATTTAAAAATTGTACACATTACATAAACCGAACGTAGAAATAAACTTAAATTTAAAGCTAAAATAAACATTTCCTAGGTCTAGAAGATAAAAGATCATCTCTGAAAAGCCTCTCTTTTATTGTTTTCTTTCCATCAATTTTTTTTTTCTCTTTTCTAGATATATAAAATTAGATTTTTCTTTTGTTCAATTTGCATAATAATATAGGTGTAAGGGTATTGGGCCCAGGAGCTCATTATCTATGTATATATTGGGCCTAGGGCCCAATCCAAGGACTTGAAGTCGTTCAAGGAGGAGTAAGCATTACCAGGGGAGTCCGTGTTGATAAATGAAGAAGTTAGTTTTGGTTATAAGAGCCCATAAGGGTTGTCCGAGGATGAATACCTCCTCGGCTAACTGAAGCCGAGGTTCCAAGGGGTGGTCTGCCGTCTAAGGGAACGTTCCAGGAAATTTTGTTGATACGGATAAACATTACAGAAACATAGGATAGGGGGGAGTCCTAAAATATCTAAGAAGAAAGCTGCTACCACTGCATTGAATGTTCTGCAGCTAATCCTCTGGCCACATTAATGTGGAAGTGATACCTGAACAGTGGTTTTCAGCCGTACAGCTACTACACAAAGATTTTAGGAAGGTGCTAATGGGACAAATATTAACACCAACCATCTATCCTGCACGTGGAGGGTAGAAATGAAAGGGGAAGATAGTATAAAAGAAGAAGAAAGCAATGAGAGAAGGGGATCGAGAAGTGAATAGAAAAACACTGTAACAATCAAGAACTAAACTTGTAAATCTAACTTAAGAGAAATATATAAGAATTGATCTCCTCGAACTGTGCCGAGGATGATTTTCTTTAGTTTAAACTAGTCTATTTTCATTCTCTTATCATCTGAATCCACTTTAGTGATTAACTGATTCATTAAAGCCTAGTTTTTCAACCAACTCTCTACAAATTCATTGTTTTGGACTTTTTGGACCTGAGTCCATTCACCTTTAGGGCTAACGGCTCAAACCGCGTCCTTACAATAGGAATCAAAGAAGTTAAACAAAAGGGGACTCTTCAATAAGAATTTTTCACAGATTTAGATTTTGTTGTTTGGTTACGAATAGACCAATTATCTAAAGATTTTTCTTATAAGATTAAGTTGAAATTCTCCATTTCCACTTATTATAGGAAAAACAAAACAAAACCATGGACCATCCGAATTGGATTGATACACAATACTGGTAAATCTTATCAATCTCATCTTTATTAGTGTAGTATAATTGATGAACTAAACTTCTCTAAAAAAAAATTGATCATGAACTAGAATTTCCAGCAATTTGAGAGGAGTTAGAATACATGTATATGGTATACCATTAGTAATAATTCCTTATCAATTAAGTAGTTATATCATTCTCAAAAAAAAAAAAAAAAAGTAGCAATATTGCCAACCTTTTCGGCTTATTTTTCTCTTCTTTATTTTATTTTTGGGGAGTACACTGTACTGTCTGTACAGTACCAGGCCCATGCTTAGTGCAACAACTCATGGGCGGGCGCGGGAGCCCCAAAGCAAGCTACTGTGCTGGACTCTACCCTTTGAAATATATAAATTTAATATTGTATATCAGCCCACATGTCTAAATATGAAATATTAAACACATACTTAAATAAAGCAACGAGTTAGTGCGAGTGCCACAACACATGTTCTGTGAGGTGCCTTTGTAATCAAAAATCGTTTAGGTCAGTTCATTCGTAAAGGTTGTTATTTATGGCACTCTTGCACTGATGAGAACAACCATTTGTCCACAATTAGAGAAGCATTATATGAGGCATGGAAGCACGATTTCAGGGAGATAATTTTTTTTTTAAAGATCAAATCAAGGGGTGAAGCTAATTTAGACACATTGCCTAACTAACTTGGAGAATGTTCTCATCATAGATGATATTGCAACATTAAAGAAGATGATTAAGCACATTCATATACAAGTTGCTCCTCAACCGGTATTCCAAGAAGTTCAAGGACTAGCAAACATGGTGACAACAAGTTTTACAAGTCTCTCCTAGATGTGATTTTATTTGGCGGTAACAAAAAAAACAACAACACGTGTTCTATTAATGGGTGAGCAACTGTTAATAAACCATTTTAAGAAAGTTTTGATACTATTTTCATAAAAAATATAAAAAAACTATTAAAATTATTTTTTCTCATAAAAAGTTTTTTTAAAATATTTTATAAATCAATACTCTTAGGGTATTTATTTACTTTTCCCTTCAAATAAAAGGCAAATTTTCAAGCATTAGTCTCCTAAACCAGGTTTTCTTAAGAATGTAGAAATGCTCTAGCTCTAGAATTCACCTTTTGTGTTCTAAGAAAAGAACATTTTAAGACTATTGCAATAATCCAAGTTGAATGGGAGAAACAACCTGAGGGTTGGTTTAAACTTATTCTGAATCTCTGATGGTTCATTGCTTGGAAATCTAGGTCATGCAAGGAGTGGAGGTCTTATTAGAAACACTTATGGAGATTGGATTAAGGGTTATTCTTGAAGAATAGGATGTACACTATTGTATCAGCTGAGTTTTGGGCTCTTAGAGATTTTTTTTTTTTTTTTTTTTTTTTGAGAAAGTAGAGATGGGTTAATTCTGGGTGTACAACTTAATGCTAGTCTAGTCTCTTTCATGCACATTAATGCAATAATTAACTTTAGATCATCCTCAATCTTTTGTACTACCTTTGAAGTTTTTATATCATTACAATATTTTCATATTTAAAAAGGCAAACTTTTTTTTTTGGATAGGTAAAGAGGCAAACTTGAGTGTGAATGTGCGATGGAAGAAGAGACCGTGACCAGTTATGATTTTTTTTTTTTTTAAGAAAAAAAAAAGGAGACTCGCGTGTAACAGTCATTGTCCCACGCCCCATGGTACAGTTGGGTAAGCCCATGGGTACCACCAGCTCGAACTGGAGCTCGGAAACTCCGAACCCACACACACCCCAGGCTCTATTGGTTTCTGGAACTTCCAGAAATTGCAATTACAGTCCTCATGAGAACTCGAACTTGGGATGTGGTGAAGCCTCAGCAGTCACCTACTAGTTGTACCACACCCACTGGTGGTACCAGTTATGATATTTAGGTTATTTTGTATATGTCTTTATGATATTTCTAATGGGTATTCTTTTTTTAATATGGAAATTTATAATGGGTGTTCTAAGTGATTCTCTATTTCTCTTTGTCCTCTTTAAATATGGTTTTGGGGACAAGTTTGAAAAATAACATAAAAGTGGTAAAAGAGGATGGCCAACATTTATGGGCAGTTTCCTCTCATTCGGCAATAGATGGATTTGACAACCATTTTCTCAAAAAATAAAAATAAAAAAAGGATTTGATGGGGAAAGTTTAATTCATTTCTTCAGCAAAAAAATCATTTGGTCTTCCTTTCCAAAGAGTATAAACTTTCTGATTGTTGAACAAGTGTATACTCCATTTGTTTAGCGGTAAAACATTTTCAAATACAGAATAATTTAGTAAAACATTATTAGGTGTTTGGTATGATATATAAAATATTTCAAGCACAAATTGCTAAAATTAGTGCCTCAATCATCAGAATCGTCAGTGTTGAAAGTCCAATGATCGGATCACTAGCACTTAAGGTGGTTGTTTAAAGTAATCACTTTTAATCCCTAAAATTTTTTTTTTTTTTTTTTTGAAGAAATAATCCCTAAAAACCGTAAAGCAATTAATTTTAGTCCCTACAAACCTTGAAAACCTTGAAGTAATCGATTTTAGTCCATAACAAACTTAAAGTGGTCGCTTCTAGTCTTTATTGAATGATGACATACCAGTTTTTAGTTTGGCCACGA
Organism: Quercus suber; assembly: GCF_002906115.3. NCBI lineage: Eukaryota > Viridiplantae > Streptophyta > Magnoliopsida > Fagales > Fagaceae > Quercus > Quercus suber. The sequence continues at coordinate 2,978,353 of NW_027069471.1, forward strand.
TATACAAGGGACTAAAAATAATTGCTTTATACTTTAGGGTATTATTATACACACCCTACTACATACTATTATAGTTCAATATAGTTCAAAAATGTGCGTAACAGTTTTTTCTTTTCTTTTCTTTTCTTTTCTTTTCTTTTCTGTAAACTTTTGGGCCCAAAATGGCTCAAATACTAAACCCGAGGAACTAATGGGGTATTATTTGAGCATTTCTTTAGGGGTGTCAATTCGTATTCGCATGTCGGGTTCGTATCATGTTAACTCATAAGTATTCAACGATATAGGTCAACACTAACCCAACATGTTTATTAAATGGGTCAAGATTTCTCAACCCTAACATAACCCATTTATTAAACGGGTCAGTCGTGTCGACCTGTTTATCACATTTTATCAAAATGAAAAAAAAATATGAAAAAACAAATATATAAATATTTTTAATATAAAATTCAGAACTAACGAGTAATTGCATCACAAATAATCATTCAAAACTAAAGCATATCACAAATAATCAATCACAATATGTCAAAGAAAATAAACCACAACAACTAATAAGTTTATATACCTAAAGTTTGAAGGGTATATTGGTAAAATGTCATTTAATTAAACAGGTCAAATAGATCAAACGGATTCTATATGTTCAACACTAACCCAACCCGTTTATTAAACGGGTCAACCGTGTCAACCCGAATATGACACGAACCCATTAAGCTTCAACTCATGACCTGCTAATTTTATATCGTATCGTGTCGAGTTCGTAGATCGTATACAATTTTGCCACCCCTACCTTTCTTTATGTCTTGTGGAGGAGAGAGGATTGTTGGTGAGTTGGCAAGTCTGGTTCCTTTTTTACCTTGGGGCCCACGTGTTTGCATGAGTTGAGGCTTTTGTCTTAGAATGAGTTGGGCTGCTCTTTTTTTCAAATGAAGCATTTTTACCTATAAAAGCTTGGGCTTTCAAAAAGTTTGTTTAGACTCCATGATTTTGTGATTTAATTAAGCCCAAATAATTTAGCCGACGAGCCACTCTTTTTATTTGTAAAACGTGCTAATATGGAATGAGCTGCCCAATAAAATTGGGCCAAATGATATGAGAAAAAGGTAAACTAAAAAAATATATTTTCCAAAGGCACGTGTGTTTAAACCATGGTTTTCAAATCTAAATCGGACCGTATGGTCAGATTGAGATAACCGAAAACCTCTCACTAACACGGCTCTTTAAACCACCAAAACCGTTCTATGCACAAAAAGCACGAAACCATTCGAACTGCGGTTGAACCGCCCGATTTGAAAACTGTGAACAGTTCTCACGGTTCATATCAACGCTTTTTAAAAAATAAATTAAAAAAATTTAAAAAAAAATTTAGAAGCTCACAGCACCTTATCACCATAGTTGAAGCTTCAACTAGGCCTGTTCAACGAAATACCGGCACCGACAAAACCGGTCTGACCGCACCGCCCCGCCCCGCTCAGGGCTTTGCCGAAGGTTACCGGCATGGTGGTTGGCAATAGATCTTCAGTGCTGACGTCGGACTGGTGCGGCCATCGACGCCGAGATGTGCACACCGACGAAGACCGAACCGACCCGAGCATGGTTTATATATATGTAAATATGTATAAGTATTAAGAAGAAGAAGAGCTTCAGCAGAAAAGAAAAAAAAAAAAGAGGAAGAACAGGCCTAATGTTCATCCTTGGATAGGGTTGTTCTTATAAAAAAAAAATTTGAATTCTTATCCAACAGGCCTGAAGATAGGTAACGTGTGTCAGGTGGAAGTCTGAGACTGTTGAGTGGTCTTGTCTAAGTAAGACTATCTTCCACTTGCATTTTTTGAAAAAAAAATATTAAAAAAATGCTGGCCTAGTTACAGTCATGCCACTTCGTTTTTTGAGAAAAAAATTAAAAAAAAAAAATGCCGCATGGTTAGTCATTCCCTTGCCACTTGCGTTTTTTAAAAAAAATATATTAAAAAAATAAAAAAGTCATTCCTATCACTGTTTGAGTCAGTCACAGAGTTACTGTGCAAGATGTTTTTTTCTTTCTTTTGATCTCAGCCACAGATGCCTTTTCTTTTGAGTTGTTTCTAACGCAGATTTCTCCTCTTTACTCTCATTTATCCTCTTCACTCTCTAAACTATTGCTCCTCTCTCACGTTTCACATACTCGCCTCACAGCCTCAGAAGTCAGAACTCAGTTTTCTGGGTTTTGTTTTGATTTTAGATCTCTCTTTTTCTCTGTGTGTGATAGATAGGTGGACACCGACCTCCGCACCGACTAGAACCGCCACCGATGTTGGCGGAGAACCGTTCCTCAGACCCGGCAGCGGCTCGAATTTTTAGGAAACCGAATGTTCCAGTGCGGTGCAGAAACGGCCACAAAAACCGGCCGCACCGCACCGTGTACAGCCCTAGCTTCAACCACTACGAGATGCTATCAAACATTGAAAATATTGAGATCCCATCATCACTATCTCGCTAGCTTTGTCTCTCATTTGTTATCTGTCTAGAATTTTTCTTCTTAATCATCTTCTCTTTCTCTCTCTGTCTTGTTTTCCTGCCTCTACTCCATCTAGATGTTGCGTAAACTAGTTTAAGAAAACTAAAAAAAGGTATTAAAAAAAAAAAATGGAAAAGGTATGAACTAGGAAGTTGGAGTGACGGAAGAAATGAAGGTTAAGAAGACGAAAGAAGGAAAAAATATGAAGAAGTAAGAGGCTGACTTGGTGTAGAGATTTTTTTAAAAGGTGTGAGGTAGATTAAACTTTGGGAAATGGAAGCCTTGGGGGAAAAAAAAAAAAAGCGAAAGTTGATGTTCTGATGAGACCAAACGTGATGTGTTGCATTTTCCATGGTTTACCAAAAAAATAAAAAACGTGATGTGTTGTTGGCACTAGAGTGGCAGGTGAATGGAGGACATAAAAAGAAAAAGATTTAAAATTTGTATTGGGTTAGAAAGAGAACTATATTTTTACAATAAATTTTAAGCGGTGGGTTGTTATTAGTTGTCATTATTGGAATAAAAAAGTAATCTCAATGATAGGTTCAAATTTAAATTAACCTATAATTTGTTGTAAAAATAATGTAGACATAGATATTCTAGATTAGAAATTAACGTAATGATATTTTTACTTAATATTTTTATAATATTTATACAATAAATTATTGTATTGGATTTATATTTAAAGTAATGTTAATTCTATAATAAATTCATAATAAATCTTAGGTTGAAAAATGTTTATTTTCAAAATAAATTTCTATATATATATATATTGAATTATTTTAGTTAAATTTTCATTTTTTACTAATTTAATATATTTATTTATATTTTAAATAACTATTAATTAATTGTGACATTATCACGATTCGACCTTGGTTTGACCTTGGTCTGACCTTAAAAACCTTGAACCTCTTACTTTTACGGTTCATTGAATGGTTCGGGTCTAAAAACTATAGTTTAAACAACAGTTTTCAGTTTTTTGAAAAATATGTGTGGGTGAAAAAATGTGTGGAAATACGTATAATATTGTTTAAAAACTAAAAATATGTGTTTAAACACATGTACCAAATGGGCCCTTAGGTTGCATTATGCCAATTTTTATATAGATAGATCTTTTATTAGAAACTTAGTTTTTTTTTTTTTTTTTTTTTTTTTTTTTTTTTTTTTTTTTTTTATTGTATTGGATTTATATTTAAAGTAATGTTAATTCTATAATAAATTCATAATAAATCTTAGGTTGAAAAATGTTTATTTTCAAAATAAATATATATATATATATATTGAATTATTTTAGTTAAATTTTCATTTTTTACTAATTTAATATATTTATTTATATTTTAAATAATTATTAATTAATTATGACATTATCACGATTCGACCTTGGTTTGACCTTGGTCTGACCTTAAAAACCTTGAACCTCTTACTTTTACGATTCATTGAACGGTTCGGGTCTAAAAACCATAGTTTAAACAACAGTTTTCAGTTTTTTGGAAAATATGTGTGGGTGAAAAAGTGTGTGGAAATACGTATAATATTGTTTAAAAAATAAAAACATGTGTTTAAACACATGTACCAAATAGACCCTTAGGTTGCATTATGCCAATTTTTATATAGATAGATCTTTTATTAGAAACTTAGGTTTTTTTTTTTTTTTTGCATAGAAACTTAGGTTGCATGCCAATTTATTGATATAGTTATTATTGTTGTTATTATTGTTGTTATTATTATTATTATTATTTCAAGTAAATAAATGAGGATTTAAATTTTGTACATTTCCATTTGAAACATAAGAAGATGCAAACCAACCTAAAAGTTGGTTAATATGAGTAGGTCTTATATACATTAAATTATATATATATATATATATGGGTTGAGTTCAAGTTACACTTGGTGTAACTTTAAAATATTTTTAAATTGAATGTGAATTTTGACAAATTCACCGTTAGATTACATTAGCTTCGTATGTTCTCCGTGCTTACAAATTTTAAAGATAATCAAAGATCAATAGCCATGTTATTAATCAATTATTTAAATTCAAGTTTTTGTAGTTTAAAATAATACATAAAAGATGAGTTTATAGATCGAATAATAAATTATATCCAATTGGCATGAAAATTAGTATATATGTTAAGAACATATAGAACATTTAATTCAACGGTTGAATTTTCAAAATATAAATTCAATAACAAGTTATTAAGTGATGTAACATTACTTAAAATTACACCAAGTATAACTTGCACCCAACCATATATATATATATATATATATGAAACACTAAATGATGGCAAAGCAGGGCCGAAGGTTGGTGAGGGGATAATTTTTTGAAATTTATGTCAATGATGAAAGTTTTTTAAGATTGTGCTTTTCTTTAAAACAATTATGCGGCTGAATTTCATATTTTATTTATACAATTAAGCGACAAAGACCTTTTAATTGTTTGATCAATTAGCATAAACCCTTCTCCAGAATGTGCTGGAGTTAACCAAAACTTGGATGGGATCTTATGCTCAAGCCCTATACAGTATTTTCACGCAAGAAAATCAGTTCCTTCAAAAAAAATAAAAGGAAAAAAAAAAATCAACTAGTTAAACTGAAGAAAGCCAGAAATTATTGACGCCCATTAAGCAAAATTATATTTACAAGTTGTTAGTTTAGAGATATTTGGAAAAGTTCCATCCAACATAAAAGTACTGTGTCTCTTGACTCTTGAATCGCATTTCACAGAAACTTTATTATAAAATAAATTCAAAACTAGGTGCAGCAAACAAAGCAACAGAAAACATCAAAAAATAGATGATTATATTTGTTTTACACAGTAATGTGGTGTAGAGTGTCATTGTGTGCAGCATGAAAACTTTCCCTCTAATAAAAAACCATTATTATAACTATGATAATTGTGCTCCCCCAAGAAACATTTCTAATTATGACCATATATTCCTTAACCCAAATTTCATAAAAAACAAGTATGATGATAACAATTCTTAGCATCCATTTGTGTGTGGTCCCTTTTTGTCATTCTGTTCTCATTATTCGAGGCATTGAAATTGTTAATATACGATCAAAACAGTCACAAAATTACCTATATTAATCTTCAATTCAAATACCAATATGTTGACCACTCTGAGGTAATTTAAAAGGAATCGTTGACAGAAAAGTGTTGTTGTACTTGAACATACAAAGCTATCGATTGCCAGCTTATATCAACAACGAATATCTCTGTTCATCGAATTCTTTACAGAAATAAAGCAGGTTCCAGTAAAGTTGATTCAGTTCTTTGTTCTTAAAATCCTTTACAATGCTAAAGCTGATACAGTTCTGTTTCGTTTGAACTGTGAGAGCATTAAGTATCAGCATCACAAGGACTACTCTCCATCGTAGCGCGTATGAGACATTATGCATTTCCCAATTTCTCATTGTCATACACTTCACTTCAACATGGTTTCGTAATTTTCTTTTTCCATAAATTATTGTAGCAACTAGCAAGGAAGATAAAATATATTGAAAAGTTGAAGAATCTGAAATAAAAAAAATAAAAATAAAAAGTTAAGGTTTTCCTCTAACTGATATACATAATTTTAAAATTTTAGTACGGATATATTTTTGTAGAAGAATATTTTCTTTTCATCCAATTTTTTATTAACTTATGTATCTCAATGTTTTGGTTTAACATTTTTAAGGAGTTTATCTGTTTATGCATAACTTTTCAAATCCCCATATACAACTCTACCCTAGGCCTAGGGTCCCCCAACAAGACAAAGATCACTAAATGTGGGGCAATAAGTGATTTACTTTAATATTAAAAAAATAATAATAAATAAATTTATTAAAAAATAACAACAACAACAACAACAACTCAATGGAATTGTGCATTTTTCTTTCTCCACTCCTAAAAAAACCTTAAAAAATTATGGACCGATAGAAAACCAACTCATTTGCCACTAAGTAAACTAATCGTATAAAAAAGTCATAATAACAAATTTTAAATAATAAAAAAGTTCATAATATAAAATGTAAACCAATTATTATATAAGTAATTTTTAAATTTTAAAAATGTCTATTTAAAGTTGTCACTTTAGGCCTAAAACTATATTAAGAATGTCACAATTGTACCTTTATCCATTTTCAACAAATAAAATCAGAAAATCAACAAATAAACCAATCCAAACTCACAATCAACATAATGTATGTGAGTATGTGATAAATCAATCTCATACCATATGAAACTAACCGGATAATGGATTACTTATCCAAGTGCTTGATAACATTCTAAGGGAAGCCAACACTAAAACCTTTGGAAATTTGTTCATCAAATAAATAAACAAAAACCTTTGGAAATTAATTTTGACTTCGGACATGCATAATGAGTACGAGGTCCTACATAAACAAATAGGTCATAATACCTTTGCCGGAGTGTCCTCCTTCATTATTCGACAAAGAGCGTGACATAAGACATTGGGGGGCATTTTCTAATTACAACGTTACAGAAAAGAGGACCAGGCATTGGAGTGGGCAAAAATATGTTAAAAGTCACACTTTTCCATTCCACGCGTGAATGCTCTTTGCATTGTTTTCCATTTTCAAAACCCAAGGCTCTCTCCTCTCTCTTTATTAGCTATAAGCAATTTCAATAAGCACTTCGATTAAGCCAGAGTCTCAAGTTATAACCCGACATTACATAAAGACTTCAGAGACTTCTCAGCTCTAATTGTTTCCTTCACTAAAAATAGAACAATCTTGAGACTCCTAACAAATTTTTCATCACAGTTTCTTTGCATTCTGAAGCTAAGAAAACTATGTCTGCAGTGAGTCTCTCTCTCTCTCTCTCTCTTTCTGTCTTCTCTCTCTCTTTCTCTTTCACACACACACACACAATGTGGAAGTGACAATTTGGCAATGTTGGTTTTGCAGATGGTGGAGGTGAGAGTTCCGAACCTTGACTGTGAAGGATGTGCTACTAAGTTGAAGAAAGCTCTCTTCAAGCTCAAAGGTACCTTTATACCATTAACAGGACTGTCAAAGTAAATTAGTTAAGGTTGAGTTTTTTTATTGTAATTGACTAACTTTTTTTAAGGTAGTGGAGCAACTTTCAATTGAAGGGATATTTGTTTGTTAACTTTTATTACTTCTCAATATAACAGGCTCTATTTAATTCATCTTTAACGAGCGCAATCGAGCTTCCATTAACATATTCTTTGAATAAAGTATTAAGGATACAATTTTTCTTACAACCTTTTTAAGTTGACTAATTGGACCACCACTTTTATGAGTTTTGTTACAAAGGGTGTTTTGAGGGCACAATTTAAGAAATAATAATTGTTCAATTATAAGGCAGAGCTTTCAAAGTTGACTTTCATGTAATTTTAACTTTGATTCATGGCTTTCAGGAGTAGAAGAGGTGGAAGTAGAAATGGAGACACAAAAGATTACAGTGAGAGGATATGCCTTGGAGGAAAAGAAGGTTCTTAAAGCGATCAAGCGAGCTGGGAAAGCAGTGGAGCCATGGCCATTCCCAGGATACTCTCATTTTGCCTCATTTTACAAATACCCAACTTACATTGTTAACCATTATTATGACACATACAAAAATGAAGCTACCACAGGCGTACACACTTTCTTCCAAACCCCTGCTGTTTATTCAGTCGCCGTCGCATCCGATGAAGCCATTGCTTCACTCTTTAGCGATGACAATCCGCATGCTTGTACAATCATGTGAACATGCTTCTCTTTTCTTTCTTTTTCCTTTTTTTTTTTTTCCTTTTTTTCTGTCTTATCTAATTGATGTTTTATTATTTTTTGAGAGATGGAGAGGTTTAATGCTGTCTTTTTGTTTGGCTCGAAGCTTATCATTGTAATAGTATGTCATTTATACTATTTTTCATCTTATATTTGTGTTCTTGGATGGCCAAAGAAAAACAGATCCTTTTCTTTTTGTCATGCTTTAATTTCCCTAGAATCCTACAAGAATTGAGAATATCAAGCATGAACGGTACAAGAAATGTTATGTCCACAACATTTTCATAACACTTTTACAGCAAATTTTTAATGGTAAGTTGTTATTGGCTGTTATAAGTGGGAAAAAAATAATTTAAGTAGTAAATTCAAATTCAAATTAATAACAGCTTACCACCTATGATTTGTTGTGAAAGTATTATGAAAATGTTGTGAACGTAATATTTCTCAAAAGATATATGGTGTAATGGTGGGCATATGTAACACCTCTCTCATGGAGGAGTGGATGTATGCTCTCTCTCTCTCTCTATATATATATATATATATAATTCTTTTAGGAATAAATTGAGATTTGCTAGGCTTATATTATCTTCGGCTTGAGAAAAGTGAAAAGAAGAGAAGTGATGTGGGTAAAATTTTTAATCTTGGATTTATAATGAGGAGAGAAGTGAAGAGAAATAAAAGAAAATGAGCACTTTTATACTTCTCTCGGGTGCTAGCTTAATTTAATTTAAGGGTGCAGCTCCCTTAAATTGGTTTAGCTTGTAACATATTAAACTATAAAGTTTACTTTGAAACTGCCATTCAATTATAGGGTTTAAGTAGTATATTACAAAAGTATAGAATTTAATTTGAAACTATGGTGAAAATATAACATGCATTAGATATAAGCATCATTTTTCTTATAACGTATGAGTTTCACGTATTTATTGGGTTACACACTTACACATTATGAAAAAGAAGATGAACCGATGCATATATCTGATCAACCGGATAATTACTATAAACTATGGATCTAAAATACAATTATTTCCCCCCAAAAACTTTATTGAATAGGTTTTAATTTGATACTCCCAATAATGGGGTTTAAATTTAAAATGTAATTTCCACAAATATTTTATTGAAACAGAATAGCTACAAAATCTGAAAAGCATAGGCCGGGCCACCGGGGCTTATTAACGGCTTGAGAAAATCCTTGGGCAGAAACCAGTCAGCAAAAACTATATTATGATAAAGCCCATTTAGCTTGCAGTGAGCTACATTATTATTACAGTTTCTTTGAACCCAATAGAAAAAGTGAAAAACAAACCAAGGCCTTTCAAGTCTCATATCCTTCAAGGCCCTGCAGCCTGTCTATGTTTGTTTTTAGAATTCTATAGAAGAGAATGATGCCACTCAAGCAAGGATAATTGTTCCAGGTTTTTTTTTTTTAATTTTTTAATTTTTTTTTTATGGATATACCACAACCACAACAAACATGTTTGCACTTTCATATTTTGCATATGGGCCCAACCAAATATCATAGCTCATTTCTTTTTCATTTTTTTTTTTTGGACCTTCTGGGTGTGGAAATTTTGTGAAAAATGTTGAGGATTTTGGTGAAGAAGTGTTAAAGATTGAGATTGCAAAGTTATAAGTGAAGAAGTGCGAAAGCTTGAGGACTGAGGAGGTCAGTTGATTCTGTTGGGAATTTCATTAAATTATTGAGGACTTTTTCGTCAATACATCAGTTGAATGACATGTCTTTCTTCTTATATTTCCAATATATATAATACTTACATTTTGCTCAAAATATATATATATACACACACAAGTATAAGTCAAAATTTTAGTTAAATAAAGTTACTTAGTGTGCTTTTAGCATTGACTTAAGAAGCCAGCTATTTTTACTATTTAGCTTATTTTTGCTACTATTTATGGGTCACATTGCACTTTTTGTTACTATTCATGGGTCCTATTATACTATTTCAGTTACATTTTAGCTTTATCTACAGTACTTTCAATAAAAATTTTTCAATTTCAGCTAAATAAGTTGTTACCAAACAGACTCTTTGTTTTAGATGAATTTCAAGCCATGCCGAAAAAATTGTATTATCTTACCTAACTGTATTTAACCATGTATTTCATTGGCTAAAATAGGTTCAACAGAATTGTATTTAAGGACAACTTTTTACCAAACATTTTTCACAACTTGCTAACTAAGGTTGCAGTAAGCTGATATTAACAATGGCGGCTCCAGAAATTTTTCTCAAAGTGTTCCTTAAGAAGCATAAATTATACAATGTAATAAAAAGATAAATTCATATATTGACAATAACAATAATAAAAAAACACGTAAATACATAAAATTTACAATTATCTTTTACGAGTTTTCATATTTTGAAATCGTTATATGATAATCTCATTATTAATGTTACAAGTTACATCTCTTTCAATGTACACAACCAACCAATTATTCATCCACTAAATCTAGAACAAATTATGGAGCAAAATTTAATTTTATTGGCATAAAAAAACTGAGGGTGTTTCCAAATTTTTTTTGAAGGGTAGACAAATAAAAAATTTTAAATTATTATATATATTAAAAAAAAAAATTCAAGTCAAAGTGATCCTGAGACCACCTGGCCGCCGCCCCTGAATATTAAAATAAGGTCCTTGAATTGAATGGAAGATCACATTTGATTGGAAAAATCTAGATCTAGATGGCGACATGCATGAAAATGAAGAAAGAAGATGACAAAATGTAGGAATTTATTTCCACGGACCAAATTTTCAAAGATACCAGCAGTGATATAATTTTATTTTGCTGACTAATTAGTGATTACTTCAATTTTTAAGAGAGAAAAAAGACTTAGAAGTGATAGAATTTGGGCAATTCCATGCGCTGATCAAGGAAAATAATACTACGTAGTAAAAAAGTGACAGATAAAAAGGAAAAAAAAAAAAAAAAATCAAAAGTCCAATTCTGTGTATGTAGCCATGCAGAAAAGTGAAGTGAAGCCTATATTATCTATCATGAGCATGTGGCTCAGGCACAACCTGCTAAGAACTTTCACTCGTCTTTGAACCTTCTCTTCCCTTGTTATTGCTTTTATCATGGATAACTCTTCTGCAACTCGTGTGTTTTTCTTAATATGGTTCTTTGCAGCAACGTTCAGCTTCTGCAAAGTAAATTCAAATATCTCTTGCAATGAAAAAGAGAAACAAGCACTTCTAAACCTTAAACGAGGTCTCACTGATCCTTGGAACGCACTGTCATCCTGGTCTGACCAAGAAGATTGCTGTAAATGGGCAGGAGTTCACTGCGACAACAAAACTGCTCGAGTCAGAAAGCTACAGCTCGGTAATCTCAACTTAAATGGTAAGATTAGTCCTTCATTGCTTGAATTGGAACATTTGAATTACCTGGACTTGAGCATTAGTAACTTTAATTGTACTCCTATTCCAAGTTTCCTTAGTTCAATGGGCAGTATGAGACATCTGAACCTTGCTTCCGCTGGATTTTGTGGACTGATTCCACACCAGCTTGGAAATCTTTCAGATCTTCGTTATCTGAATCTAGGAGATAATTTTGGCCTTTATGTGCATAACCTTCGTTGGATGTCTAGTCTCTCTTCCATGAAATACCTTGACATGTCCTTTGTCAATCTTTCTTCAGCACTAGATTGGCTTCAAATAATGAGTAGGCTCTCATCTCTTTCGGAGCTATACTTGCAAGGTTGTCATCTTGATAGCCTAAATCCATCTCTTGGATTTGTCAATTTTACATCTCTTCTAGTCCTTGATCTTTCTGTAAATCTTTTCATTCATGAGATACCTAATTGGTTTTCTAATATTAGTTCAACCCTCATAGAGCTTGACTTGAGCAGCAATGCACTGAAGGGCGAGATACCGTGCAGTGTTTCGAATTTTCAAAACTTAGAACATCTTGTCTTGGGGGTAAATTATCTAACTGGAAAAATTCCAGAGTCATTTGGGCAACTTAAGCATCTTTATTTTATTAATCCAAACTTCTTAACTTAAACCAAATTACAAATAAGAGGGGACAAAACACTAAAATGCATCAGCACAAACGAAAAATGTTAGAAAGAATAAGTAATCACCACAAAGGTGTCAAAAACAATTATAAATCCACCAAAATAAAAGAAGAAAATCGAACACAGAGAGAGAGTAGTCACCTTTTTGTTGCAGGGAGAACATGAAATATATAATGGGAGAGAGGCGCAAAGGAAATAATAGGAAATTTACAGAAAATTGGATGGGGAGAAAAAGAGAAAAAAGAAAGGGAGATGAAAGAGTTGGAACAATACTGTGAAGAAGAATTATAGAGAAGAAAAATAGTTAAAGAAATGGAGAAAGGTGAGAACAATATTATATTAGTGATAATGCATAGACTTTGACAGAAACCGAATAAGCTTGTTATAAACTTATAACGGGCCTACAAACATGCAAAAACAAATGCCTTTAATATTTTCTAGTCTTTGAGCACGCGTGTGACTCTTCTATTTTTTGGATAAAGATTAATAATTTGTATTTATTATAATTTGGATTTTTACTTTTTCCTATCAAAAGAAAAAAAAAAAAAACAAAACAAACAAACAAACAAACAAATGTGGGGTGAGTTTTGTATTTGGAAAAGTTTTAAACTAACAAAAGAGTGATCTTATTTTGTAAGGAGATAGTGAGTAGAAGTAGAAATTTAAATCAACGTAAAAGTAGAAGTTTATTAAAGCATAAAGGCATTTCAACATAGAAGTAGAAATTTATTATTTTGTCAATTTACTATTTTAATCCAATTTTTTAGTTTTTGGTTAATTAATTTAGGGTTTTTGATAGGAAAAAAAAAATAACTAACTTTCTGAATCCTCTTAATTATAACTAGCCTCTGAGCACGTGCGTGAGCGCGTCCTCAGAGGTTCTTCTATTTTTTGGGTTAAAAAAAAAATGAATACGTAAGGTGAGTTTTATAGATTGAAGGAGTTTTAAAACTAACAAAAGAGTAATCTTATTTTGTAGGGAGTTAGTAAGTAGAAGTATGAATTAAATCAACATAAAAGTAAGAGTTTATTAGAAGCAGGAAACATTTCAACGTAAAAGTAAGAATTTATTATTTTTGTCAATTTACTATTTTAACATCATTTTTAAGTTTTAGGTAGGGGTATTTTTTACAGCAAAAAAAAAACAATAACTAACTTTCTTTTGCCAATTTACTATTCTAAATCCATTTTTAAGTTGTTGGTTAATTAATTTAGGAGTATTTTTGACAGGGAAAAAGCAATAACTAAATTTCTAATCCTCTTAATATATACAGTTTAGGGGTATTTTTTACGGGGAAAAAAACAATAACTAATTTTCTGAATCCTCTTAATATATTAAGATTAAGAGTAAATTCTAAAATACACCCTTATGTGGCGTTTGGTACGGGGAAATCCACATTACTCCTTGCATCCAGATTCCTAGGAATGTAATTCCTAGGAATCACATTCCTAAGAATGTAGCTATTCCTATGTTTGGTTTATTCTCAGGAATCTTAAATGAATTATTTATTTTTACCTTTCTATCCTTAGATTTGAATGTGAACTATCAAGTCATTTAAAAAATATGGTTAAAATTGTCAATTTATAAAAAATACAATTTCCATTAAGCCTGGGAATCTGGATTCCTACCTGTTTTAAAGGAATCCACATTCCTACTGAGAGGGGTTTAAGGGGGGAATCCAGATTCCCTTGGCATCTGATTCCCTAGCATAATTTGCAACCAAACATGAAAATCTTTAAACATTCCTAGGAATCCTAAAACATTACCCTGTACCAAACGCCACATTAAAGTTTAGAAGTGTTTAGCTTTTACCTTCGAAATTTCAAATTTGAATTTTAAATGGAAAGTATTTAGATAAGCTAGCCCAGTGTATTGCATTGGTCTAATGAAAAAAAAAATGAAATGTCATCTTTATTATTTCATATAAATTAAATAAAATTTAAAATTTATGAAAAATAAAATTTGTGCTCTAAAATTTTAAAAATTATACAAACAACGAAAAAAAAACACATTGAATAATAATTAGACAAAGTTTAGATACAAAATTAATTGTAATTTAAGACTACTCAATTTTTTTATTAGAGATAAATTTTGATAAATCTACCATTAAATTACATTTTACATTTTCTTCTTATATTTTCTATGCTTGTAAAATTTTAAGAAAATTAAATATCAATAACTATGTCATCAATAAATTATTTAAATAACAAGTTTTTGTAGTTTATTTAAAATTATGAATTATAATATTCAATTGACACAAATTAACATATGTAAAAAAGGAAAGCGTAATTAGTGCCCGTTTGGTTGGACTTTTAGAGCCCACTTTTACATGTTATGCGCATTTTGCAAATGCTGAGACTGTTTTTTGCGTTTGGCTCAGCCCAAAACGCAACTTTTTGAAAAAAGTTGCGTTTTGGGCCAAGGCAAAAAACAGCCTATCAACGCGCAACAAATATGGAGCTCAGAGGTCCATAACAAGCAAACGCGCATTTACATATATCCGTTGGAGAGTAGAATTACGAAATTGCCCTTGACTAAAGGGCAAAGGGCAAGGGGTCTTTAGAGGAATCACGCACGGTGCCCTCATTTCTTCCTCTCATCTCATCTCATCTCTGTGCGCAGCTCCCTCACCCCAGCAGAAGTCTCCTCTCAGCTCTGCTCTGCCGTGCGTAAGTACCCGTTTCTCTCTTTTATTTTGTCTTGAAAATCTTCTTCATCTTTCGTCTTCTTCAGCGGGCCTTCCTCTGCAATTTTTTTTTTTTTTTTTTTTTTTTGTCTAATCTGATCTGAGGAATATGTCTTGAAGGTCGAGTTTTGATAAACAAAACACCAACCAAGGCCGATCTGCTACCAAAAACCGCCAGGTACAACACTGATCTGAATTTTTTTTTTTTTTTGTTACCTATCAAAAAAAAAATTCAGATATTGCATGCTTTGTTCTTGCTAAAGATCATTTGTTCTCTTGCCGGGAACTGAAAAAATTTGTGGATGCTCTGTTTAAGTTCTCTCCCCTGCAAAATTTGTGGATGATCTATTTGTTTTTTTTTTTTATTTTAATTTTGTGGATGCTCTGTGTCCTCTCCCCTGCAAAATTNGAGTCATTTGGGCAACTTAAGCATCTGACAGTACTTGATCTCAATCTTAATCATTTTAGTGGTCCTATTCCTTCATCCCTTGGGAATTTATCTTATATGTGGAAGTTAATCCTTGAAGGTAATCGGTTGAATGGTACTCCCCAAAAAGTCTTGGGCTTCTCTCAAATTTAAAGCACTTGTTTATCGGAGATAATTTCTTAACAGGCGCAGTAGATGAAGTGTTTTTTACCAAACTCTCGAAATTAAAGTACCTAGACATGTCTCGAACACCTTTGTTCTTCAATGTGAATTCCAATTGGGTTCCACCTTTTCAACTTATATATGCCCACATGAGCTCTTGCAAGATAGGACCTAACTTTCCTGCATGGCTACAAACACAAAGATCTCTCAAGGTTTTGTTAATGTCCATGTCAGGAATTTCGGACAAGGCTCCGAGTTGGTTTTGGAATTGGACTTCAAACATTGACTTCGTCAATCTCTCTGCCAATAACATAGAAGGCGACGTACCAAATTTTTTGGTGAATTCTACTGTCTTAGATCTAAGTTCTAATCACTTGAAAGGTCAGCTGCCTCGTTTGTCTGCAAATGTCAGAGTGCTTGATGTGGCTAACAACTTATTTTCTGGACCCATTTCCAATTTCCTGTGCCAAAAGACTAATAGAAAAAATAAGTTACAAGTTTTAGATGCATCAAACAATCTTTTGTCAGGAGAACTTTCTCATTGTTGGAGGTATTGGCAGTATTTGATCCATTTAAACTTGGGGAGCAATTGTTTGTCAGGTAGAATTCCTAACTCAATGGGGTCTTTAGTTGCACTCAAAGCATTGCGATTACCCAACAATAGCATTTATGGGGATATTCCTTCATCATTGCAAAAGTGCTCAAATTTGGGACTTCTTGATATGGGTGAAAATAATTTGTCAATGACCATACCACTCTGGATTGGAGAAATGAAAAGTCTTACTATTCTCCGTCTAAGATCTAGTGTGTTGAAAGGGCATATACCTCTTCAGACATGCCAACTTTCTTCTCTTAGAGTATTGGATCTTGCAAATAATAGCCTATCAGGACCCATACCAAAGTGTTTGAATTCTATCAATTCCATGGCAATGCCCCATGTTGAAAACTATGAAACTATGGAGTATTCTGAAGATGCAGGCACCTACTTCGAGAGTCTCATGTTAATTCCCAAGGGGGAGGAATTAAGGTATGAAGAGAACCTTATATTTGTTAGCATCATTGACCTTTCAAGTAATAACTTGTCAGGATCAATCCCTAATGAAATTTCAGTTCTTTTCCAATTGAATTTTTTGAACTTATCTCGAAACCATTTAACGGGGAAGATACCAGAAAAAATTGGGACAATGAAAGAGTTAGAGTCTATTGATCTCTCAAGAAATCATCTGTCGGGTGAAATTCCTCCAAGCATGTCTAATTTGACATTTCTTAGTTACTTGGACTTGTCATACAACAACTTCTCAGGTAGAATTCCTTCAAGCACCCAACTTCAGAGCTTTGATGCACTTCGCTACACTGGAAATCCTGAACTGTGTGGAGCTCCTCTTATAACAATCTGCAGAAAAGAGCAAGAATCTGATGGTAATACTCCTGTGGGCAAAGCTGGTGTGACTCCTGTGGGCAAAGCAGAAGATGACTCTGAAACATCATGGTTTTACAGTGGCTTGGGGGTTGGATTTGCTGTAGGTTTTTGGGGAGTTTGTGCTGCTCCTTTCTTCAAAAATACTTAGACTTATTTCTGGTTTGTCAATAACGTGAAAGTTCAGCCTATGTAACTATAGTGTTGAAGGTGAACTAGATCTGCAAAAATTTTAAGAGGCTAACATTTTGGTAAGCTAAAGGCATTATCTTCTGTCAAGTATAAAATTGGAAACTATGTTGTCTAGGATATTTTGCTCTTGTTGATGTTGTAGCTACTGTTGGAATAATGCGCATATGATGATGCATTAAACTGTGAAGAAATGTGCTATTATGTAGTGGCTCTTCTAAGTATTTTGTTTAATATCCTTTGATGAGCATTCTAATGTGAAGAAAATTCTATGTGTAGTACGATTTTTATTAAGATTTTCTTACTAAAAAAAGTGGCAACTGGGTTTTTTTGTGCTCCATGAATTACATAGAACACTGTTGTACCTATGCGCAAGCACATTGCACCTATTATAGAAATGTTTGTTGCTTCATGGCTTCACCTCAGTGGACCTGTTTGGCATGGAGAAGCGGTTGGAAAAGTTGACAATTTTATGGCCTTTTTGGTAAGTATATTGCTAATATATTTAGATGGAAATATTTGTAGAGAAGGATCATGGTCCAATACCACATACCATATTAAATATTTACAACTTGAACATGTTCTTCCCCAGCAATAATCTTGCCGGGGAAATCCCAGCTTCCTTTGGCCAATTTAGGCATCTTGCGTATCATTCATTCTATATAATGACTATTCTTTCTATGCCTGAGTGTCTTGCAAACTTCTCAAACTTGAGGAGCACTACACTAGAGTGGTTGGAGCAACTCTCAGATTTGGATGACTTAAACATTGTAAAAAGTTCCTTGGAGTCCTAAACTTCATGAATGGACGAAGATAATTGCAGAAGTTCCTTGTCTTCAAACTCCATTGTCATCGAGGTAGCTCCAAAGTTAATTCTGCATATTGGCTGTCTCAACATCACAGATTCAATAATAAAAACAGGACCTCTGGAAGGCTCTATGGAGTTTTAAACTTCATGAAAGCCCGAACATTTCCTGTGGGGAGTTGTTAAGGATATTGATGCAGGAAGCAAAGCAAAACCAAAATTATATCAAAATTTATTTACTTGAAATCTCATATTTCATTTTTTTAATTTAGAATTTTTTGGGATTTCACTTTTGAATTTCAAATTTAATGTTGTTCAGGATTTTGTGGAATGAGATTATGGCTCGATGTACTCCTTGAAGCCTATTAAAAAGAGGCTCCAAGAATGGTTTGAAACAGTGCGCTTTGAATCAGAATTCTCTAATAAGAGATGTGAATCAGATTTTCTGATTAGAGATGTTCCTCTAAGCTTGGTGGTGATTCAAGTACCCATAGGTGGTGAATAGGAATGGCAAAAAATCCCTGCCCCACTTGGCCCGTCCTACCTAGTGCAGGATTTCCCCACCCGAAGAGATGACAAGGCAAGGATGGGTTTTGCTCACCCTGCCCTGAATGTGTATATATGTTTTTTAATTCATATATATTTAAATTATTTATGTCTATAATTTAATATCTTTTGCACAAACTAATATATACCTTTTTCTTTTACAAATTCTATGACCATCCTTCAAAACACTTACTTTCTCTTCCTTTTAGCACTCTTGTAACTTCCTATTCCCTCTCTCTCTAATCTTTACCTTTTTAATGTCGAAGCCACCTCATTAGGAATGGTAAAATACATTCAACCCGCCCTGTCCTACTCCCGTCCTGAATAAGGGTTGAGGCACCCCTGATCCAACCCTGCCCTATCACATTGCCATCCATAATGGTGAAGCCTGGGGTTTCAGGCTTATTTTACGGGTGAAGCATAGGGATTTGTCCTGTTCTTCTTTCTTTTCCCTTCATTCTGTTTCCCAATCCATTCTGTCCAGCATCAGATGCCTTTCCCATTTCCAAAGTTAAAATAAACAGCATCTCAAATTTGGAGGAACTTTCTTGCTCTCTGTGTCGTTTAGCAGAAGAAAATAGTTTGCATTTGTTTTGTCAGTGTGACTCCACCAAAGCTATGTGATTCAGGTCATTTGTGGATGATCTATTTGTTTTTTTTTTTTTTTTGGGTAGAAAGTAGCGAATTACATCAAATTAAATTGTAGTTTTTGGTAACTCTTATAGAGGCGATAGTTTGCGTAGCATATAGAGCAAAATTTTCAATAAACTAAGGGCCTTTTCAGTTATTCTTGTTTGTGATAAGGTACAAAGAAATGTACTATTTTTACAGAGGATCAATTTTCCAACCGTCCAAGATAATGAGGCGGTCCAGTCATAATTCATGGTTCCTAGAATTTGGTGTGTTGCGAATGTATGGTTATCAGTCAATACAATTCTCTCAAGCTTCCCAGGAATGTATACGGTGTCTTGTAGGGTTCTTTCTTTACCTCTCTCTAATTGAGAGTGGGGGTTGAAAGAAAAGCTTGAAAACAATTATGCATCTATGAAAATTTAAGAGTTTGAAGTGCTGCTGGTTCTGCAGAGAGCGAACCTCATGACAGGGAAAGAAAGAAAAGAAAAGAGAGTGAACCAAAATGGATGCTCTGTGTCCTAGAAATACAAAAATTTTCAGTGCTACATGCTTTGTAATTTTTTTTTCTTTTGTGGATGCTCTGTAACAGTGATGATGATAGTGCTACATGCTTAGGGAAAAATGCTTTGTAACAGTGCTTTGGGTAATTTTTCTTTTGTGGATGCTTTGTAAAATGCTTTGTAATTTTAGGGAAAAATTCTTTGTAATCTGTAAAATGCTTTGTAAAATGCTTTTCTGTTGGCTGTAAAATTATTTGTAAAATGCTTTTCTGTTGGCTGTAAAATGCTTTGTAATCTCTCGTGCAATGCTTAGGGAAAATTTTAGTGACACTGATTTTGCCCCCAAAATTTTCACACCCATACAATAAGGGCAATTGAGTTTTATTTGGCTGGGTAAGGCAATGAACATTTGTCTCTGTAAGCTGAATTTTATTTACAATTATTCAATTAGTACCATTTGGTTTAGAAATTGATTGTATTACTCAGAAATATGACTTAAAACTTCCATCAATGAAGTCAGCCTTGACTAAGTTAAAAGCCTCACTGTCAGTGATAACTTGAAACAAGATACAGTTATTGGGAAGCTTGATTGGAATTTAACAGTTTGGTTATTTGAAGAGAGTTATTGTTATAGATTAATGGGTAATGTTCCTTTACTTGTTTAGTTATTTGTTTTTGTTGATTGGAATTTAACAGTTTGGGTTTGGGGTCTGAAAATCAGAGGAGAAAAAAGACAATATGCAGTTGTTGTCAGGGTAATCATGGGGTTTTTATTAATAGTGATCTGATTAAATTCAAAACATTGCTAGTTTTTATGGTTTGTTTTTATGGTTTTAAACACTGCTAGTTTAACGTATATCCAAACATTGTTTGCTTATTTTCCATTTACTATTTTTTAGTTCAACCTTAGCTGCTGTGAGATTTTTTATATTTTAAGTCAGCGTTAAATATTTGTAATTGCTAAATTATGAATTCTATTTTTTGCATTTCTTATGGTTGGTTAACTTTATAGATGGGTAAAAACACCACTTCCAACCCTGAGGAAAAAAAGGCTAGAGCATTATGGGATATTAATCCAAGCTGGACAACTACTTTTTGTAAGCTTTGTGTGGAACAGATTCAACTTGGGAATAGATCAAAAGGTGCTGCCTTTAGTACCAAAGGTTGGACTACTCTAGTGACCAAATTTTGTGATGAGACCGGTCAAAACTATGATAGGGGTCAATTAAAAAGTAGGTGGGATGTATTAAAAGGTGACTGGAGAGTGTGGGAACAATTGAGGAATCTTGACACAGGTTTAGGTTGGGATGCAGAGAGGGGAACGATTCGTGCTCCTGATGATTGGTGGACGCGGAAGTTGGAGGTGAGTTGAGTATTTTATTTATATGTAGTTAGTTGGAGATAGTTTTTTTATATTATTGTTATCTGAGTGAAATTACAATTACATTTTGTAGGAATTACCCAAAGCTAGAAAATTTCGAGAGAAAGGTCCACAGAATCTAGATGAACTTGATATAATGTTTAGGGATGTTGCAGCAACTGGAGTAGCTGCATGGACCCCTTCTTCAAATACACTCCCTCCAACAATGCCACAAGAGGGTGCTGGTGATTCAGATGGTAGCTCCGAATTTAAGGATGATCGATGTGACATGAGTTTAGACATTGATAGTTTGCAGCAAGGACATACTAGTCAATCACGTAGTTCAGGACAAAAGCGAACTAGTGAATCAATACCCTCACAGAAGAAAAAGAAGAAGATAGGAGGAGCTGCAATGTTAGACAATCGTATTAGTCAATTAATAACTGTATGTCAGAATAGGCATGAAGGTACTTCTCAAGAGTCACCAAGTTCGATTGATAATGTCATGGCGATTGTGAGAACACTTCCTGGAGTGGATAGTAAGTTTGCGATTCAAGCTTCCATTGTCTTACTAAAAAAGTCACGTAGGGAGATGTTCCTAGCTTTCAAGGAGTCAGAGTCACAGCTGGAGTGGCTACAAGAAATGATTTGTAGGGAAAACAAGAAGTGACCAATCTTATGTGGCACTCTGTATTAGCTTAAGACTAATATTATTTTTATGTTGTATTAGCTTACGACTAATATTAGCTTTATTAAGTATGCTATGTTGTATTAACTTTAAACTATGTTATGTGATATTTAGTATTAGTTTTGGACTACTATATGTGTAATATAATATTAACTTGATGTTTTGAATTGGGACCTATTGTTGCCTTTTGTTACTTTGTTGATTATTATGTTGATTTATATTAAAAGTATTACCAATGGTTGATTATTTGTTACTTTGTTGTGTAGCGTAAACCAATATGGATGATTATAATGGTATTCATGAGAGTGGCCATTTTATGGAACTATTAATGGATGGGGATTATAGAAATTATTGTGATGATAATGATGGTGGTGATTATAACATTGCTGACAATAATAATGATGGTGATAACAATAATGATGATGATGATGATGATGATGAGAGTAGTGACAGTGATGATGATAGTGATAGTGATTCTGATGATGATGATGATAGTAACGATGATTCTGATGAGAAGCTTTACCAGCTTGTGGCAGTTACTTGTGAAGCAGTTGTGACATATTTCAATAAATACATTAATAAGACTCCTTGTTATGATTCTGAACAAACAGGGTGGGCTTGGGTGAGACGTTGTATGGAAGGTAATGAGACATTGTGTTACAACATGTTTAGAATGAAAAAGGAGGTGTTTCAAAATTTGTGTCAAGTTTTACAACACGACTATGGACTTCAACATTCAAGGAATATAAGATTAGAAGAGTCAGTGGCAATCTGTTTACTGATACTTGGTCATGGAACATGTAACCGAATGGTTCAAGAAATATTTCAGCATTCGGGTGAAACCATAAGTAGACATTTTGAGAAGATGGTCACTCTGTTGGGTGCTCGGTTTGCAGCTGCATATGTAAAGCCTTCGGATCCAACTTTTAGTGAAGTTCCAACCAAAATACAAGACCATCCAATTTATTGGCCACATTTCAAAGTATGTGTACTATTGTATATTTGAATAAATGTTATTGTCTATAAGATAATTGTCATGTGGAACTAAAAACTATTAATGTTTTTATTAGGATTGCATTGGTGCGATTGATGGCACACATGTGGTAGCGATTGTACCTACTGAGAAGTCCATTCCATACTTTGGAAGAAAGGGATATCCAACCCAAAATGTAATGGCTGCATGTGACTTTGATATGTTATTCACATTTGTTTTGCCTGGATGGGAAGGTGCAGCACACGACACCCACATTTTTCTTGATGCTATTCGTAAACAAAGTAACAACTTTCCACACCCACCACCAGGTTTGTAATTGGTTAATCAATTGTTCATTATAATGACACCTTGTGTGTGTGTTTAATANTGAATTCCAATTGGGTTCCACCTTTTCAACTTATATATGCCCACATGAGCTCTTGCAAGATAGGACCTAACTTTCCTGCATGGCTACAAACACAAAGATCTCTCAAGGTTTTGTTAATGTCCATGTCAGGAATTTCGGACAAGGCTCCGAGTTGGTTTTGGAATTGGACTTCAAACATTGACTTCGTCAATCTCTCTGCCAATAACATAGAAGGCGACGTACCAAATTTTTTGGTGAATTCTACTGTCTTAGATCTAAGTTCTAATCACTTGAAAGGTCAGCTGCCTCGTTTGTCTGCAAATGTCAGAGTGCTTGATGTGGCTAACAACTTATTTTCTGGACCCATTTCCAATTTCCTGTGCCAAAAGACTAATAGAAAAAATAAGTTACAAGTTTTAGATGCATCAAACAATCTTTTGTCAGGAGAACTTTCTCATTGTTGGAGGTATTGGCAGTATTTGATCCATTTAAACTTGGGGAGCAATTGTTTGTCAGGTAGAATTCCTAACTCAATGGGGTCTTTAGTTGCACTCAAAGCATTGCGATTACCCAACAATAGCATTTATGGGGATATTCCTTCATCATTGCAAAAGTGCTCAAATTTGGGACTTCTTGATATGGGTGAAAATAATTTGTCAATGACCATACCACTCTGGATTGGAGAAATGAAAAGTCTTACTATTCTCCGTCTAAGATCTAGTGTGTTGAAAGGGCATATACCTCTTCAGACATGCCAACTTTCTTCTCTTAGAGTATTGGATCTTGCAAATAATAGCCTATCAGGACCCATACCAAAGTGTTTGAATTCTATCAATTCCATGGCAATGCCCCATGTTGAAAACTATGAAACTATGGAGTATTCTGAAGATGCAGGCACCTACTTCGAGAGTCTCATGTTAATTCCCAAGGGGGAGGAATTAAGGTATGAAGAGAACCTTATATTTGTTAGCATCATTGACCTTTCAAGTAATAACTTGTCAGGATCAATCCCTAATGAAATTTCAGTTCTTTTCCAATTGAATTTTTTGAACTTATCTCGAAACCATTTAACGGGGAAGATACCAGAAAAAATTGGGACAATGAAAGAGTTAGAGTCTATTGATCTCTCAAGAAATCATCTGTCGGGTGAAATTCCTCCAAGCATGTCTAATTTGACATTTCTTAGTTACTTGGACTTGTCATACAACAACTTCTCAGGTAGAATTCCTTCAAGCACCCAACTTCAGAGCTTTGATGCACTTCGCTACACTGGAAATCCTGAACTGTGTGGAGCTCCTCTTATAACAATCTGCAGAAAAGAGCAAGAATCTGATGGTAATACTCCTGTGGGCAAAGCTGGTGTGACTCCTGTGGGCAAAGCAGAAGATGACTCTGAAACATCATGGTTTTACAGTGGCTTGGGGGTTGGATTTGCTGTAGGTTTTTGGGGAGTTTGTGCTGCTCCTTTCTTCAAAAATACTTAGACTTATTTCTGGTTTGTCAATAACGTGAAAGTTCAGCCTATGTAACTATAGTGTTGAAGGTGAACTAGATCTGCAAAAATTTTAAGAGGCTAACATTTTGGTAAGCTAAAGGCATTATCTTCTGTCAAGTATAAAATTGGAAACTATGTTGTCTAGGATATTTTGCTCTTGTTGATGTTGTAGCTACTGTTGGAATAATGCGCATATGATGATGCATTAAACTGTGAAGAAATGTGCTATTATGTAGTGGCTCTTCTAAGTATTTTGTTTAATATCCTTTGATGAGCATTCTAATGTGAAGAAAATTCTATGTGTAGTACGATTTTTATTAAGATTTTCTTACTAAAAAAAGTGGCAACTGGGTTTTTTTGTGCTCCATGAATTACATAGAACACTGTTGTACCTATGCGCAAGCACATTGCACCTATTATAGAAATGTTTGTTGCTTCATGGCTTCACCTCAGTGGACCTGTTTGGCATGGAGAAGCGGTTGGAAAAGTTGACAATTTTATGGCCTTTTTGGTAAGTATATTGCTAATATATTTAGATGGAAATATTTGTAGAGAAGGATCATGGTCCAATACCACATACCATATTAAATATTTACAACTTGAACATGTTCTTCCCCAGCAATAATCTTGCCGGGGAAATCCCAGCTTCCTTTGGCCAATTTAGGCATCTTGCGTATCATTCATTCTATATAATGACTATTCTTTCTATGCCTGAGTGTCTTGCAAACTTCTCAAACTTGAGGAGCACTACACTAGAGTGGTTGGAGCAACTCTCAGATTTGGATGACTTAAACATTGTAAAAAGTTCCTTGGAGTCCTAAACTTCATGAATGGACGAAGATAATTGCAGAAGTTCCTTGTCTTCAAACTCCATTGTCATCGAGGTAGCTCCAAAGTTAATTCTGCATATTGGCTGTCTCAACATCACAGATTCAATAATAAAAACAGGACCTCTGGAAGGCTCTATGGAGTTTTAAACTTCATGAAAGCCCGAACATTTCCTGTGGGGAGTTGTTAAGGATATTGATGCAGGAAGCAAAGCAAAACCAAAATTATATCAAAATTTATTTACTTGAAATCTCATATTTCATTTTTTTAATTTAGAATTCTTTTGGGATTTCACTTTTGAATTTCAAATTTAATGTTGTTCAGGATTTTGTGGAATGAGATTATGGCTCGATGTACTCCTTGAAGCCTATTAAAAAGAGGCTCCAAGAATGGTTTGAAACAGTGCGCTTTGAATCAGAATTCTCTAATAAGAGATGTGAATCAGAATTTTCTGATTAGAGATGTTCCTCTAAGCTTGGTGGTGATTCAAGTACCCATAGGTGGTGAATAGGAATGGCAAAAAATCCCTGCCCCACTTGGCCCGTCCTACCTAGTGCAGGATTTCCCCACCCCGAAGAGATGACAAGGCAAGGATGGGTTTTGCTCACCCTGCCCTGAATGTGTATATATGTTTTTTAATTCATATATATTTAAATTATTTATGTCTATAATTTAATATCTTTTGCACAAACTAATATATACCTTTTTCTTTTACAAATTCTATGACCATCCTTCAAAACACTTACTTTCTCTTCCTTTTAGCACTCTTGTAACTTCCTATTCCCTCTCTCTCTAATCTTTACCTTTTTAATGTCGAAGCCACCTCATTAGGAATGGTAAAATACATTCAACCCGCCCTGTCCTACTCCCGTCCTGAATAAGGGTTGAGGCACCCCTGATCCAACCCTGCCCTATCACATTGCCATCCATAATGGTGAAGCCTGGGGTTTCAGGCTTATTTTACGGGGTGAAGCATAGGGATTTGTCCTGTTCTTCTTTCTTTTCCCTTCATTCTGTTTCCCAATCCATTCTGTCCAGCATCAGATGCCTTTCCCATTTCCAAAGTTAAAATAAACAGCATCTCAAATTTGGAGGAACTTTCTTGCTCTCTGTGTCGTTTAGCAGAAGAAAATAGTTTGCATTTGTTTTGTCAGTGTGACTCCACCAAAGCTATGTGATTCAGGTCTGGTTGAGTTCTCAACATTGCTTCCCTCAATATGTACTCCAGTTTTGAGCTGGTCAAGTTGATACTTAAGCCTCCTCCAGATGTTTTGGGAGATCAAATTATGAAGGAGAACTTCACCTTGTTTGCTGCTATAGTTTCTGATCTGATATGGAAAGCAAGGCACAGAGCATGGTGTAATGGTGATTCTGTCTTAACTGTTAAGATAGTTTTCAAGACTTTTAAGAGCTTTGACAGCTTTCTATCAACTTTGCAGGAATGGTACAGGGAGATAAATCAAAAAGAGCAAGGCAAATGACAAAGACCTCTTGTTGATTACTTAAGTTCAACTGTGATGCTGCCATCAATCAACAGAAATACTACCATTGGTGCTGCTTTAAGAAATTGGGAAGGCCAGGTGGATAAAGCATGGTCAGTCATCACTTCTTTGTGCAAGACTGAGATGGTTGAAACAAAAGCTGTCCTGTGAGCTATGTTACAGCCAAGGATTTTGGGGTACAAAGCTGATTGTGTAAGGAGATTCTAAGATTTGAATTGACTCTCTAACTGAGGTGAACAGTTGCCCAAGTCTTGGAATTGTGTGTGCTGATTGAAGATATTTTAGCAGTAAAAGAGCATTTTGATGTCTGTAATTTTGCTTGGTTTTTAGGACTGTAAATGGCATTGCTCATGCCTTAGCCAGATGTGCTTTTATGTTATGCCTTAAGGGAGGATGGCTGTATGTAGTTCTTTTGTCTAATAAACCACTCTTAGCAAAAAAAAAATCTCTTACAGTGAGATCTTGTAAGTTGTAAGATTGGTTGCCAGTTTCTTGCATAGTTACAAACACAAAAATCTCTTAAGTAGTTAGACATCTAAACGTTTGGAATTTCAGACAATATCAGACTGGTTCAGGAATATGGCTATGTACATTACATTACATTGCAAAACTATATAGTACATTACTATATTTAAGCCTGGACTGCATTTCATTAATTAACCTCTCTGAGAAACAAATTAATGGTGATGCATCCAACACATCGCTAAACTCTGAAGTTGTAATTGAGCTCTAATTGCTTCAATGGTCCACTACCATGATTATCTCCCAATGTTAGAATGTTGAATACTGCACAATTAATTTTCCACACCACTATCACCATTACAGTGCCATAACATGAATAAAGGGTGCCCTGGTAATTCCCCATTGCTGGATGCATTGGCTATCTCTAAACCATGTTTATTTTTGGGAAAGATAAACTTTCAGGTGGAACTCCGAACTCATTGGCTTCTTTATATAAGCTTGAATCCTTGTGCTTGAACACAATAGCTTCTTCAGAAATGTAACTTTTTCATTGCAAACTGCACACATTTTGGGCTCCTTGATCTAGGCCAGAATAGATTTACAGTGATTGTACCAAGCTTGAGTAGGGAAATGAAAAATCTAGTAGCTCTCAGCTTAAAATCCAACAATTGTTGGAAAAACTTATGGCAACTTGCCTTTCTTTTGGTTTTGGATCTTGCCCTTAATAGCCTGTCAAGACATATACCAAGGTGTTCAAATGGACTTGAGCTATAACCTCACGGCTACTTCTTATTATTCTCTAGCACTTTCCAGGAGTCTTATTATTCCGTATTTTTACGGAGTACAGACCTTTCAAGTAACAAATTTTCTGGATCAATTTTTACTGAGGTCTTACTGGATTCTGTTGCTTAAACTTGTCTAAAATTCATTTGATGGGAAAGGTACCAAAAAAATCCAAGGACATGACATTGTTGGAATCCCTTGATGTCTTAATAAGCAATCTTTGGGCAAAATTCTTCATGGCATATCTAATTTTCCTGTTCTTAGTTACTTGAACCTGCCATACAACAATTTGTCAAGAACAACTCGTTTAGGCATCCGGCTTCTGAGTTTTTATGCATTTAGCTACATTGCCAAAACTTGCACAAAGCATTTGGCAAGATGAAGATGACTGAAAATTTCTGGTTCTGTATAGGTATGAGAGTTGGATTTTCTGTCGGCCATTGGGGAGTTTGTGGAGTAATCTTCTTCAAAAGGACTTAAGAGGCATGCTTATTTCAGGTTTATCAATGGCATGAAAGATCCATGTGACTACAATGTTAATAGTAGACTGATTCCTTTAAAAGTTGAGTAAGCATAGATGTAAGTGACAGGCATCATCTTCTACGTATTATGGTTGCGTTTGGATAGATTATATTAGGCGACTTATTTTTCTATTTAACTTATTTTTGCTATTATTCATAGGTCTCATTGCATTTTTTGGTACTATTTATAGGTCCCACTGTACTATTTCAACTAACTTTTAGCTTTATCTACAGTACTTTTAGCTTTATTTACAGTACTTTTAGCTTTATCTACAGTACTTTCAGTAAAAAGTTTTCAGTTTCAACTAAATAAGCTGTTTCCAAACTGACCTTATGTCCTAGAATGGTTTTTTTGCTCATGTTGATGTTGTAGCGCTGCACTGCAACTGTAATTTGATTCATAGCTTACCTCTTAATTTTACTATTGCCATATGAAATATGGTTCATTTTGAAATGCAGACTTCACTTAAATAAATAAATAAAGTCACTATGACGAGTTATTTCTCAGACATATCTGCATCATATAGTTTTTTACTACACCACACACATAACATGCTAAAAGCTTTTACTCTATTGGGGGATATACTAATATTAAGAATAGAATTGTGTTGGTGGTCATGCAGCTCATAAGTACTTCAAATTCCTAACTTAAATGCACATGGCAATGCCATTGATCACTGCAGGTTGTTTATGCTTTAGAAGGTGGCTCTGGCTCATGCTTTCGAAGAGGCCACAAAGATTAGTCGGCAAAGCAATTCTAACAGGTTTAGAATTCACTCATCTATTCCTTAAAATGGGCGAGTACGAATGGATACTTAGAATTAGATTTTTCTGATAAAAGACAGATGCAGTGCTTTTCCAAGTGCTCTGTCCTCTACATTAAAACACACCAACACAGAAAAGACGAGTTATGTGCTATCAAGTGACTTCGGAGTTTGGACAAACAACCTAATAAGTACTAATCATGACAGATAAATTCATGGTATGGCGTTAACTACAGGTTTAGTATAAAACACATACAACAAGAAAAAACAATTGACGAGGAACGGAAAAACAATGCTCACATAATGTAATTGTTAGGAATGGCTAAACATCAAAGTAAAAAAAATGACAACATTTACAGTGTTCGTCCTTTTAAAATGCCAAGGCTCATTTCACTAGAATCTGTTGCTTGCAACTCAACTTCAATTCCATCCAGTTGACTCTTGAATCTATCCTCGGAGCTGGCATAGACCACCTTACTTCTCCCTTTGAAGAAAGGTGACCTGAAAACAAGAGAGTTAACTTTCACAAACACCATTGTGTATCAAATTGTTATTTTGGCCTTCAATATATGATCAATTGCCTCCAAAGAGGAGCAGTGTTAGCCTGGAAGCCAAATATTATTTGGCATCCATTTTCTAGTTCCATTGTGTCATTACTTATCAGAAATATTTTGTGAGAATTTCCATTACTCCTAGAAGCATAAAAATTTCGTGACTTTTTTTCTCAAAAAAGCAGAAAATTAGTTCTTTGAATGTTAATCGAAAGATTAGTATTACTATACATTTTGCTTTTTATCTCTATTTCAATATGCCACTAGTATATACACTAAAGGACTAGTCTTTAAGCATTCATATAGACTGTTGGAGAAAATCTTAATTACCATGCAATGAGAAAAAAAAAATTTTACTTTTCTGGAAATTCTGATCAGTGATGAAATCAAAATTAAAGACAGTAATGCGGCGCTCACTGGCAGGCTGAGATGCGGTGAAGTCCTCATAGGCTTCATCCGGGATTCCAAGTTTTTCTACCACCACTTCTTGATTCTCAACCTTGAAAATAATAAACCTGCTGTTACTCTTTGCTATTAGCTCCAAGAACTTCAGATTACATTCATCACTCACATCCATACAAGACGCCACATTTGCCTAACCCAAAGATTTAATTTTGGAAGAAAAAAAAAACATGTACACATCACAAACATATTTACACATATACAATAAATTATTTAAGTTAATAGGATCTATTTGTTTAAGAAGAAAACAATATCAAGAAGTAATGAATGGCGAGTTGATTTAAGTTAAGGGAACGAAAAAGGTAAAGGAAAACCAAAAATAGTATTAGTACAAGTAGTTAAAAATGACACGTTAATTGATTCTATAAAAAATAAAAATAAAAATCTCAACTAAGAAAGTAATAGAGGCGATGACTTCAAATAGAATATAATGTAGGAAAAAAATACATAAGACTAACCCTAATTAATCTTGTCAAGGATCTATAATCGACCCCAAATTTTTTTTTATTGCATATTTGCAATTCATTTTCATATGCTATCATAAATCATAATTTTAGAAAAAGCATATTGTCATTACTTTTTTTTAAAGTTTTTTGAGAAACATCATATTGTCATTACTTGGTAATATGCTGTCATAAATCATAGTTTTAGACAAAGCATATTGTCATTGCTTTTTAAAAAAAGTTTTTTGAGAAACATCATATTGTGTTACTTGGTTGCTATAATGCTATGGCATAACAAACATGTGAACTTGCGAGACATGACCAAAAGGCACCTGCGGTATATTTTGTCAAAATGCACTAGTCGAATCCCTCCCTACAAAGTATTACCATATTGTGGTGATTATTACTGTGGTCATGTGATTTTGTAGACTGTTAATTTTGGGCATAAGTGATACTTAATTTGTCAGGGTCTATTCATAGTTCTCAATTGATATTAAAGTGTACTCTTACTAAAATATGAATTAATTTCATGAGTATGATCCTTGAATATGTTGTCAAAGGATACATTTTACAATTTATTTCTTTGTGAACAATAATGACGTCTTACACTCCTCTTGTAGGACTCTTTCTCATTTACAGATTAACCTAAGAGTTCTCATGTGCCAACTTAATTTAATTTAAGGGTGAAAATCCCTTAAATTATAGGGTTTAGCTTTTAACTTATAAAATTGTAAAGTTCACTTTGAAACCTTCATTAAATTATAGGGGGTTTTTTAATTTTTGATTTTTAATTTTTTTATAGAGACTGTATTCAACCAATTTGGTGGCAAATTATAGGGTGCAATCAGTATATTATAAAGCTATAGCATTTAATTTGAAATTACCCATAAACTATGGAGAATTTTTTTTTTTAAAGAGTTTCAACTTATGACGTTCGCTTCTGATGATAACTCTTTATTATAAGATCAAAACACTAGTCAGTTTTTGGTGTAAGTAGAGATTGAACCTTAAGATCCGTTTGGTTGGAGGAGTGGAAAAGTGGGAGGATGGAAAATTATGGTAGGATAGAAAATATTTGGTTTTCCCTCTTGTGTGTTTGGTTGGAGGGGTGGAAAAGTGAGAGGATGGAAAACTCTTTTGTTTGCTTGGAGAGAAAAATAGAAGGATGAAAAATGTAATTTATATAAAGACTGTATTCAACCAATTTGGTGGCAAATTATAGGGTGCAATCAGTATATTATAAAACTATAGCATTTAATTTGAAATTACCCATAAACTATGGAGAATTTTTTTTTTTAAAGAGAGTTTCAACTTATAACGTTCGCTTCTGATGATAACTCTTTATCATAAGACCAAAACACTAGTCAGTTTTTGGTGTAAGTGGAGATTGAACCTTAGGGTCCGTTTGGTTGGAGGAGTGGAAAAGTGGAAGAATGGAAAATTATGATAGGATAGAAAATATTTAGTTTTCCCTCTTGTGTGTTTGGTTGGAAGGGTGGAAAAGTAAGAGGATGGAAAACTCTTTTGTTTGGTTGGAGAGAAAAATGGAAGGATGGAAAATGTAATTTATATAAATTGACTATTATACCCTTGTTACATAATAGGTAAGAAATAGATTTATTTGTACTAATTAAATAATATAAAATTTACCTCATCATATATATAAATTTTTATTATTATAATGTAAAAATCTATATATTACTAAAAGCTGAAGCGTAGCAATTATTGTTGCTACACTCCCGTTGAGCCACATCAGCGGCCACATCATCCACTTATTTTCTTTTTTTTTTCTCTCTCTTTTAAAACTTTTATTCTCCCTATTCTTAAAAAAATAAATAAATAAATAAAAAACACCTCTTCTTCTTCCTATGAGTTCACATTTACTGTTACATTTTTCCCAACCTTTCCCCTCCCTTTTTTCCTCTTCATCTCCCCACTACCCTCTTCTTTACCGTTACACTTAATCAATTTTCTCTTATATTTTGACTCTTCTTCTCCCCCATTTTATTTTTGTATAAATCCGATAGCATTTCTCTCATTCAATCCATATTTTTCCTTCGAAAAATTGTGAGTGCTCTCTCTCTCTCTCTCTCTCTCTCTCTCTCTCTCTCTCTCTCTATGGATTTTTGTTCTTTCTTACAACTCTGATTAAGGTTGATGGTTTTTTTTTAATATATGTTTTGGTATTGTATTTTTTAAATTTTACATCACAAAGTCTTCTCTCTCTCTTTTGTAGCTTTGGTTGAATTTTGGTTTGGGTAAATTCCACAATTATAGACCATTATGATACAAATTTGAATGAGCTTTTTCCTTATCTTTCCTATGAAATCCCTTCCACTGGTTTTGCAATAGGCATAAAGGGTCAAGCGCAGACATAGTTTATGGGCTTACCATTTGTTGTGGTGATATCTTAGAGAAAGATTGCAAGAGTTGTATTGTTAATGCAGCCAACGAAATTCGGTCACATTGTCCCAATAATAAAGGTGCAACAATATGGTACTATTACTGCACATTAAAGTATCATAATTTGGATTTCTTTGGCCAAATTGACCGTGACACACTGTTCTTTCTGTTAATTTTGGGCATAAGTGATACTTAATTTGTCAGGGTCTATTCATAGTTCTCAATTGATATTAAAGTGTACTCTTACTAAAATATGAATTAATTTCATGAGTATGATCCTTGAATATGTTGTCAAAGGATACATTTTACAATTTATTTCTTTGTGAACAATAATGACGTCTTACACTCCTCTTGTAGGACTCTTTCTCATTTACAGATTAACCTAAGAGTTCTCATGTGCCAACTTAATTTAATTTAAGGGTGAAAATCCCTTAAATTATAGGGTTTAGCTTTTAACTTATAAAATTGTAAAGTTTACTTTGAAACCTTCATTAAATTATAGGGAGTTTTTTAATTTTTGATTTTTAATTTTTTTATAGAGACTGTATTCAACCAATTTGGTGGCAAATTATAGGGTGCAATCAGTATAATATAAAGCTATAGCATTTAATTTGAAATTACCCATAAACTATGGAGAATTTTTTTTTTAGAGAGTTTCAACTTATGACGTTCGCTTCTGATGATAACTCTTTATTATAAGATCAAAACACTAGTCAGTTTTTGGTGTAAGTGGAGATTGAACCTTAGGATTCGTTTGGTTGGAGGAGTGGAAAAGTGGGAGGATGGAAAATTACGGTAGGATAGAAAATATTTGGTTTTCCCTCTTGTGTGTTTGGTTGGAGGGGTGGAAAAGTGAGAGGATGGAAAACTCTTTTGTTTACTTGGAGAGAAAAATAGAAGGATGAAAAATGTAATCTATATCTATCTATATATTACTAAAAGCTGAAACGTAGCATTTAATGCTGCTGCTCTCACGTTGCGCCACATCAGCTGTCACGTCATTTTTTTTTTCTTTTTTAAAATATAATTTTTCTACAATTTTAAAATAATTTTTACAATTTTCAGCCCTATAAATGCAGCCCACTATTTATTTATTTACTTCTACTACTTATTTACACTTCTTCAACCTTTCTCTCTCCCTTACCATTTCATCTCCCCACTACTTCTTCAATCTTTCTCCCTCATTTACATTTTCATCTCCTCACTATCCTCTACATTAATATCATTCTTCCTTTTTCCCTTCATCTTCCTTTATTTTTGTCTCTTCTTATTCACACATTCTTACTATAAATTTGTCACTATCTCTTCTATTCTATGCATAGTTTTCCCTCACAAAAAAAAAAGGTTCCCTCTCTCTCTCTCTCTCTCTCTCTCTCTCTCTCTCTCTCAATTTTTTGGTGAATTTTTTTATTTCTCTGCATCTCTACTTTAGGTTGATAATTTTTATATTCTTTAAAACTCTATTTGGGTTAATGCAATTTAGTTTAGTTTTTTAAATTGTTGTTGTTGTTGTTTTTTTTTTTTTAATTTTTTTATTCTCTTTGAATGTTAAATGTTATCCTATTGCGTTCTAAAGAATTAAATATAGCATATAAAAATATAATATTATTCTATTATATAGCATGATTTGGATAATTTGGTATTTATTCTGTTACATAGCATGATTTTTTATAGTGCTCAATTTAGATGTTAAACTATGAGACTTTACTAATTTTTGTTTATTTTCTAATCATTTTTTGTGGACAAAGTACTCTTAATAGTTATACTAGAAGTACTTTATAATGCCATTTATTTAAAGAAAAGCAAAGGTTAGCCAAACGAAAGAAAAGCAAAGTTAGCCAAAAAAAATAATCGGATAGGTGACAAATTTTAACTTTTGCAATTTATTTTAATTATTATTATTTTATTATAATGCATGTATAGAAATTTAATTCTTAGATTTTGCTAATAATTGTTTATTTGATAATATGTTTTGAGCGGCCAAAATTATAATTTCTACAAAGAAAATAACCTTAATAGATTATCAAAAACAAATTTTTATCCTAATATTGGTTGAATTAATCATTGTTAAGTTTTTTTTTTTTTTTTTAGTTTATGTTTTTTTGGTGTTTTGGATTGATCATATATTACATTTATGATTGTTCTTATAATAAATAAAAATATAATTACGAAATATATTACTTATTATTAGATTAGTTTAAATTGTAATTTTTTTTTTAATAAAATCACCATAAAAATAATTATCACGCGCAACGCACGGGTTCGCGGCTAGTCTATATATTACTAAAAGCTGAAGCGTAGTGTTTAATGCTGCTGCTCTCACGTTGCGCCACATTAGCTGCCACGTCATTCTTTTTTTTCCTTTTCTTTTTTAAAATATAATTTTTCTACAATTTAAAAATGATTTTTACAATTTTCAACCCTATAAATGCAGTTCACTACTTATTTATTTACTTCCACTATTTATTTACACTTCTCCAATCTTTCTCTTTACCTTTTCATCTCCCCACTACCCTCTCCATTAATATCATTCTTCCTCTTTCCCTTTATCTTCCTTTATTTTTGTCTTTTCTTATTCACACATTCTTACTATAAATTTGTCACTATCTCTTCTATTCTATGCATAGTTTTCCCTCACAAAAAAAAAAAAGGTTCTCTCTCTCTCTCTCTCTCTCTCTCTAAATTTTTTGGTGGATTTTTTTTATTTTTCTTGCATCTCTACTTTAGGTTGATAATTTTTTATATTCTTTAAAACTCTATTTTGGGTTAATGCGATTTAGTTTAGTTTTTTAAATTGTGATTTAGTTTAGTTTTTTAAATTGTTGTTGTTGTTTTTTTAATTTATTTTTTATTCTCTTTGAATGTTAAATGTTATCCTATTGCGTTTTAAAGAATTAAATATAGCATATAAAAATATAATATTATTCTATTACATAGCATGATTTGGATAATTTGGCATTTATTTTGTTACATAGCATGATTTTTTATAGTGCTCAATTTAGATGTTAAACTATGAGACTTTACTAATTTTTGTTTATTTTCTAATCTTTTGTGGTGGACAAAGTACTCTTAATAGTTGTACTAGAAGTACTTTATATTGCCATTTATTTAAAGAAAAACAAAAGTTAGCCAAACGAAAGAAAAGCAAAGGTTAGCCAAACAAAAATAATCGAATAGGTGACAAATTTTAACTTTTGTAATTTTATTTTAATTATTATTATTTTTTAACAATGCATGTATAGAAATTTAATTCTTAGATTTCGCTAATAATTGTTTATTTGATAATATGTTTTGAGCGGCCGAAATTATAATTTCTACAAAGAAAATAACCTTAATAGATTATCAAAAACAAAATTTTATCCTAATATTGGTTCAATTAATCATTGTTAAGTTTTATTAATTTTTTTTAGTTTATTATTTTTTTTTTTGGTGTTTGGATTGATCCTATATTACACTTATGATTGTTCTTATAATAAATAAAAATATAATTATGAAATACATTACTCATTATTAGATTAGTTTAAATTGTAAATTTTTTTTTAATAAAACCACCATAAAAATAATTATCACGCGCAACGCGCGGGTTCGCGGCTAGTTTATATAAAGACTGTATTCAACCAATTTGGTGGCAAATTATAGGGTGCAATCAGTATATTATAAAACTATAGCATTTAATTTGAAATTACCCATAAACTATGAAGAATTTTTTTTTTTTTTTAAGAGAGTTTCAACTTATAACATTCGTTTATGATGATACCTCTTTATCATAAGACCAAAACACTAGTCAGTTTTTGGTGTAAGTGGAGATTGAACCTTAGAGTCCGTTTGGTTGGAGGAGTGGAAAAGTGGGAGAATGGAAAATTATGATAGGATAGAAAATATTTAGTTTTCCCTCTTGTGTGTTTGGTTGGAAATGTGGAAAAGTGAGAGGATGGAAAACTCTTTTGTTTGGTTGGAGAGAAAAATGGAAGGATGGAAAATGTAATTTATATAAATTGACTATTATACCCTTGTTACATAATAGGTAAGAAATAGATTTATTTGTACTCATTAAATAATATAAAATTTACCTCATCATATATATAAATTTTTATTATTATAATGTAAAAATTACAATAATAAGGAGTACAATGAGGACAAGAATAAATAGAATGTATCAACTTGATCAGGTCACGTTGAAAAAAAGAAAAAGAAAAAAGAAGAGAACTTGGGCGTTGGTGTGCTGTGAAAGTAAGGATGAGAAGAGGCAAAAGTGATAAGGATAATTTGTGGACAAAAGTCATCAGGTCATGAATGAGGGGTAGGTCATGAATGAGGGATAGGTGAGAGAAGGGTCATCAGGTCATGAATGAGAGATAGGTGAGAGAGGGTATTTGTGTAAAAGTCCTTTCACAACACTTTTCTCTCCACATTTTCCTCCCAATTTGGGAGGATAAAAAAAGTGGGCCAAGGAGTGAAAAATTTCTCCCGGGTTTTCTTCTGTCTTTCCTATTTTCCTTCCTCAACCAAATAGTAAAAAACAGCATTTTCCATCCTATGTTCCTCTCTTTATTTTCCATCCTCCTTGTTTTCATTCCAACCAAACACACCATTAAATCTCTTATACAACCATTAGAAATTTTATCAGTTGAGCTAATTGGAACCCACAATATAGAGAATTTATAACATGCATTGGATATATGTATTATTATTCTCATAATATGTGAGTCTCACATATTTGTAAGGTGCACATGTTATGAGAGAGGATGAGCCAATACACATATCTAATCAATGAGACAATTATTATAAACTATGGATTTAAAATATGATTTCCCCAAAAACTTTTTTAAAACTCCCAATAATGAGGTTTGCAATTTAATTTCCACAAATACTTTATAGAAAGTTTGAAACAGATCAGGTACAAAATCTGAAAATCATGGGCCAGGGCTCAATTACTTGCTTGAGGAAAATCCTTCGGCATAACTTAGTCAGCAAAATTACTACTATTGTAAAAGTCCATTTAGCTCCGTAGTGGGCTACATTGTTGCAGTTTCTATGAACCCAGCAGAAAAACAACCTTTTTCCGAGTTGAAGAAGAAACCAAGGCCTCAATTCTTGTGCCACAAGTCTATATGACTTCCGAATCTCATCCCAGCCCATTGATTCAGCATTCACCACCACCTCTGTTTCCAAAGCAATTTCACCCAAAACAGTCCTAAACTCCTCACTCTTCTTGACACTGCAGCACAACCCAAAGCTGACATATATTGGATATGGCCCATACCCCCGCAACCACAACAAACATGTTTTGCACTTCCATTTTTTGTATATGGGCCCAACCAAAGATCATAGGTCAATTCTTTTTCTTTTTCTTTTTGAGCCTACTGGGTGTGGGAATTTCGTGAAAAATGTTGAGGATTTTGGTGAAGAATTGTGAAAGATTGAGAATGGCCAATTTGGATTCTGTAAAAGCAAATAAGTGCAAGACAATGATTGAATTTTTCAGCCCTACCAAAATAGTGTTGGCAGTACTGCATATCTATAATACGTTTTTGAGTTACAAATTACAAGAAGATAAAGTTACAGATAGAAGGAGTTTAAAATACAAAAGAAGTCTATTTTTGACAACTGTTCTTATCACTAGCTTGATTGTTATTTGCACAAAGTTTTTGAATTTTAGAATTCAAAGACTCCTCTTTATCACAACTAGCTTGGATTTGTATTTTGGATTTGTTGCCGATCTTATCCTTAACAGATTCTATAGGTAATTTCTTCAAATTAGTGAGGACTTGTCAATTGAATGACATGCCTTTCTCCTTATATTTCCAAAATAATAGATAGATATATATATATATATATATAACTTAGGTAAAGTATCTTAGTTTCGTAATTGAATTCAAGCAATGCAAGAAAAGCTATGTACTCTTACCTAATTGAATTTAACCTAATAGTTCATTGGTAAAAAAAAAAAGTTCAACACCTAATTAATTATAATTAAGGACATTAAAACTTTTTCACAACTTACTAAAATTGCAAGTTGTGAATAAAACATCACTTTCACATGAAATTACAATTGACACTCACTTTATTATGACTCAATCACAATGGACTATGTTAGCTTAATTGTGAAAAATTCCCAACACGTGTCCTGCATAGAGCTCTCTAGCCATTCGCCATCGGACCATATCATCACCGTGTTTCTAGCAGTTGAAACTATTTTACCTGGTTTAAAACAAGGCCCTTGAATTGAATGGAAGATAACATTTGATTGGAAAATTCTAGATCTTACTCAATGTTAAGATGGTTAATGACACGAAATGAAAAAAAAGTAGATTACAAAATATAGGAATTTTTTTGCACGGACCAAATTTTCAAAGATACCAATGATTCAATTCTGTTGTTAATGGTTTTTTTTTTTTTTTTTTTTTAATTTTAAAGAGGGAGAATCAGATTTGATTGAATGAATATTCTGATTAATCTGAATAACTTGAGGTTACAAAGCGGTTTATATACAACCAATAAAAGAGGGAAAACGCTAACTAACTTACTAACAACTAATCCTAACAAACTGTATAGTTGTACATTTAAGTGATCACGTGTTTATCATGTGCTAACAAAACTACAAGTAGCTCTATACAAAGAAAACAATTGCAAGCTAAGCTACAGTCGTTTTGGCGGATTTATTCTTTTCTGCGGATTCAATGTTCTTTTCTGCAGACTCAGTTTCTCCTCGAGCTTCCTCATTCTGCAGCTTTAATCTTTGACAGGGAGAAAATACTTAGAAGTAACAGAATTTGGACAATCCCAATTCCTTGGTGTGCTGATCAAAGAAAAATAATACTTACGTAGTCAACAAGTCACCAACAAAAACGCAAAAAGAAGTCAAAAAGTCAAATTTTGTTTATGTAGCCAACTAGCCATGCATGGAAGTTAGTGAAGCCTATATTATCATGGGTTTGAGGTTCAACTTCAACCTGCTCACAACCTTCACAGTTGTCTTTGAACCCGTCTCTTCCCTTGTTTTTGCTTTATCATGGATAACTCTTCTGCAAGTCATGTACTTTTTACTATGGTTCTTTGCAGCAACGTTCAGCTTCTGCAAAGGAAGCTCAAATATCTCTTGCAATGAAAAAGAGAAACAGGCACTGCTAATCTTCAAAGAGCTAGGTCTCACAAACTCTGGGAACACACTCTCATCCTGGTCTGACCAAGAAGACTGTTGTAGATGGGAAGGAGTTCTTTGCGACAACAAAACTGGTAGAGTTAGAGAGCTCCGCGTTGGTAATCACAACTTACATGGTGAGATCAGTCATTTTTTGCTTGAATTAGAATATTTGAATTACTTGGACTTGAGTTTTAGTAATTTTAATTGTACTCGTATTCCAAGTTTCCTTGGTTCAATGGCGAGTCTGAAACATCTCGCTCTCTCTGGATTCTGTGGACTGATTCCTCATCAGCTTGGAAATCTTTCAGGCCTTCACTATTTGGATGTTGGATATTACTCTGGCCTTTATGTGGATAGTCTTCATTGGATGCCTAGTCTCTCTTCCATGAAATACCTTGACATGTCCTTTGTCGACCTTCACGCAGCACCTGATTGGCTTCAAATAATGAGTAGGCTTCCATCTCTTTATAAGCTACTCTTGCAATATTGTCATCTTGATAGCCTAAATCCATCTCTTGGATTTGTCAATTTTACATCTCTTCTAGTCCTTGATCTTTCCGAAAATCTTTTCAGTCATGAGATTCCTAATTGGTTCTCTAATATCAGTGCAACCCTCTTCAAAAGTTAGGAATTCTAGAATTGGCGAAAAGTCATCTAACTGGAAATATTCCGGAGTCAATTGGGCAACTTAAGCATCTAACAGGGCTTGATCTCCAAATTAATTCTTTTAGTGGTCCTATTCCTTCATCCCTTGGGAATTTATCTTTCATGTGGGGATTAATCCTCTATGATAATCAGTTAAATGTGTTGAAGATAGAAGCAACTTAAAGAAGCTTAAGTTTAGGGATGATCAAAATGACAGCACAGGACAAACAAAACGGTGAAGCTAGATTAATGTTGTGAAACACATCGTTTCATTTAACGTAACACACCGTTTTGAATAACGCAGAGCCAAAGTACAGGATGCGCTGCAAAACGATGTCGTTCACTCTGTTTTAAGACTCAGTTAGTTTTGGGCAAAAGTTTGTTATTTAGCTATGTATATTTCCGTGATTTATGGACTTGATCCACATAGTTTGGATCTAATTATTGATCAGTTAGGAGTGATAGAGTGAGTGTATAAATAGGAGGCAGTTGATCATTTGTACAATCAAGCAAGATATTTTCATCATTCATAGAAATTTTCTCTCTTTCTCACTCTTTCTCTCTCGTTATCTTCACTGATCTTTCTCATTATTTTTCTCTGCTATAATCTTGCTTCTGTCTAGGGATGACAATTTTTGCCCGACCCGCGGGTACCCGGTCCGGCCCGACCCTAATGAGCCGGATTTTACCCGGTCCGATTAGAAATAGGGTCGAGTATGGGTTTTTTTTTATAAAAAAAACCCGAAACAGGTCCGGGTCGGGTTCGGATTTTTTTTAAAAAAATCCGAGACCCGACCCTAAACCCGGCCCAGATAAAAACCCGGTACTCAGAAATTACAAAAATACCCTCTCTATATATATACCTATAATCTAACCCTAAATCCCTAATCCCTCATTTCTATTTTCTTCAGCACTCACGCCTCTCTCCCTCAGCTCAGTCACTCCAAAACTGCCTCACACCTCCCTCCCTCAGCTCAGTCACTCCCTCTCCCTCAGCTCAGTCACTCCAACACCAGTCCGACACGGCCTCACACTCTCACAGCCCTCACTCACTCTTAGTCACTAACACACTCTCTTTAATCTCGCCTCTCTCTTATCTCAATTTCTCTTCTCACAAATTGAACAGCGGTTTATGGAGTGAAGGTTGTGATACTCACGGACTGAATGGTGTTTTTGGGTTTGTATTGTTGTATGGTGTTTGGATTTGTGTGTTTGTTTCCCAAGAAATTTTGGGTTTATTTAAAGATATTTTTGGGTTTGCTAGAGACGGTTTGGGTTTATTCAAAGATATTTTGGGTTTATTCAAAGAAAATTTTTGGGTTTATTCAAATTTTGGTTGGATAATTAATTTGGGTTTTTCTGGGTTTGCTAGAGACGGTTTAATGTTAGGTTCTTGTTAATGTTTTGGGTTGTGTTCTTGTGTTTGAATTTTTTGGGTTTGTGTTCATGCGTGTTCTTGTGTTTTAATTCTATTTTATGTTTTGTGATTTTTTTTTTTTTTCAAAATTGAAGAATTAGTTAAAAAAAAATTTTTGGTTGGGCCACGAATTGGGCCCAATCCCTTAACAGGGCCCGCGGGCCCCACGGGCTCCGGTAGGGGCGGGTTCGAGCCCCCGAAAAAAAACCCACTTAGTAAACGGGCCAGGTTCAGGCCACAGGCCTTGGCCCGCGGGTCGAGTCCGGGTATGGAAAAACCTGACCCGAACCCGATCCGTTG
Source organism: Quercus suber (assembly GCF_002906115.3). Lineage (NCBI taxonomy): Eukaryota > Viridiplantae > Streptophyta > Magnoliopsida > Fagales > Fagaceae > Quercus > Quercus suber. The sequence continues at coordinate 3,021,085 of NW_027069471.1, forward strand.
TCATTCCTACTTCTGTCTGAGATTCATAAATATCAAGAATCTCTTCATGGTATCAGAGCCCGAGTTAATCTCTACTCAAAGCACAACTATGGCAGCTTCAAGTTCTACAATGGTGTCCTCAAGTTCTACAATGGCGTCTTCATCTACATCATCAATTCCTTCAGTGAATGTGATGAATCAACCACTGTTATTACTCTCAAATATGTCCAACATGATGACTGTGAAATTGGATAGTACAAATTATATCGTTTAGAAATACCAAATTACCATGGTATTGGATTGTTTGAATTGCTTGAAGAACCTGAGCTAGTTCTTGAGAAATTTCTGAAAGATCTTTCTGGTAACTACACCACAATCTTGAATCCAGACTTCTTGATCTGGAAATCTAAGGAGAAGGCATTATTGATCTTCATGAGTTCAACCTTGACTCCATCAGTTCTTGCCCTCACTGTTGGTTGTACCTCAGTAATGGAGGTTTGGAAGGTCTTTTGGAGAACAGATTCTGTTTGATCTCTAGGTCACGCATTGTGAATTTGAAAGGTGAATTACATGATTTGAAGAAGGGCAATGATTCTGTAGATCTATATTTGCAGAAAATTAAAGTGGTAAGAGACAAACTTCTTGCAGTTAGAATGATTATAGATAATGAGGAAACTCCTCCACATTGCAATTAAAGGCCTTCCCAGAGAATACAATGCTTTCAGGTCTGCTATAAGGACCAGGAGTACAAAACTAAGTTTTGATGAGCTTTCTACTATGCTCAGTGCTGAGGAGGAATATCAAAATGATGGCCTAGATGTAAAAGACTCAGTTTTTGCCATGGCAGCAACTACTCCAAAACCTAACAATAGTGGTTATAATCAAGTTTTCAATAGAGGCAACTTCAACAATAGGGGTGGTAGAGGAGATAAAGGACCAACTAATCAATCATCCCAATATCAACACTTTAATCAATTTCAGCAAGTTCAACCTAATGTTGGTCCAAGGTCAGAGAGACCATCTTGTCAGATTTGTGGTAAATTAGGCCATACTGCTCTGGATTGTTACCATAGAATGGATTATGCATATCAAGGGAAGCATCCTCCTACCAAACTTGCAGCAATGGCCACTGCTTCCAATGCCTGCCTTATTCAAGACCAGCCCTGGCTTGCTGACAATGCTGCTACAAACCATGTCACAGCCAACCTCAATCACCTCAACTTCCCAAAGCCTTACAATGGTCAGGATCACCTCAATGTAGGAAATGGCCAAAATCTTCCTATTACACACACTGGTAATGTTCTTATACCTCTCACTAAATCAAATATTCATCTTAATAATGTTTTTAGGGCTCCTTCCATTGCCTCAAACCTTGCCTCAATTCATAAAATCTATCATGACAATAATTGTTGGTGCTATTTTGATGAGAATATACTTTCCATTCAAGCTTTGGCCATAGAGAAGGTTCTATACCAGAGCAAGAGTGAAGATGGAGTTTATCCCATCTATCCTCAAAGGGCTTCTCAGCTTTCTTTGCCTTCTAAGGTCTACAACAATGTTACTAGTTATTCTGTTGTCAATTTTTTTGTTGTCAATAAGTCTCTTTGGCACAAGAGACTTGGTCATCCTCATGATCAAGTGCTCAAACTTCTGTTTCTAAATGTCAATTATGTTTTGAATAAGTGTAATTCTGTTGACCATACTTGTACACACTATTTGTATGGTAAAATGCATAATCAATCTTTTCCAAATTCTCAGTTTGTTGCCTCTTCTCTTTTTGAACTTGTGCATTCAGATTTATGGGGCCCTGCACCTGTTAATTCTGTTGATGGCTTTAGATTCTATGTTATCTTTATTGATCATTATTGTTAGGACATGTGTTTTCACTTGCTAAGAACATATGTCACTTATTTATGTAAATTGGCTAAATCTTTTGACAAAACTCATTCTACTTGTAATTGGGTAGTTCTAGGTGTTTTTAATACTTCAAGAAATAAGGTTTCAAGGTCAAGTGTTGAAGTCATCAAGTCTGTCCAAGAAAAAGCAAGCTGAAGTGCAATTTCATTAAAGCTTGACACCTGCTCGATAGCTATCTCGACACCTGCTATCTGTCGAGATTTATAATTTCAGATTTTCTGATCTGATTTTCTTGGGATCCGTAAATATGCTTTTGGGCCTTCTTTTCTCCAAACCCTAAACATATAAAAGGATTGTTTTAAGAGCCGTCAAGTGGTACACAAGTTGCAAAAGCATTGAGCAATCTCTGTTCAGGCAAATTTTGATCAAAGACGAAGTTCTTAACCTAGTTCATCTTCTCTGAAGAAGTTGCTGTGTATTTGCACCAAAGGGTTTTGTGACCAAGCATCTTCCTGATCTTCATCGTGTAGGATGAACTGAAGAATTTTACAACCAACCTTTCTTCCTTAAGTTGGTGTTTTGAAGTCGCATACTGGGATCCGCGCATTGGTTAGTCACGTACTTAGGAGCCGTGCATCAAAGGTGGAAATTGTCACTACAGATCAAGTCCAATTGAGTATTGGGTAAAGGTCCAACTGTAGGTTGGTAAGGTACTTGGGATTCCTTTACTTGTAACCACTTGATTTGATAATAGTGGAGTTTTGGGAGTGGTGACCTGAAAATCACCCGATGGGGTTTTTGCTGCGAGGTTTTTCCCCATTCGTAAACAAATCACTGAGTTATTTAATTTTCACTACATATTTAGTTTTTGGTGATTTGTTTGTGCTTTCTCGCAATTGCATGATAAGTTGATTAATTAATAACTTGGCTAAGTAATTAATTGGTTTAATCACAAGGGGTCATTCATATTGTGGCCTATCAATTATACCAGATTTACATGACTTTACTTGCTTAAGTCTAAATCTAAGGCTATGGTTGAAACTCAATTTTCTGCCAAAATCAAGATTTTTAGGTCAGATGGGGGTGGTGAATATACCTCTAATGTCTTTAAAACTTATCTGTTACAACAAGATATCATTCACCAGCACTCTTGCCCATATACTCCTCAACAAAATGGCCTTGTTGAGAGAAAACACAGACATCTTATTAAGACATCTATCACTCTTTTGTCTCAAGCCTCTATACCTTCTTCTTATTGGTCATATGCCATTCAAACTGCTGTTTCCTTGATCAATCTCCTTCCTACCTCAGTTATGAATTTTCATTCTCCTTGGTTCAAGTTATACTCCATAAAACCTGACCTCTCACAGCTTAAGATTTTTGGCTGTGCTTGTTATCCTAATCTTAGACCCTACACTAGTCACAAGCTTGAACCTAGGACTGTGGAATGCATCTTTCTTGGTTACCCCACTGGTTTCAAAGGTTATCTATGTCTTGATATCAGCTCTAAACGTTTCTACATCTCTAGGCATGTTGTTTTCAATGAGTCAAAATTCCCTTTCTCTACTCTCATTGTCTCTACATCTGATCCAACTTCTTCCCATGTTCCTTTTGATACACTTTGGCTCTCAAATCAGTTATATCTCCATTCTCTCACTCATCCCTCTCTTCTTGGTGCTTTTCTTGGTAATGTCTCATCTCAGTCTTCTTCTCTTCCAACTCCTGCCTCATCTCAGTCTTATTCTTCTCACTCAGATACACCTTATGATCATGTGTCTCAGCCTAATTCCTCATCCCCTTTACCTGAGTCTGCTCCCTCTCAGTCTGATCCACCTGTTACTGCCCTTCCACAACCTACTACCTTAAACCATCACCCTATGCAAACCAAATCCAAGAGTGGGATCACTAAGCCTATTTCCAAAATATGTTACAAAGAAGTTCTAGGCTACACTTTTACTGAACCACCCACTTATAGGATTGCTTCCAAATACCCCAAATGGTGTGAGGCTATGGATACTGAATTTCAGGCTCTCCAGAGGTAGCATACTTGGTCCTTGGTTCCAGCTCCTCCTAATGTCAATTTGGTTGGCTGTAAATGGGTTTATAAGCTTAAGCTTAACAGTGATGGTTCCATATCAAGGTATAAGGCTAGACTTGTGGCTAAAGGGTTTCATCAACAAGCAGGTATTGATTACCAAGAGACATTCAGTCCTGTCATCAAACCAGCAACTGTGAGGCTTGTCCTAGCTATAGCAGTGAGCTGCAACTGGTCCCTTAGGCAACTTGATGTCTCCAATGCCATTCTACATGGCTTCCTTAAGCAGGAGGTTTATATGGCATAGCCTCCTGGGTATGAAGATCCTAAACATCCTTCCTATGTTTGCAAGTTGCACAAATCTCTTTATGGAGCAAGCTCCCAAGGCATGGTTTGAGAGATTTTCCTTTCATCTTCTCCATCTTGGGTTCATTGCCTCAATTGCAGACAATTCTCTTTTCATGTTTCATTCTTCTGGTACTATCATTTATCTATTGTTGTATGTGGATGATATTATTGTTACTGGTAACAGCTCAGTTCAGGTTGATCATCTTATCTCTGCTCTCAGTCAAGCTTTTGGCTACTCATATCCCAGTCTTGTGGTGTGACAATGTTTCTACCATTGCATTGTCTGCTAATCCTGTGTTTCACTCTCGTACCAAGCATCTAGAGGTTGATTATCACTATGTCCGTGAAAAAATGTTACGCAAAGATTTGTGTGTTGGATTTGTCTCAGGCAAAGATAATTTGGTTGATATCTTTACCAAGCCTTTATTTGCTCCTCTGTTCCTTCTTCTCAGATGCAAACACTTGGTGGATTCCTCCCCCTTTCATTTGAGGGGGGATGTTGAAGATAGAAGCAACTTAAAGAAGCTTAAGTTTAGGGATGATCAAAATGACAGCACAGGACAAACAAAACGGTGAAGCCAGATTAATGTTGTGAAACACATCGTTTCATTTAATGTAACACACCATTTTGAATAACGCAGAGCCAAAGTACAGGATGCACTGCAAAACAATGTTGTTCACTCTGTTTTAAGACTCAATTAGTTTTGGGCAAAAGTTTGTTATTTAGCTGTGTATATTTTCGTGATTTACGGACTTGATCCGCATAGTTTGGATCTAATTATTGATCAGTTAAGAGTGATAGAGTGAGTGTATAAATAGGAAGCAGTTGATCATTTGTACAATCAAGCAAGATATTTTCATCATTCATAGAATTTTACTCTCTCATTTTCTCTTTCTTTCTCACTCTTTCTCTCTCGTTACCTTCACTAATCTTTCTCATTATTTTTCTCTATTGTAATCTTGCTTCTGTCTGAGATTCATAAATATCAAGAATCTCTTCAAAATGGCACTTTCCCAAAGAGTCTTGCACTACTCTCAAATTTAAAGTTCTTAGCTATTGGAGATAAAAAAAAAAAAAACTAACAAGCAATCTAGATGTAGTGTTTTTTACCAAATTTTCAAAATTAAAGGTGCTATCGGTGTCTTAAACATCCTTGTTCTTCAATGTCAATTCCAATTGGGTTCCTCCTTTCCAACTTCAATTTGCTGACATGAGCTTTTGCAAGATAGGACCTAACTTTCCAGAATGGCTAAAAACACAAAGGTTTCTCGAGGTTCTACTAATGTCCATGTCAGGAATTTTGGACAAGGCTCCGAGTTGGTTTTGGAATTGGACTTCAAATGTTGATACCATCGATCTCTCTAGCAACAACATAGAAGGTGATGTATCTGACATCTTGCTAAATTCTAGGATCTTAAATCTAAAATATAATCACTTGAAAGGTCAGCTACCACATTTGTCTGCAAATGTTAAAATGCTCAACATAGCTAACAACTCATTTTCTAGATCCATTTCTACTTTCCTATGCCACGAGGAGAATAGAAGGAATAAATTAGAGGTTTTAGATGCATCAAACAATCTCTTATCAGGAAAACTTTCTCATTATTGGATGTATTGGCAGTCTTTGGTCTATTTAAATTTAGGGAGCAATAATTTATCAGGTAGAATTCCTTACTTGATGGTGTCTTTAGTTGGGCTCAAAGCATTGCGTTTACATAACAATAGCATCTCTGGGGATATTCCCCCCTCATTACAAAAGTGCTCAAATTTGATGCTCATTGATATAGGTGAGAATCATTTTCCAATGACCATACCACTTTGGATTGGAAAAATGCCAAGTCTTCAAATTCTCCGTAGGTCGAGTGGGTTCAAAGGGCATATACCTCTACAAATATGCCAACTTTCATATCTCAAAGTATTGGATCTTGCTAATAATAGCCAATCAGGTTCCATACTAAAGTGTTTGAATCTGATTAGGGCCATGGCAATGCTGCATAATTATGCATATGGTGTAAATTTGGAGTATTTTAATGATGTTAGCCCCTACTATGTCAGTCTTATGTTGGTCCCCAAAGGGAATGTATTAGAATAAGAAGGGAACCTTAGATTTGTTAAAATAATAGACCTTTCAAGTAACAACTTGTCTGGATCAATCCCTATTGAAATCTCATTTCTTTCTAAATTGCATTTTTTGAATTTGTCTCAAAACCATTTGATAGGAAACATACCAGAAAAAATTGGGACCATGAAAGAGTTAGAGTCTGTTGATCTCTCTCGAAATCATCTATCGGGTGAGATTCCTCCAAGCATGTCTAATTTGACATTCTTAGTCACTTGGACTTGTCATACAACGACTTCTCAGGTAGAATTCCTTCAAGCACCCAGCTTCAGAGCTTTGATGCACTCAGCTACGCTGGAAATCCTAATCTTTGTGGCACTCCTCTTAGTAAAAACTGAACAAAAGAGCGAAAATCTGATGGTGATAATCCTTTGGGAAAAGCTGAAGACGAGTCTAAAACATCATGATTTTACATTGGATTAGGGGTTGGATTGGCACTAGGCTTTTGGGGAATTTGTGGTGCTCTTTTCTTCAAAAGGACTTGGAGGCATGCTTATTTCCGGTTTGTCTATGACATGAAAGATCAGGCCTATGTGACTACAGTGCTGAAGGTGAACTGGATCTGCAAAAAGTTTAAGAAGCTAACGTTTTGGTAGCAAAAAGCATCGATTCTTCAATCAGGTATAAAATTGGAAATTATGTTGTCTAGAATATTTTTCTCTTGTTGATGTTGTAGCTGCAGTTGGAATGATGTGAATATGATGATATAGCAAACTATCAAGAAATGTGTTAATATGTAGAGGGTCTTGAAGTAATTGTATAATATCCTGTAATGATCATTTATGTGAAGAAAACACCATATGTAGTAAGAGTTTTATAAATATTTTCTTACTAAATAAAGTAGCAACTGGGTTGTCACACTACATGAATTACATAGGAGCACTCTGGTACATATGCACAAGCACACTACACATATTATAGACATGTATGATGCTTCATGGCTTCACCTCAGTGGAAGGACCTATTTGGCATGGAGAAGAGGTTGGAAAACTTAACAATTTTATGCCTTTTTGGTATGATTTTCATATATTTAAAAGGAAATATTTGAAGAGAAGAATCATGGCCCAATACCAAGTACCATATTAAATATTTACAACTTGAACATGTTCTTTTTGTCCAGCAATTAGCTTACTGGAATATATCAAATTCCTTTGGCCAATTTAGGCATCTTGCATTTCTATGTTGCACTGACACCGGGACACGGCTAAAATGTACCCGTACTCATATCATACCCCTACCCATGTGGGTACCTGTGCAACTTAGGTGTTTAGTGTATTTTACTTTAGACAACATTTATGGGTCATTGTACTTCTTTACTATTTATTATTGCCTTTAAATGAATTTTAGATATGTTTTCAAGCATTATATTGTTGTTGCTTAACTTCAAAACCTAAAATAAACATATTATGTCCAAAAATATTTATTAATTAAATAATTGTTGTGCCTAAGATGTGTCTTACCCTAATTTTTCAAGAAATGTTATACCCCATACCCATTTGCATATCTTTCTGTATAATGACAATTCCTTCTATGTTCCCATCCCTAAGTATTTTGGAAACTTATCTGCCTTGAGAACGTTACATCTTGAATTGAACTAGTTGAATGGCACCTCACCAGAGAGGTTGTGGCTACTCTTAGATTTGGAAGAGTTAAAAACTTAGCAAAAAGTTCCTTGGGAGGGCAAAGTGTCCAAAGCGCGTTTTGCTAGTGTTTCAAAATTAAAATATTTTAAATTTGTCTTCAAACTCTATTGTCAGGACCTCTGGAAGGCATTATGGAGTTCTAAACTTCATGAACGGCTGAAGATATTCCGGTGGAGAGTTGATAAGGACTATTAAAAAGAGGCTCCAAGAATGATGTGAAGCACTGCACTTTGAATAAGAATTTTTAGATTAAAATTGTTTCTATAAGCTTGGTGGTGATTCAAGCACATGTAGGTGGTAAAGCCTATCCCCCTTTCATTTGAGAGGGGGGGGGGGGGGTGTTGAAGATAGAAGCAACTTAAAGAAGCTTAAGTTCAAGGATGATCAAAACAACAGCATAGGACAAACAAAACGGTGAAGCCAGATTAATGTTGTGAAACACATCGTTTCATTTAACGTAACACACTATTTTGAATAATGCAGAGCCAAAGTACAGGATGCGCTGCAAAATGATGTTGTTCACTCTGTTTTAAGACTCAGTTAGTTTTGGGCAAAAGTTTGTTATTTAGCTGTGTATAAATTCGTGATTTACGGACTTGATCCGCATAGTTTGGATCTAATTATTGATCAGTTAGGAGTGATAGAGTGAGTGTATAAATAGGAAGCAGTTGATCATTTGTACAGTCAAGCAAGATATTTTCATCATTCATAGAAATTTTCTCTCTCATTTTCTCTCTCTTTCTCACTCTTTCTCTCTCGTTATCTTCACTAATCTTTCTCATTATTTTTCTCTGCTGTAATCTTTCTTCTGTCTGAGATTCATAAATATCAAGAATCTCTTCAAAATGGCACTTTCCCAAAGAACTCTCAAATTTAAAGTTCTTAGCTATTGGAGATAAAAAAAAACTAACAGACAATCTAGATGTAGTGTTTTTTACCAAATTTTCAAAATTAAAGGTGCTATCGGTGTCTCAAACATCCTTGTTCTTCAATGTCAATTCCAATTGGGTTCCTCCTTTCTAACTTGAATTTGCTGACATGAGCTTTTGCAAGATAGGACCTAACTTTCCAAAATGGCTAAAAACACAAAGGTCTCTCAAGGTTCTACTAATGTCCATGTCAGGAATTTTGGACAAGGCTCCGAGTTGGTTTTGGAATTGGGCTTCAAATGTTGATACCATCGATCTCTCTGGCAACAACATAGAAGGCGATGTATCTGACATCTTGCTGAATTCTAGGATCTAAAATCTAATCACTTGAAAGGTCAGCTACCACATTTGTCTGCAAATGTTGAAATGCTTAACATAGCTAACAACTCATTTTTTGGATCCATTTCTACTTTCCTATGCCATGAGGTGAATAGAAGGAATATATTAGAGGTTTTAGATGCATCAAACAATCTCTTATCGGGAAAACTTTCTCATTGTTGGATGTATTGGCAATCTTTGGTCTATTTAAATTTAGGGAGCAATAATTTATCAGGTAGAATTCCTTACTTGATGGTGTCTTTAGTTGGGCTCAAAGCATTGCATTTACATAACAATAGCATCTCTGGGGATATTCCCTCCTCATTACAAAAGTGCTCAAATTTGACGCTCATTGATATAGGTGAGAATCATTTTCCAATGACCATACCACTTTGGATTGGAAAAATGCCAAGTCTTCAAATTCTCCGTAGGTCGAGTGGGTTCAAAGGGCATATACCTCTACAAATATGCCAACTTTCATATCTCAGAGTGTTGGATCTTGCTAATAATAGCCTATCAAGTTCCATACCAAAGTGTTTGAATCTTATTAGGGCCATGGCAATGCTGCCTGATTATGCATATGGTGTAAATTTGGAGTATTTTAATGATGTTAGCCTCTACTATGTCAGTCTTATGTTGGTCCCCAAAGGGAATGTATTAGAATATGAAGGGAACCTTAGATTTGTTAAAACAATAGACCTTTCAAGTAACAACTTGTCTGGATCAATCCCTATTGAAATCTCATTTCTTTCTAAATTGCATTTTTTGAATTTGTCTCAAAACCATTTGACAGGAAACATACCAGAAATCTATCGGGTGAGATTCCTCCAAGCATGTCTAATTTGACATTCTTAGTCACCTGGACTTGTCATACAATGACTTCTCAGATAGAATTCCTTCAAGCACCCAGCTTCAGAGCTTTGATGCACTCAGCTATGCTGGAAATCCTAATCTTTGTGGCGCTCCTCTTAGTAATAATTGCACAAAAGAGCGAAAATCTAATGGTGATAATTCTTTGGGAAAAGCTGAAGACGAGTCTGAAACATCATGGTTTTACATTGGATTAGGGGTTGGATTGGCACTAGGCTTTTGGGGAATTTGTGGTGCTCTTTTCTTCAAAAGGACTTGGAGGCATGCTTATTTCCGGTTTGTCTATGACATGAAAGATCAGGCCTATGTGACTACAGTGCTGAAGGTGAACTGGATCTGCAAAAAGTTTAAGAAGCTAACGTTTTGGTAGCAAAAAGCATCAATTCTTCAATCAGGTATAAAATTGGAAATTATGTTGTCTAGAATATTTTTCTCTTGTTGATGTTGTAGCTGCAGTTGGAATGATGTGAATATGATGATATAGCAAACTATCAAGAAATGTGTTAATATGTAGAGGGTCTTGAAGTAATTGTATAATATCCTGTAATGATCATTTATGTGAAGAAAACACCATATGTAGTAAGAGTTTTATAAAGATTTTCTTACTAAATAAAGTAGCAACTGGGTTGTCACACTACATGAATTACATAGGATCACTCTGGTACATATGCACAAGCACACTGCACATATTATAGACATGTATGATGCTTCATGGCTTCACCTCAGTGGAAGGACCTATTTGGCATGGAGAAGAGGTTGGAAAACTTAACAATTTTATGCCTTTTTGGTATGATTTTCATATATTTAAAAGGAAATATTTGAAGAGAAGAATCACCATATTAAATATTTACAACTTGAACATGTTCTTTTTGTCCAGCAATTAGCTTACTGGAATAATCAAATTCCTTTGGCCAATTTAGGCATCTTGCATTTCTATGTTGCACTGACACCGGGACACGGCTAAAATGTACCCGTACTCATATCATACCCCTACCCATGTGGGTACCTGTGCAACTTAGGTGTTTAGTGTATTTTACTCTAGACAACATTTATGGGTCATTGTACTTCTTTACTATTTATTATTGCCTTTAAATGAATTTTAGATATGTTTTCAAGCATTATATTGTTGTTGCTTAACTTCAAAACCTCAAATAAACATATTATGTCCAAAAATATTTATTAATTAAATAATTGTTGTGCCTAAGATGTGTTGTACCCTAATTTTTCAAGAAATGTTATACCCCATACCCATTTGCATATCTTTCTGTATAATGACAATTCCTTCTATGTTCCCATCCCTAAGTATTTTGGAAACTTATCTGCCTTGAGAACGTTACATCTTGAATTGAACTAGTTGAATGGCACCTCACCAGAGAGGTTGTGGCTACTCTTAGATTTGGAAGAGTTAGAACTTAGCAAAAAGTTCCTTGGGAGGGCGAAGTGTCCAAAGCGCGTTTTGCTAGTGTTTCAAAATTAAAATATTTTAAATTTGTCTTCAAACTCTATTGTCAGGACCTCTGGAAGGCATTATGGAGTTCTAAACTTCATGAACGGCTGAAGATATTCCGGTGGAGAGTTGATAAGGACTATTAAAAAGAGGCTCCAAGAATGATGTGAAGCACTGCACTTTGAATAAGAATTTTTAGATTAAAATTGTTTCTATAAGCTTGGTGGTGATTCAAGCACATGTAGGTGGTAAAGCCTAGGATTTCTGGCTTATTCTAGGAGGTGAAGCCTAGGGATTTGTCCTGTTCTTCTTTCTTTTCCCTCATTACAATTTCCCAACCCATTCTGTCCTGCTGCAAGGCAAATGTGATTTGACTCATAGCTAGCCTCCTATTCAATATTTAAATTGCTGTTTGTATTACAAAGATGCTGATGCCCAAATGGAGCCCACTTTTACAATTTCTAGTCATGATTTACAGACAGTTGCCATATGAAACACAATTTGTACCATGGCGCACACAGTAACATGCTAAAAGCTTTTACTCCACTGGGATAATTTACTAGTACAAAGAATAGAATTGTGTAGGTGTTCATGCAGCTCATACATACTTCAAATTCCAACTTACATACCCATGGCAATGATATTCATGATTGCAGGTAGCTCTGGTCCATGCTTTCGAAGAGGCCACAAAGATTAGATGGCAGAGCAATTGTGACAAGTATCATTACCTCCTGATTTTATTCTAAAATGTACTTGAATAAAATGCTAAGGATTATGATTCCAGCCTATGACTGTTCGAACTATTTATGTATGTAGTGGAAGTCATTTCACTTTGCACCAGAGAGAATAAAACATAAGGTTTGTTGTTTAATTCTTTCCTGTTATAAGCAAGCCTGGAAAAAACTAGATCGACTCATCTATTCCTTAAAATGGATGACTTTTTTTCCCACTCAATGGATGAATGGATATTTAGATTTTTCTGATAAAAGTTGGATTCAGTATTTTCCAAATTCACTGTACTCTACATCAAAACACCACAAGACAGAAAAAAGATCAGAGTTATGTGCTATCAAGTGACTTCGGAGTATGGACAAGCAGCCTAAGAAGTACTAATCATGACAGATAAATTCATAGTATGACATTAACTACAGGTTTAGTATAAAATCCATGCAACAAGAGAACGAGGAACGGAAAAAAAAAATGCCCACATAATGTAATTTTTAGGAAGGGCTAAACATCCAAAGTAAAAAAAATGAAATCTTTTACACTGTTCATCTTTTTACAATGTCAAAGCTCATTTCACTAGGATCTGTCGCTTGCAACTCAACTTGAATTCCATCAAGTTGACTATTGAATCTATCCTTGGAGCTGGGCCAGCTGGCATAGACCAACTTACTTCTCACGCAGAAAGGTGGCCTGAAAACAAGAGAGTAAACTTTCAAAACACTACTGTGTATCAAATTGTTATTTTGACCTTCAATATATGATCAAGTTCCTCCAAAGAGGAGCAGTATTAGCCTGGAAGCCAAATATTATTTGGCTTCTATTTTCTAGTTCCATTGTGTCATTACTCATTAGCATTTTGAGAGTATTTCCATTACTCCTAGAAGCAAAAATTTTCATGACTTTTTTTCTCAAAAAAGCAGCAAAACTGTTCTTTGAATGTTAATCGAAAGATTTAGTAATAACTATACATTGTGCTTTTTTTTAATCTCCATTTCAATATGCCACTATAAAATATACACTAAAGGACTAGTTTTTAAGCATTCATATAGACTTGTTGGAGAAAATCTAAATTACCATGCAATGAAAAATAATTTGCTTTTCTGGAAACTCTGATCAGTGATGAAATCAAAAATAAAGACAGGATAGCGGTGCTCGTAGGCTTCATCTGGGATTCCAAGTTTCTCTACCACCACTTCTTGATTCTAAATCTTGAAAATAATAAACCTGCAGTTCCTCTTTGCTATTAGCTCCAAGAACTTCAGTTTACATTCTTAACAGCAATACAAGACACCGCAATTCCCTAACCCAAAGATTTTATTTTGAAAGAATGAAATAAAATGTACACTAATCATAAACATATTTACGCATATGCAATAAAGTATTAAAGTTAATAGGATCTATTTTTTTCAGAAGAAAACAATATCAAGAAATGAATGGTGAGTTGATTTAAGTTAAGGGAAGGAAAAGGTAAAGGAAAACCAAAAATAGTATTAGCATAAGTAGTTAAAAAAGACACATTAATTGATTCTATAAAGAAAAAGAAAAAAAAAATCTTAATTAAGAAAGTAATAGAGGCTATGACTTCAAATAGATTATAATATAAGAAAAAAATATATGAGACTAAATTTTTTTTTTCTTTTGTTATTGCATGTTATGCTGTCATAAATCATAGTTTTAGACAAAGCATATTGTCATTAATTTTTTTTTTTTTTATAGTTTTTTTTTTAGAAACATCATATTGTCATTTACTAGGTTGCTATGGCTCAACAAACATGTGGACCTACGAGACATGACCAAAAGGCACTTTGAAATGGCCCTCTTTTTCTGATTGTGGGGTAGAAAGTGCAAGAGATGATGGTAATAGGCTAATAACTATCTGCTGTATATTTTGTCAAAATGTTCTCATCATGGAACATAGATTGTATTCTTTCTCTTATGCTGTTTGTGTAAGAAGTGATGAATAAAATATCCAAGTCTAGAATATTTCCAAAAAATAAAACAACAGGAATCAGCAAGCAATGTTCATTTTGGAGTATTCAGGGCACATTTTCAATACTACATACTGTGCCAGACATATTGGGACAGGTAGCGCCTTCTTAGGACTCTTTTCTGATCTCAATCTGCTTTGCCTAATTTCTGAGAAGACCCTCTACATCGATGACAAGTAGAGATACTTAGGAAAAAAAAAACCTAATTGAATAGTATTAGATATTTGAAACCATTAAATTGTAAGTGATACAATATTAGAGGAAGAACTCAAATTTGGCATTCACATGCATTTCCATCCACCATCATTATTAATGCCCCCAAACCAACTAATTATTCTTTTACTCTTCAACGTTGCCATACTTTTCTATTGTACCGTGCACTGCATGCCTCCCTATTCATAGGACAGTCGTTGCATAGGCCGCATTTATCGTTAGAAAATTATTTTATGGAATTCGATAGCTACAGCAGGAGAGAGAGAGAAAGATAATTCTGAACGTTATGAACACATTAAGAAATAATAACCAATTGAGTTACAAAACTTTTGGCATGAATCCACGCTCTTACCGCATGTGAAATTCACATATTGGCGAGTCCATGGAACCATTACTGTAATGATAATGGTCAAATTATTGACCAAATTTTACTATGTAAAAGGACATGCTATGGTTCCCTTGTAGATGAACGTGATGGTGGTGCTATTCAAATCTTGCACTGCTTTAATTATTTGTACTACAATAACTTAAGAGCTAAGAGGAAGAAAGTCTTCCTTTATAACTTTTTGAATAAAGAGGATCTTCAATAAATCATCAAAAAGCCACCGTAGCCAATGGATGGGTTGGCCAACTTGACCACCAACTTTCGTTTGAAGCCATTGAAAGTTCTAGATGATAAAGTCCAAAAATTCCAACTCAAATCGATAACTCTGATGTGATATTGTTATTCACAGGAACAAACAAATAAAATCAAATACTCCATAGTCCATAGTACAATTGACATCTCCCACGTCTTGGATGACTGCAGGCAATTGGCGACCAGATTCCAGCAAATTCAGTTCAACCACTGCTACCACCAGGCCAACTGGTGTGCTGATATGCTAGCTAGAATAGGTGCTGAGCAAAAGTCAGATTTCATTTTGTTTTCTAGTCCGCCTGTGGACTTGTTTAAGGCTTTGGAGAATGACTGTAATGAAGTATATTTCAACAGACTTTGTACTGATCTTGATGTAGTTGCTTAGTTTTAATGATATCGTTGTTTAACACCCCCCCCCCCCTCAAAAAAAAAAAAAAAAAAAAAAGTACAATTGACATCGCTCGACTTTCATTCAATTGTAAGGGAAAAATTTTGATAGGTTGGAAAATTTGGAATGGGAGAAAGAAAAAAGGTTTACAGCTTTGATCCACTATATATACTAGCTATCGATAATGTTTCATTTGGTATAAATGTATAATTGTCATAAATATATTTATGGTTTATTAACAACTTTTTATTATATACTCCAAAGAATTTCTGTTATAGAGTTGTAAATCATATATTACAAAAATAAAAATAAAAACTTTAGAGGGACTTATTCTTGTTAGGATTAGAGATTTCTCTACCAATCCATAAAAAGATTTTTTAAATTAAGATAAATTTGATCAGCTGGAAAATAAATTAAACGATTCTACCATGTAAGTTACTTACTTGATTACAAATTTCTTCAAATGTCTTAATCAGTTAGATTGCAGTTTAGAGATAGCTCAAATTGACACTTCCTTGAGTTTTTAACAAAAAGAGTTTAGAATTTATATCTCTTTTTCTTTCATTGTAATTATTGAATAAAAAAAATTAAAACATTTTAAAAAAACAAAACAAAACAAAACAAAAATAGTTTTTTAGCACGTACTGACATATATTACTATCAATTCACCTTCTGTAACAGTGTAACGTCCTTTCTTCCTTTTTGTTGAGGTAGCAAATACTCTTCACACCTAGGTGCCCAAAAAGACAAAAACCCAACCCATTTGACAAAACCGCATGATCTGATTGATTTTGGGTGGTTTCGCCTAATGGTCAATTAGATTTGAATCTAAAATGTGAATTCCAATGTTCTAATGGTTGGGTGATGTTTGGTAGAGCATTTAAATAATAGTTTTCCACACATATTTTTACAATACTTTTTAACCCATACATATTTTCACAATACTTAAACAACAATACTGAAAATCTCTATCCCAACAAGAATGTTTGAGTTAGTGGATTTGAAGCTAAATAATTTAACTTGACAAGTGATGCTATGAATACAACAAATTTTACTACATAACTAATCATAAGAAAATAATTTAAAGTTTAAACCTTCATTTATTTACCAAAAATTAAATATTCATTTATTATATTGATTGAATGACAATAGTTATACTCTTGACTCGTATATGTATTTTTATAAGCTTTTTATGGAAAATTTTGTAGTAGCTCTAGTATTTTCCTCTCTCTCTCTCTCTCTCTCACCAAACCCGCTCTTATGTCATTGACATTGCTTATTTTCTAGTGACTACTGTAAAATTTGATAAAGTTTTTGTGCTCAAATTTGGTTGAGTTCTATTATGTCAGCTTTCACCTTGATCAATCTCGCTCATTTGTGCTCGAATCGAAGCATATAGGTGGTTCATTCATTGTTTGAGATATTGGTGGAGCAATTAGTCCATTCAATGATCATCGACACCTGATAAATACGTGGGCTAATTTTTTGTTGGCATATTAGTCACATCAAGTGTTAATTTTTGAACCTGATCCTGTAGTGGCGGCTTCAAAAATTTTGTTCAGGTGGTCATTAAGAAATTTAAATTAAACAAAATTTCATAAGAATAAAATTTGAATATATTGACATAAAAAATAAAAAATAAATAAATAAATCACAAATACATGAAGTTTTAAAATTTCATTCTACAAGTTTTTCATATTTTGAAATTGTTGTATGATAGCTTTATTATTAATGCTATCAACTGCATTTTTTTTTCAATATACACAGTCAAGTAATCATTAAACTACTGATCTCTCTTTCAATTACCAACATCTTACCTAAATAAGTAACAATATTGTAGGGGCCTTTTTTGTGTTTGGGCTCGGCTGTCTCCTGCGGTGATGGGCCCGAATGTTTTTCTGAGTAGGGAAGTTGAGACCGGTCCAACTGTAACTCACTTTGGGCCGGCTTGTGCACAAACTTTGCCTTGTCTGCCAGGAACACCCTTACGGCAAGCAGAGCTATTACAACAAGATTACGGCAGGCAAATATAATGACAATGAAAGGAAAACAAAGTGCAATAGCTTTTGTTAATAATAAAAAAGCGAATATCACAGTAGTAATAATGGTAATAATAACAATGGCTTTTATAAGAAAGAACAATTGATTGAACGATGATGGAAGTTAATCAAAAATAAACATCAAGCCAAAACCGAATCTGCAATGGCAAAAAATTAAAGAGAAAGAACGCTTCCTCTCAATGAAACTAACCTCCCAAGAGAATATCCTGCCGTGGGGATTAATGACTTTGAGGGAATCGGACCTAAGTGATAGATGCCTGAGGAAAATTCTTACTGCTTAATTGTTCCTTAGAGAGTGGGATTTTGAGGGGGAGAGGAAAGAAAAGATCTATTGGTGCATGCCCATTATCCTCACTATTTGTTTTCTTATCTTTCCTTCTTTTCTTTTCCTTTTCTTTGAGTTTTTTCTTTCTATGCTTTCTCTTCCTCTGTTTTTCGGTCCCTTTTTCAGGGCATGGCAAGGGTCCTTTTATAGGGCCTGCCGTGATGGTTTTTTACCATTTCACCCCCTAACGGCCTTTGTCTGGTCTGGGCATGCTTGCTAACCACCGTCTGTACACTGCTTACCCTCGCCAGACAAAAACAGGTTGGTGTCGTTTCTATCCACCGTGGCACTGTCTTCTGCCGTGGCTTAAATGCTCTCTCTCTCTCTCTTCCTATGGCATGCACCCAACGTTCCCTCCCCAACCTTACCTCTTTTGGGCGGTCTGTCATCCCAGCAGGACGTACCTCCCAAAAGGGTTTGGACAGGTGTTGAGGTGCAAAAAAAAATATAATTAATATAGCCACAAATAGGCCCAAAAAGAAAAGAGATGAAAAAAGATCTTGGGCCCATTTCACAAAAAAAAAAAAAGAGAAAGGATGGGCTCTCACAATAAAAGAAAGGAAGGGGAAAAGAAAGAAAAAAAGAAGGGAGCCCAGAAGACTTGATTCAGAGGTCCACGAAGAAAAGGGCCCAAGAAAAACAGATAAAGCAAACAGCAACCAAGCCCAGAAGGAAGACTTGGGTCGGGACGCCCAGAAGCAATACCAGAGCCAGAGGATCCCCGGACGCATGAGGAGAAATTGAAGCAGACTTGATAAGAAAAAAAAAGGACAAAAGGCACACTGGGAGACTCTCATTCGAAGAAAGACAAAAAAGATAAAAATGCAGGAGATTTGGTCCCAACCATTTGAAGAAAAAAGACAAAGAAAGTACAACTGGGAAAGCTGGGAAAGCTGGAGCAAGAAAAGCCAAACACCTCAGGTCAACCAAGGGGAAATTCGGAAATGGGAAGCTTGCTGGGAAACTTTCATCCTGTCACAGCAAAAAGAGAAGAGCTATAAGAAAAAAGGAAACGACATGTCCCTGGGACAACCAGGCGCTGAACCAACTTCAAAGGGCAAAAAGGAAAATTGGTAGTACCCCCGGGAGCCCGCCACTGTGCTATAAAAAGGGGGAAAGGAAGAGATAGAATTCAATTTTGGAGGGACACAGATCATTCATTAAGACACTGAGAGTTATTTTTCTAAAAGTCCCGAAAGATATAAGAAAGACTCTGTAAAACAAAAGGGAAAACAGAGGAACTTGTTTCCCGGGATCCCCGAAACAGCCACTACATTACACGCTCGGATTCAACGGATTCAAACTTTGCAAGTCTTTGAAGCTTGAATGGCTATCAAAGTCTGTAATTTTTGAACTCACTTGAACCTTGCACCATGTTGTAGTGAGCTTTGTAATCACAGTTTTAAAAGAGAACAAAAAAACTAATAAAACATACCTCATCAGTCGGAGGATCCCTAACATGTTCTTCGCATTTTATTTCACTTATTATGCATTTCCTTTACTGCTAAATGTTGTTCAATACAAATACTCTTTTTTAGTTTGTTTGTAATTGTAGGAAGCTTGTTTCTGTGCACAAATCTATTCCTAAATCAGCCTGTTAGCTGCGGGGAATTGATCCCAGTCCACCAAGTACCCCTCACACGGCCCAGGATCCTCGGGCCATAGTGCTAAAAAAAAAAAAGCACTCTCACAGTATCAATATGTGAATTATTCACACATGCAGCAATAATTGTTTGTTTTTTTGGTGGCAGCAACTTGGGAAATTTGTTCCATGGGTCGCAATACAAATTATGCACGTAATATGCTTCTAAATTACTCGGATTCTGGTGATGATTTTAAGATAATTGCGCTTTTTGCATTGGAAGAAGAATGATTAGAAAGAGAGAGGGCGTCAACATCACATCGTGGTTCTGTTCCAGGCTGTAGGTTCATCCAACGTATCATGAGCAAGGCCACCAAAGACTTTTGCAAGACTATTTTGCAAAATCACCAGTATATCCTTTTAACGTATTTCGAGGGAGGTTTCGAATGAGTCGTTCTCTTTTTCTACGTATTAATTCTAATCTAGAAGAGAAAGATGAATATTTTGTTCAAAAAAGAAATGCTGACGGAGTGCTTGGTTTGTCTTCCCTTCAGAAGATGACTCCCACACTAAGGATGCTTACGTATGAAGTAGCGGCAGATTTTACAGATGAAAATGTGAGAATTGGAGAAAGCATTGCAATAGAGTCTCAAAAAATTTGTTGAAGCTATAGTCAATATTTATTCTACAAAGTACTTGAGGTCACTATATAGTAATGACATTACTAGGTTGCTAAGAGTTGGTGAAAGTCATGGATTTCTAGGAATGCTTGGGAGCATTGACTGCATGCACTGGAAATGGAAGAATTGCCCATCGAGGTGGAAAGGTTAGTATATTGGTCATAGTTATGAGCCAACAATTATTTTAGAAGCAGTAATATCATATGATCTTTGAATATGACATGCATTTTTTGACTTACCTGTGTCTCATAATGACATCAACATGCTAGACTATTCTTTTATATTTACCAAGCTCGCTCAAGGTTGTGCACCTTCAGTGAATTACTCAATCAATGGTCATAATTATACAATGAGATACTATCTTGCTGATGATATATATCCTCTGTGGTCCACTTTTGTAAAGACAATCCCAGCTCCACAAGGTAGCAAGAGAAGTCTTTTTGCTACAACTTAGGAGTCAACCTGGAAGGATGTAGAGCATGCATTTGGCTTGCTTCAAGCACGATTTGCAATTGTTCGTGGGCTTGCATGTCTTTGAAGAACAGAGGCTCTTGATTACATTATAAAGGCATGCATAATATTGCATAACATGATAATTGAAGATGAACGTGATGCCAATGGAGCAAGAGACTTTGATTATGAACAAGTGCTTGAAAGCATCCCTACAACAATGTCCCACGAGCCTACAAAAGAATTTAGTCAATTTACAGCATTCATTGTAGCCCATGAAAAAAAATTAGAAATAGAGAAACCATTCTGAACTCCAATCAGACCTCGTTCAACACTTGTGGCAACAATATAGCTAGTTGTAGGATATCTAATTTTAAGTTTTATGCTCACATTAATTTTTATGTTTTTAGTCTTTATTGTAATTTGAAATTTCTCTTCATTTATGCTAGTCTTGTATAGGTAAAATTCACCAAATTTATGTTAATCTCGAAATTTATCAAGTCTTTTTGAAAAATTACTATTGAGAAATATTACCATTTGAAAAAAATATGTCCCTAAAAAAAAAAAAAAAAAGGCTATTGAGAAATTAGGAATGTTTAGTAATATTGTTCTAATAACATTGTTTCTATTTTTTGAAAATACGTGTGGGTGAAAAAAATATGTAAAAATACGTATAATATTGTTTAAAAACTGAAAATTGTTGCTTAAAATCACACACCAAACAGCCCTAATTGTTGGAAAATTTGAAAATATTACCGTTGGGCAATTTAAAAATATAACGGTTTGAAAATTTAAAATTAAAAATATAACGGTCGGAAAATTTAAAAATATAGTTGTTAAGAATTTGAAAAATATAGTTGTTGGGAATGAATAAAGAAAGATTGAAAAAAATTAAAGAAAGAATAAAAAAATAATACAAAAATAATATTTAAATGAAATGAAGAACAACCCTAATTGTTGGAAATTTTGAAAATATTACCGCTGGGAAATTTAAAAATATAGCGGTTGGAAAATTTAAAAATATAGCTGTTAAAAATTTGAAAAATATAATTGTTGGGAATGAATAAAGAAAGATTGAAAAAGATTAAAGAAAGAATAAAGAATGAATGAAAAAATAATATTTAAATGAAATGGAGAAAGAATAAAGAATATGTTAAAAAGTGTATTTCAAAAAGTAGGTATGTAAAATGCAAATGTCACTGTTCACTCTCTAAACAGTACAAAATTTGAAGTAAGCTGATAGAAATGCTCTTATACCAAGAAAATAACCACTTAACTATAAATTCTAGAACCCAGCTTTTACATGTAAAATAAGTTTTGGTTCGAGGAGGATACTATTACTTACTTTTTAGCTATAGGATGCATCCACTAAGATTTGTGAAAGTATAAAAAATTTAGAACCCAATGTTTACTTTATATAGAGAAAGATTCCGTTAATTAAACAAGTCATAAATAAACTGAAATTTGTTCAAAAAAATAAATGAACTAATTTGAATATGTAATTTAATTCAGAGATGAGCTAAACCTATACTAGTGTTTGAAAGAAAATTAAATGAACCAATTTTTAATTTTTAATACTCACATTTAGCATAAAAAATACTAAAAACTATTTGATAAATACTATACAAATAAACTAAAAAAAAAAAAAAACTACAGAATACCAAACGGAAGACATTCTTGACTTGCTTGCCCTAACAATCTTATCAAAGACTCGGAACAGCTTAATTACATCATTGCATTTTAAAGGTAAAACATGACAGCTTCAATCCATTATGGCCTATTATTGACTTCCAAGTCAATAAATACAAGTAGGAACATAATTACAGTTCTTGAAGAAAACAAATGCAAATCAGCACCCCACACCCACCCCCCCACCCCTCATTTTTTTTACTAAAAAAAATTACCCATCTTTTTCTTGTTTTGTAATCTGTTTGTGGTTTAGGGGGGATGTTACTGACTTTAACATTGCAACTTTCCAAAACCCAACCAATCATGACCATAAAATTTCCTTTTGACCCAAAAGGATAGGCAAAGGGGATACAGAGATATCTTTTGGTCCCGTCCCAGAAAGAACTTTAGCAAGCTTTTGGGATCTCTCTCTCTCTCTCTCTCTCTCTCTCTCTCTTAGTAATCCTAAGAACTAGGAAATAATAGAGTCAGCACAGAAACCTAATTTGATATTGCTCAATGCTCATATTTGAACTTCATGACCTGACTAAAAATGCTGTGGTAGAGCCTTGATAAGAATGCACTAAACTTTTGCTTGCTAGCTGAATTTTTCTGTAACCCAAAATGTTAAATAAAAAATAGTAAAAAAAGAAGTAAGACACACGCACATATAGAATTATCTCATTGATTAAAGCATCAATGCAGAACAGAAAAATAAAAGGGGTGGTACACATGCATCTTTCGGCGGATGCTCGCATCACACGGATGGGTGGAACGCTACAAAGTTGGACAGTAGCAACTTTAAAGCAAGAGGCACCACAAACAGCTTTTTAAGTTAATGCTATAGCTGTTGAGTACCCATTCAGGCTGCAAATACTCAAACAATTAGCCTAACAGAGAGCTCATGGGAATGAGTGAATGACAATATTTTTTTTGATGAATTAAAAAAAAAAAAAAAAAAAGGAGAATATTAAGGGAATCACATTTTTCAGCTATTTATCCTCCCTACCTTTTACAAGAAGTTTAAAGTGTAAGCAAAGTGTGTGACCAACATCTATGACTTCAGCTCTGGTAACCAGATAATAGGAGAATATTTCAAACGAATATATAGCATGGTATTTTATTTTCTGTCATGGCTAACCAAGAGTAATCAATGTGGCATAGGTGTGGTTGTTTCCAGTCTTAAGGGCATTTGTTCCTATGACAAAGTTCTAGTTGGCATGAAAGAGAAAATAAGAGGCCTCTATATGGTCAATGAGAAGAAGACACCTCCTACATAGGAATATAATTAGCATTGTTCATCCTGGAACAGATCAATCGAAATGATGTTCAGGGGAAAAGAAAACCAATGAAAGGGGGGCATCAGCAGCCTAAATAAGAGTTACTAGAACATAAGTGTAATAATAGATAGATGATACATTTTTTTATTAGGATATTATTAGGATATTTTATATCAAGATATTACCATAAATAATGTAGGCCATGATTCTTTAGAATATCATGAGCTAGCATGGTGTTTTGTAATAGCACGGGCTACCGTGGTTTTAAGTTACCATAATAAGCCTAATGTATTCCCATATATACCATATTTTAACATACAACTCAATATAACAAAGACAATTCAATATAAAAAAGACGTAGCCATAAAAGTCAAGGGTGATGTGAGTGCTTGCTTCCTATTGGTTCATACTGTAGTCAAAACACGGCAAAACAATGACTTTTAAGTAACAAGTTTTGAAATAAGAAGGCTGATTATGGAGAACTCATTAAAGGTCCAAGATGCGATGGTACACATCATTTGGAACATAACGAAACTTAAAACATTGACAAGACACAATCATAGATTTTGTGACTGAATGGTATTAAGAATTTTCAAATGTATATCAGAAATAAAAACAAAGAAAGTCAGATTTCATTAAGCTCAACAACACACACCCCCCCACCCCCCAAAAATAAAAAAATAAAAATAAAAAGAAGGAAAGAGAAAACGAACAAAGAGAGAGCATGCATGCTATCATTGCACAGATCAATCACGAGAACATTTTCCAAGCAAAACCAGTATCAAAACACTAAACCCCTTTTGATCTAATTACATTTATTCTCATTTTAATAGACAATCTTCTATCACACATACTGCATTTCCCTCTAGTTTAAGTACCATATATTCATCTATAAGAGAGGTCATTCAAATTTCCACTCTCTCAACTTTACATGTGAATAAGCACAGATGCATGTTTGTTGGTTTTGTTAGATATGGTAATTTTCATACAAACTATACCATCTAGCACACAAGGAGTTACATAAGAACTAAATATAATCACTATTCACTACTTTTCAACACTGATAAACTTTTTATAAAACTACCACCACCTTGGAACCTTATCATATATCCCAACTTCAATCAACTTTTACCCAAAGAAAAGGATGAGGGGAGAAAGGTAACAAAACACCTCTGATGTGCATTGTCCAACTTATACAAAATCTACAATGATGACCTGCCTTTTTGGGCAAGTTGTACTTGTCCTCTTTCCAAATAGAAGATTGCTATAGAGAGGGATTTGTGGGGTCAAGTGTTGTAGAGACTAGAGATAATTCCACTAGTTAGAAATAGGAAAATTGAATAATAAATAATACATTGATATTGTATCTTAAAATTAACTCAAAATCAGTGAAAATGCTGGGAGGCCAGAATCACGATTTGCAATATAGCAGTTAACACTTTATATAATGTCCCTTTATTATACCTTTTGCCTTATACTTTCTTTGATCATTTATTTGTTATATTTGATTAAATAAATAAAAAAATTTCATTCATGAATTTACATTTTTTTAATGTGGAACTCCCAACCCAACCTTTACGTGCATGTGCGCGTGTGTGGGGGGGGGGGGGGGGGGGGGGGGTGTTGTTTAAACCCCAGATATAGGCAACCACTCACAATTTACTTATTTTCGGTGAGGACTCAAACACAAGACAGACACGGTATAACAAGGCCAAGCATCCGAGCTAGCCTTAGAGGCTAATTATCATAATTTAACAAAAATTAAATGATAAGTAACATAATAGCTATAATAACAATATAAATTCTATTGTTAATGACTCATAGTCCTATTTTACCCAACACTCTTTAAGATTTTTACCTATAATTAACCAAAAAAACAATGGCTATTGACCACTATTGTGCATGTTAGCACACTATATATGGTAATGCTACCACAGAAATGGATTCACTTTCTATTCCCACTTCATATTTAACGCCATTGTAAATTTGTAGATATTTTGTATTGAAAGATAGCATTAGTGATTTTAAAGAGTTCATCAAAGCAGGAACCATTGCAGAAAGTCCCTAAAATGCATAAAAAAATTGACCTGAAATAACTCCATTAAACCACATCAAATATACAGTAGCAAGGTTCAATTCCATCTACTGTTTAGAATTTGTTATTGACAAATGAACTAAGAGTTTGATGAAAAGGAAAGATCACAAAGAAGAGATGATATCTTTCCATTAAGTTAATAACTTCTAAAATTCCATAGACATTAGCAAAAATTTCCAAATTTTAATATTTTCATTCAACAATAACAACTGAACACACATACAATACACAGAGAGAGAGTAACTTAGTAGTGGAATGTTGTTTAGCATAGTTGATTCATTCAATATGCATGACTACAACAATGAAACAATGAAACAAAGTCTAATTTTGTAGCCCTTATTCCATGGTGCACGTATTTTTCTCATCTACCTGTGCTTTTATATGACAAGTGTCAATTTGCTTTATGTAGTCAGAAATGACCCGTAGCAATAGCGTTGGCAAGTATAAAGTATCGAAAGTATCGAAAGCAACTTGCACCCAAGCATTAACACACCCCTCCCCCCAACCCAAAAAATAAAAAAATAAAGTCTAAAAACCATTCTGGGAATTATTAATGAACCTCCCTCTCTCTCTCTCTCTCTCTCTCTCTCTAATCAAGTAACCATCATTCTGGGAATTATCAATGAAACCCGGCCCCTCCTCTATCTCTCTCTCTCTCTCTCTCTCTCTATAGCTCTAGAAGGTGTTGATTCATTACACTACCCAAGGAGTGATAGTTTGATCTATTTTCGACTGAAGCACATAGTAGCCTCTCAGCAATATCATTGCTCCGTGAAAAACAAAACATTAATCAAGTACATTGAAAACATTAAATCTGTTCCATTTAAGATTTAAAAGATGAAAATACATAAGGAAAATCTCATCTCTAATACAAACTACTGCTTACCATAAGAAGAAAGCTCTCTCATAATTTGCATCTCCAACTTTATTTCTTGACTACATCCTTTACCTACATCATCAAAAATGAAATCTTCCAAAGCAACTTGATTAGAGAGAGAAACAAGTAATCCGAAACTAACAAGAAAACTGAGATTCATATTCCTAGTTGGCCAGCAGACTAAGGTTCACAAGCAAGAGATATAAACAAAAAGTCCTACCTTGCTTAATTGCTATTGCTTACAAGAAACTGTCCAAAACATTTTGCACAAAAAAAAAAAAAGTCAGCAAAACCAAACTAACACGAATCCCCCTAAACTTCATCTCTCTCTCTCTCCGCCTCAGTAAGATGGAGGTGGACGAGGAGGAGGACCCCAAAAAACATCATGGGGCATCTGACCATTTGGTAGCAAATTTGGAGGCAAATTGTACATAGGCATTGAAACCGCCATCTGTTCACCCAAACCTTGAGTTGCTGCTGGATTCCCATTAGTCCCAGAATTCACACCTGATTGTTGTTGTTGCTGCTGCACTTGCATTCCTTCCTCAACCGCCGCCTCATCCTCTAATGGCAACCTCTCGTACGTAGCATTAGTAAACGTCGCCGCAATAACCATAACCGGCCCTGAAGCCACCAATGGACCGACAACGGTGCCACCAACAACTTGGCCTTGTCCACCAGCTAAATACACAGTTAGCCCCGTGGCCCCGGGCGGCGACGGGGCAGGCAAGAAAGCACCAGATAGAGATAAAATCTCAAATCTTCCATGAAGAGTAATGACTCCACCAGGTGCAGCCGGTTGCCTAAGAGTAACATTATTGACAATGCCACTACCACTCAAAACCGAGACCCCTCTATGCCTTCGATTAGCAAAAGTACCAATGCACTCAGTAATATCACTCCCGCTGCTGATTTCCAATACATGGCTTCGAAGAGCATTGGGACTCTCTTTTGTGATCACTATTGGAGGCTTTGGCTTGTTCTTCGACCCCGGTGGTCTGCCACGTGGCCTGCGCCCACTACTACTACCTGGCTCGATAAGTTCTTGGCCACCACTATTATTCAAGTCCTCAGCTTCATGATCAATCTCTCGGCTATCCTCTTCTTCAAGGTTTTGCCTTTGTGGGGTGGTGGTGTTGCTTGTGCTACTATTGGTGGAAGTAGTATTGGTGTTACTGTTATGGTTGTTGTTGTCCAAGAATTCTTGCTCTCTTCTGGGTCCGAGACTGTTCAATCCGCCACTATCTTCGTCTGGGTTTCTCAGATGAAGCGATGGGGTCGAGGACATGGGGTCCACACCTCTCATCGCTACATTCCCAGCCCACCATCGACTCGCCATGTTCAACAACTCCGAGACTTTACCTTTGAGACAAATCCAATAAGCTTTTTCTTGTTTTTGTATCACTCCACTCTTCCCGTGTCTCTATTTGCCTCGTTGATTTGAATAATGATAAAATACAACCCAAATAAAAAAGAGAGCTAGTTAGCCAGCTTTGGAAACCCAAGAGCACCAATAATATAGATAAAGGTTCTAGCTTCTTCTTTGTTCTTTGTTTGCTGTTTTTGTAGATTGAGTGCTCAAACAAAGAACCCCAAATCTAACAGATACAAACAATCCAAAAAACCTTATCCCTTCCTCCTCACCCACACCAAGCTAACCATCTTGCATGAATCAGACACAACAACATGGGTTTTCCTTGTCCTGCATATAAACCCTAATCATTACCACTCTCACACTCCAAATTGCAAAAAATCAGATCCAGCAAACATTAAAACTAGAACTGAACCACTAAAAAAAGTAATAACCCACTTCACCAAAACTAAGAAAAATCAAGGATCTAAACTCACACCAAAAATATAAACAACCAAAAAGAAATAAATTACCTTGCACTCCAAAATATCAGTCAAAAGATACCATTTTCATGAAACCCAACTACGTGAATAGGTTGTACATACATAAATAAAGTGTAAAGCTTATATTTGCCTTCTTCTTTAAACATTTCTGAACAGAAAAGAGGAGAGGAGTCTCTGTTAGCTTTGTACCTGAATGCTTACACACAGAGAGAGCAGATTAGTACTACAAGGAAGCAACAATCCAGGATTTCTGGTCTCTTCTGAGTTCTGAAGTAGAGAGGAGGGCCTTGAGTTTTAGAAAGAAGCAGAGAGGTCGGTGTCCTGGCGCAGTGGGTGTACGTTAAAAGAGGTTAGCACTCCCCTGGCGTACGATAAGGATTCGTGTATCTATCAATCAGTAGCGGTTTTGCAGTAGGCTGAATTTTCTTGTCTCCCCGGTAAATGGTTTTGTGCTGTTCAAAGTTTCTAGCTCCAAGTTGAGTGAGAGCTTTTATTATCTACATCTTTCCTTTAAGGCATCCCATTTAAAGTGCACCAATTAAAAAAAAAATTTTGATAAATAGTAGAGAGTTAATAACGTGTGTCTTTAGTCCATATATTAATAATTTATTTTATGAAACTTTTTTATGAAAAAAATAAAAAAATAATTTATTATTTTGATAATTTTTTTAATTTTTTATAATTTTTTTTAGAATAAAAAAGGAGGTCTCTAGTGTGGGCTCATCGACCCCACGCCACGTGACAGTAATGGATAATACCACATGTACCACATGAGCCTTGTTAGGATTATCGCTCGAATCGCTCCTCTCTGAGTGTAAAACAAGGACTCCTACCATTAAGTCACGCCACCCGAGTGGTGTGTTTTAGTTAATTCAAGTGTCACAATTGTATACAACAATAGATGAACTTCCATCATCTTAACTTGACGTCACATTTTTTTTTTCTTCTCCTTGATTTTGAGTGAATACCGAGGTCTATACATACATACATACATACATATATATATGTATGTATGTATATATATATATATAATTTATTTTTTTGGTGGAAGTGCAGGCACGTTCTAATCTCAATGTCGCTTTGAAATTCTTAAATTGAGCTCCGAACTACTTTTTTTTTTTGGTAAGCCAGAACTTAATATTAAAAACTAAACAGGAACAAATCTATTACAAAAAGAAGCCTCCTTATCAGCAAGGAGGAGATCAGCCACCACAGGCGGAGGATACAAAAAAACAACAAAATTAGAAATGGAGCTCCCCCCAAATCTTGCCAGTATGTCTGCACATTGATTAGCCTCACGGTATGTGTGTACCACTCTCTTGTTGGGAATGGCTTCAAGCAGCTTTCTGCAATCAGATAGCAAAGGCTCCATTAAAAGATTTGCCTTATTATTGTTCATGAGCATAACAATGCTTAAGGCATCCATCTCAACAATGAGGTTGTTTAGACCAAGTTCTATTGCGATTTCAAGGCCATCACGGAGAGCCCATAAAGCATATTGTTGATACTAAGTCGTTTGGAATAGTTTATTTACTTGAAATCAAAATTTTTTTTGTTGAAAGTGTAGGAAAAAAGTTAAAAGTTATTTAAATAGTACAATAGGACCTATGAATAATATAAAAAAAATACAATAAAACTCATAAATAATACCAAAAAGAAGCTAAAAACTTAAATAAGCTGAAACTTATAAGCTCATGCCCAAAATGTTCTTAAAAGACTTAAAATTAGAGGTTATTTTTATCTTGGCCATGTTTTATTTGCTTTCATATAATTTTTTATGTTTCAAAATTTTTATTTTAGGCCTTCATGTTTGAATAAGTAATCTGCTTAGTCTTTTATGTTTTAAAATTTTCATTTTTATGAGGGGGTAAACAAAAGACTGAATCGTGTATAAATGACCAAAATGAAAATTTGAAGCATAAAGGCTAAAATGAAAATAAGTCAAAATTTTAAAGGTCAAAAGTGTTAAGTGTACTTTAATATTTGTATAAATCAAAGTATAAATTATAATTTATCTTCTTGTGATATATCACTATCACAATCTAGTCCACAAAACTTTCAATTATTAAAACTTTCAAATATTACATTTGACCCTTAAAGTTTTGATTAAAATGAAATTGTTAGAATTATATATCTTAAAAATTAACAAATTTACAAATTTTTTTTTTGGACAAATAAATTACCCTTTTTGAATTGTTATATTTTAACTCACTGTGGTTTCAATTTAAATGAAATTGTTAATGGTATTAATTTTAAATAGAACCACTTACCCTTAACAATTTTATTTTAACTCAAAATTTAGAGGATCAAATGTAACAATTAAAAATTTATGGACTAAAATATGATAATGTCAACTCACACAAAAGTAATTGTAATTAATTTCCCTATATTAAAATTTAATCAAATGGTTCTCTTTTTTTTCCTTACTACTTCATAAAGAGAGAAAATGATTGATTTGAGTATTTCTCAACTTTTTAAGTTGAGGGATTCTAATTTCGTTTTTGCAATTTAGCCAAGTTTTAAGCTCTTGAGTGGACTTTTATTACTGCATTCATCCTCAACCCTAAAAAGTTTGTTAAGTGATTCTTAAGACCTTATGATATCTATAAGATTTTGGATTCGAAACCTTTTGTAAATATCTTAGAGCCACTTCAAATAGATTCTTCATTGTAATAACTTGATATATGTGAGATAGATAACTACATATACCCAATGAATAATCAAATACTTGAAAAAGTTTAGATATCCTTATTTGTCAAAAAAAAAAAAAAAAAAAAAAAATCCTCCCATGGTAGAAACTCATTTAAATACACCAATCATGAAAGAGAACAAAAAAATAATGGCATGCCCTTGTATGCGATTGGTTTTTTTTTTTTTTTTTTTTTTAAATTTATTTATTAATTTATTTATTTATTTGGGGGGTGTAGATATGGTTAATGTGGGGAAAGGTGTAGAAGATATGGTCAAAGACATAGAAAAGTAGCGAATGAAGCAAGGGTGTGAAGGCTGGAGATTACTTAAGAGTGGGACTTTTGTGAAAACAAATGTAAGAAAGAGAAAGGAATGGTGTTGGTGTTGGTGCGGTGGTGGGTGTTTGGGTATTTGGGTTTTGGGGTTAATTGTGTGTGGGGTAACGTGCGCATGGAGTAGTGGGAACACGTCACTGTCTGCGAGTCCCGACAAGGTATCAAATGCCAAGAAGTTCTGGGGTCTGGGGTCTCTCGAACGAACCTCACCGCCAAAACACAGAGCCACCAGCCCACCCAGCCCCTCCTAGAAGACTTTCTTTTCTTTTTCTTTTTCTTTTTCTTTTTCTTTTTTATGATGTTATGGTCTTCCTTCTTGTTCAATCTCTATCTCTATCTCTCTGTTGTTTCTTCATTCATGGTCACCTTTTTGACATTTTGGTGTTACCAATGTCACTGTGGTTAGCCAGAATTCAGACCCCCTATTTGTTAAAGAGAAAGTGGTTGAGTGGTATCTCTCTCTCCTTCTTGTAACGTATAATGATAAATCACAATTTTTACCACAATTTATTCGCATGCTAAGTCATTAGTGGTGGAATTGTCGAGCCAACGTTTTTATTTTACCACTCATAACTTATCATGTGAACAAATTATAATTTTCGTATTTTTCTTTTTTAATACACGAAGGATTAAAGTTGAACCCTAAAAAGTTTGTAACCAAAAAAATACATTATTTTTGGGTCCACCCACATACAAGGAGAATGACTCATGTATTCGAAATATTATATATCTCTTACCATGACAGGTTTTCTAATCTTAAATAAGTAATTTTATGACCATAATTTTTAGTATATCTTTTATCGTATGAAAATTTGTGAGTGGTGAAGTAAAAGTAGTAAGTACACCACTCATGACTTCCTAGCATTTTCCTTTTTTAATACATGAGAGATTAAAGTTGAACGACAAAATGTTTGTGACAAGGAAAAATACATTAGGTTTGGGTCCACTCTCATGTGAAATGAATGACTTATATACATGAAACATAATATACCTCCTCCTGTGATAGGTTTTCTAGTCTTAAATTACGGCATTCACATTTTAGCAAACATTATTTTAGTCAAAATTTAATTATGACAAGTTATAACATTGGTTTAAAAATATTTCTATAATTTTTTTATCAGCTTCTCAAAAAAAAAAAATTTGTTTTATTGATTTACCTATGTGCCAAGTTGTTTTTTATTGTTAGGGGTGAACAAAAAAATAATTTACGTTGCGATTTCAAATTAGAACTAACAACTTACCACATATAATTGATTGTGAACGTGTTGTAAATTATGTTATGAATGTAGCACTTCTCTTTAATTTAACCCAAAAAAATTATGCCTTTGTGTTAGAACATATTTATCTCTCCTGTGCATGTATTTGTTTCTAAAGAAAAAACAAAGCAAAACTCCATTTTATCCATTTTAAACTAGAACCCTTTTTTATAAGACTATAAATGAATTAGACGGTTCAAGAACATCTTAAACTCTACTTTCAAAAGATAAGAAAAAATGGTTTATCCATGTTCGAACTAGCTTACGATTATGAGATTCAATTAAGATAGTAGAGAAGAGAGATCCGAACTCTGTTCTCTTACACACAAAGGTGAACAAATTGAACTTCTCAAAATTAGAAGCCTGTTGACACTTTCCAATAAAACGAAATGAAGTGGAAAAAACTCTTTTGTAACAAAAGTCATCTCGAAGTGGTTCGGTGTTTCAAGCAATTAGAAAAACAAAAGCTTTTCATCAAAAAAAGAAAAGCAAAGTTTTGAGCTCCAAGTCAAAAAAGTTGTTAGTGAATTCAAACGTTACTTGCTTCTCCCTTCTAACTTGTAAGTACACCTTGGACTTGGAGAGACAATCGAAAAAGTACAACTTTTAAAGAATGACTCAATGCCTACCATTAAAAACGTGTTACTTCTACCATTCAATTTTTTTTCTCAAAATTTGGGATGGATATCTGTAGGGACTCAGTTTGGATTGATCCTGAGTATGAATGAGTTTTCAGCCCAATCAAGCCCAAACAATAAATTTATAGAGAGTGGGTTAAAGGTTTAGGCGCTGGCCGTCGTTCATCAAGCATGAACCTTTATTTATAAAAAGATACTTAGGGTTTCTATACAACTGGGAGGATGCTCCTCTCTTTGTTCCAGCTCCGTCTGGCCGAGAACGTAGTTGTCGGTGGCCTGGAAACATGATGGCCTCCCCCTTCTCTGCCTCTTGTCAAGTTCTCCCATTCTTTTTATACCAATAAAGGGACGGCTTGACACTTCCCACCGGCTAGCTTTTTTAAGGCGGCTCCACCTGGGCCTCTGATTGTAAAAATAGCTGGTAGGATTAGCTAGTAAATTTGTGTGTGAAACACACCTGCCTGAGCCTCTGATTGTAATTTGTAATGTTTCTGTTTATGAAATAATAATAATATCAAGATTTTTCTCTTCGCTGTCAAATCTTTTTTTTTTTTTTTTTTTTTTTTTTTTAACCTACTGTAAAACGACTACTTAGAACACTCGCCTGGTACGCCGGCCAGCACCCTAATCCTTCCCATAGACGGCGCCAATTGTAGGGACTCAGTTTGGATTGACCCTGAGTATGAATGGGTTTTCAGCCCAATCAAGCCCAAACAATAAATTTATAGAGAGTGGGTTAAAGGTTTAGGCGCTGGCCATCGTTCATCAAGCATGAACCTTTATTTATAAAAAGATACTTAGGGTTTCTATACAACTGGGAGGATGCTCCTCGGCCATGGGCCGAGGAAGCCTTTTTCTTCTCTTTTTTCCTCCTCCTCTTTTTTACTTTACTTGCTTTCCTTATATAGTCTTCATCTTCCTATCTCCTTATTCCATCTGTTGATCATTCATTTGCCTCTCTTCTGGCCATCCGTCCCATCAGAGGCCTTATCAGTACTCGAGTGGTTCACTCTGATCAACATTGCCTTGCTAAAGGGTTATATCCCCATTAATGCGGCCAAGGGGTTAGGTGAATGCATTAAATGCGAGGGTGACAGCTTACTTTGGGCTTGGTCTTTCCCGAAAATCACCCTTATCAAGCCGAGGATGAGGAGGTTCTCGGCGTGGATTGGGAAAAGAGGCTTTCCCCAATTTAGCCTTAATAGTCAGTGTTCCTCGGCATGGGCCTTGGGCCTGCTACCCGATGGGCCGAGGTTGTCAGGCCCACAGGCCCCACAATATCATTTTGGGTTTTTTTTTTTTGGGGGAGGGGGGGGGGGCTTGGTAGATTAGTTCTAACATATTTTCACACATTTTAAATAATATTACACATTTTTTCACTCATTTTTTTACCCACACGTATATCAAAAACACTCAAACAATATTACTCAAACTCCACTCCCAAACACCTTTATATTTCAAAATTTTTATTGAATTAATTTTTTGTTTGACTTTTTATGTTCTAAAAAAAATTTATCTTGGCTTTGTTTCAATTTTTCATTTGGCCCTTTACATTTTTAAATTTTCATTTTAGGATGTGTTTGGATACCACTTATTTTGCTGAAATTAAAAAATTATTGCTGAAAGTACTGTAGATAAATATAAAAGTTAGTTGAAATAGTACAGTAAAATCCATGAATAGTAGCAAAAATAAGCTGAATAGTGAAATAATTTTAATTTTTAATCCTAACCCAAACACACACTTAGATTATGTTTGGTAACAGTTTTTATTTTCTATTTTCAAAAACTTGTTTTCGGGAATATAAAGAAAAAACAATTTTCTTTTTTTTTTTGAAATCAAAAATATGTTTGGTTAGTTAAAACTAAAAAGATGGTTTTTTAAATAAAATAAATAAAAAATACTACAATATGTTGTTACTAGAATTTGAACCTTAATGTTAACTCATTAAATGAGACAGATTCATTAAATTAATGCGTGTTTTCATTAACTTTTGAAAATTAGAAATTGAAAATAGCCTTTTGCATGTTTTCAATTTCCTTCACAAATTGAATTTTGAGAACAGTTTTTATTTTTTATCCATTTTGGGTTACCAAACAAGTTTTTTAGTCTCAAAAATAGAAAATAAGAGGAAAAAGCAATTACCAAACATACCCTTAGTCTTTCATGAAAATTAAGATTTTAAAGTTTAAATGCTCAAACAAAAACTAAATTAAATATAGAGCAAAATGAAAATTTTGAAACATATAAGGCTAATATAAAAATGAATCAAACATGAAATTTTAAAATATAAAGGGCCAATATGACAATGAATCAAATATGCAATTTTAAAATATAAAGGGCCAAAATGAAAACAAACTTTAATGTCCAAAAATGTACTTAAAGGGAAAATTTTTTGAGTTAATTATTTTATTTTATGAAACCACACAAAATACATATGTAAGAATCAACTATTAAGCATAATTAGGAACAATTTCTTTTGTTCATTCCAAATTTGACCCAAAAATGATTATACAAAATTTATTTATTTATTTTATAAAAGAAAATGGTGTCTCAGATAAATTAACTAAACTATTCAACTCCTAATCCAAGAGATACCTTGAAAATCCCATAAACTGATAGTGTAGTGGATTGATTCTAAGATCTCTAGGTTTCACACCTTCGATCAAGGAGTTTACCTCTTATGTACTCCAATGGGGGTATGACCATACAAACCTAAAATCAAAGCCAATAATATTACGTTCGATATGTAGTCGCTTTGTTTCATTTTTATGTTTGGTCTTTTACGTTTCAAAATTTTCATTTTAACCCTTTATGAAAATTAAAATTTTAAAATGTAAAGCACCATACAAAAAATTAAACCAATCATGAAGGAACAAATGAAAATTTTAAAGCATAAAGGGCAAAGATGAAAATGAATCAAACATGCAGGGTCACGACAAAAATTTTGAAATATGAAGAGTCAAAATGAAAACAATCTCAAATTTTAAAGATTAAAAACATCGTGTCTTAGAAAGCCAGCAACCAAAAAAAAAAAAAAAAGTGAATTATTTTATTTTATGATCCTCTCACGAAATCCATAAAAAATAGAGTTGCAAGACTCAAGCAAAGGTAGAAAGAAATTTCGTTTGGTCATACCAAATTTGACCAAAATAAGATTATACAAAACTAAACTCAAAGCCCATTAATTCCATGTTGGAGATGATCTCTAGTCATGTTCGCGGGTCCTATCAAACGAAAAAAAGCAAGGTCCTTTATAATTTATCATTGTCATAATTGTCTATACTATAAGACGTCCGATAAAAATTTGGAAACGTGTTACTATCATCACCACCATCGCTCTCTTGAGGTTGATTCAAATCAGTCATTGCTAGAAATTTTCGAGTTTCTTCTTAGTCTAGTCTACACTTTGATTTAGGCTGGTGAACAAACAAATCCCCATTATTGCTCAAATCAAAAACCTTCAAATTGAACAACCGTCAAACTTTACGGGCCCATTGAGAGTTGAAAAGTCTCTTTCCAACCCCACACAACAATAGTCCAAATGGGCCCACCAAGCCCGACCCATTAGTCTGAAAAGCCCAGTTAATCATTCTTCAAGGCCCAAAATTTTTATTTTTTTTCTAGACAATTTTCCATTTATTATTGCTCACATTATCCATATTTTCAGACTTTAACAGATAAAACTGAATAAAGTACACACTCTCACTTTCTTTTCTGGTGGCAATGGCTTTTCCAATTCTCAAAGTTTCCTTGTCCTCCTTCAAAATCCCACTCTCACTCTCACATAACTCTTGCTCTACTCTCTCGAGATATCCTGCGCCTCAGGTACTCTACACTACACTACGCACCCCCCTTTAAGCTTAATTTGTTTATTATTTATACTACAATATACAACCGGCGCACGTTAGCTAATTCTTGTTGGTTTGTGGAGACAGGTACAGTTAGTTAAGAAGGTTCTAGAAGTACAAGGTTGTCGGAGAAACCTAATTGTGTGTTTGGGTGAATCGGTCTCTAAGGCAAGCCTACTCGCTCTAGTTTCCGCTTCTCTTGTATTTGCCGATCCGGCACTCGCTTTCAAGGTACGTAAATAATTTCACTTTAGCCACGTGTAAATAAAATAATTACATACTTGGTGTTACTTTGTTCAATTGAAGTGACTGTGAGTGTTCGACACTTTCTCTGAAGCTCTTCATTAGTTGCAATTAACCTTTTAACATGCTGTGAAATTGGGTGTGATTCGCATGTTTGTTTGTGATTTGGTGGGTAATTTTTTTGTAAAGGGTGGAGGTCCGTACGGGCAAGAGGTGACGAGGGGCCAGGATTTGACTGGGAAGGACTTTAGCGGGAAGACATTGATCAAGCAAGACTTCAAGACGGTCTAATTTAATTTTATACAAATATTTTGCTGGCAATGGCTTGCCATTTTACCATATATGTTAGTGGGTTTTGTTTTATTTAATTAATGTGCAATATATTGAATTGGTTTTTCAGTCTATATTGAGGCAAACGAATTTTAAAGGTGCAAAGTTACTTGGTGCAAGCTTCTTTGATGCTGATTTAACAGGTTTAATTTTCGTATTGTTTTCTTGTACTTATGTTGGGTAGCCCAAATTGGGCAATGTTTAGTAACGTATGAATATGAATAATTTGACATGATCAAAATTCACCTGTTATAACTTTTTTGACAATGATAATGATCATGTTTGCCAAATAAGTAGAGTTTACATGTAAAGGTTGTGTAAGAAGGTTTTAGCAAAGGGCAAGCATTTGGTGTGTGAGCGCGAATGCAAGGGAAAGTAATCTTATGCTGCAGCTATATGCAGCCCGCATCTCACAACATGTAGAGTGTATAGTTGATGCATGAGATACCTTCTTGTATGCTAGGAAGTTGAAATTACATTGATAAACTGTGTGTTTTAGAGTGAAAAACAAACTATTCAATTGTAAATTTATAGTGAATTAATGATTTATCTACTATTTTCTTTCTATATCCAAAGGGGCTGATCTTTCAGACACTGATCTCAGAGGTGTAGACTTTTCATTGGCAAATGTTACAAAGGTATTGTTTATTATTAGACTTTTTTTTTTTTTTTTTTTAGGTGTGATTCAATTTCTAGGAAAGTATTAATTGTTTGTAGAGTCCAGGAAATCTATTTGGTAT
The DNA here is from genome assembly GCF_002906115.3 of Quercus suber. Lineage (NCBI taxonomy): Eukaryota > Viridiplantae > Streptophyta > Magnoliopsida > Fagales > Fagaceae > Quercus > Quercus suber. The sequence goes on from NW_027069471.1 coordinate 3,059,536, forward strand.
GCATTCTTGTTATGCATGTAGCGTTTATCAAACAGGGCCAGCCTGCAGACTTTTTTTTATAGTGGATTTTGCCTTCTTAAACCAGTTAGTTTGAAGCTTAGAAAAATCCTTTGACACAAATCCTTAAAAGCTGATAATGTTTCCACTATACCTCTTACAAAAAATAGATTAACCTAGCAAATACGCTTTTTCTGCAGGTAAATTTGAGCAATGCTATCTTGGAAGGTGCACTTGTTACTGGCAACACATCTTTCAAGGGATCAAATATAACAGGAGCTGGTATGTGGAAACACTGCTTAATGATATTTTTCTGAGAATTGATGTTTTCACTTTTAAGGGGGTTGATCTCAGAGGTATTCTCTTTTAGTCTTAAGAGAATATCACTATGTGCAGTTAATCAAACCTAGGGAACCAACTTGTTTATAATTCAGAAATGTCATCTACTAATTGTCATGAGTCATTCTTTATCTAGTAGTACAGGTATCATGGAGTAATTTACTGAACTTTCTGAATATACTAGCTAGATTCCCAGCAACATAAGCTGGCTAGATATGTATGCATCCCATGGAGGCCAGCACTAATTTTCCGGTGCTATCTAAGCTGCTTAGATTTTGTTACAGAAAAAATAATTTGTAAGATCTTTTTGACAGAGATTATTAAAAATACTAGATTAATATAAGGGGGCAAAAGCAAGGAGATTAGCTTTTAAAAATAAGAAGGTCAATGCAAAATTATGTGGCAAGTCATATGCATACTAACAACATGGCTCATGCTTTGCAACCCAATTCAACTCAACAAAAGCTTTCATATAATCAAGGTTGGTTACTCAAGTTCTTATTTGCCAGTCAGCTCCGTATATGTAAATCAAGTTCACCAAAAGTGTGAAAACTAAGGCTTTTCTTGTGTGAATGTTGAGACATTTAATGGAAATGAAATATGCTTTATGTGTGTGTGTGTGTGTGTGTGTGTATTAGTTTTGATGCGGGGCTTTAGGCTAATGATATGAATAACTGTCAAGTTTTTTCATGATATTTTGAACACAGTTAGTTTTAAGAGCCACTTTATACTATAATCCCACTATGTATGATGACATGGGATCCCACAAACTAATAAGTTCATTTTTCACCTTGATGATGTTTCCACCCATTTGTTTTTTAATGACTAAGTGATATTATTGATCAAAAAATCAAACTAGAAATGCAAACACCAATTCTCAGTAGGGAAACCTGCTACTCTAACAGCACAGGGTTAGAACACCAACCCTTAACCTGTTCTAGCGCTCAAAACAGTGAGAAATGTTCCACTTACTACATAAGACCCTATAACATGTGAATTGGTCACTGCTTTGCAACTACCTGCACGCAACCTCACATCATTTTTGATCTGTTGCATTAGAGTCTCCTCTAACAAGATTCTTCCATTAAACACTAGCATTTCTCTGAATCCAAACATGATACATTGATGCAGCCCAAACTAGTTTACAAAGGGAGGATTTGAACCCTCTTTTCTGCAGATTAGTTAAGGGGAATTATTAAGAACTTCAGCCCAGGTGAAGGTAACTTGGTTCACACCACACAAATGCAATAGTTAAGAACAAATTCTGCATGCAAATGAACATAAAAAAAACAAATGGTCATAGCTCTCCAACATGTTTCTGCAATACACATAGCATATCTCCGTCATAAACCTTTTTGACAAGCCTCACCGAGTTGACAATCTGTTTTGAATGTCTAGCTAGCAAATGAATGAATGTTTGGGAATGACTATATGATGCCAAATGAGCTTTCACCAATCCACCACAGCATGTTTGAACCTAATTCAATTCCAAGCAGAGTAGCAAGTGAATCTTCCATCTTTTCCTTCCCTACATAGCTTAAAATTTCTTTTACTAATGAGTAATGCCATTATGGAAAATTTGCTTGAGCTTTAACATTCCATGGAAAGAATGTGGAATGTTTGCTTGCCTAAAATATGAACTTAGGCCAATCCTGTTATGAGGTAGTTATTTATTTTTTGACTGATTTGCCTTGCATGTGGTCAGACTTCACAGACGTGCCCTTGAGAGACGATCAACGAGAATACCTTTGCAAAGTTGCAGATGGGTAAGATAAACTTTTCTATACATTTGCCTTCTAAAATATTAAATATGCTTGGTTCATACTTAAACCACTTTTTTTATTATTAAATCAGGGTGAATCCTACAACTGGAAACCCAACACGTGACACACTGCTCTGCAAATAGAATTTTATTGCTCCAGTAAACATTATATTTTAACAGAGGGGAGCGGCTTTTGCTGCATCTGTAATAAGAGCTGCAGCTTTCATTTGAGTTGAGTTTGACATCTTCTGATTATTGTAGCTATTGTATAATATGTTGTCAATAATAGCATTATCCAGCCCCTTCATTTATTTTAATGGCAAACGTGTGACATACATTATAAATGAATATCTACCATAAATCAGAAGTGTTTTTTTTTTTTTTTTTTTAAATATATATCTTCTTTGGTGCTCTGGATTCCGTACCATATAACAATGGTTAGACATAATAGATGGTTCAGCTTCCATATCCAATTCCCATCAGATGGTTGGGTCTTTTCCATTTCCAAGTTCAGGGCCAACTTATAAGTAGATGCTGTGTTGACTTGACCTTGACCCATCTGTCTTGGACAGCTCTTGATTAGGAGAAAGCACCGCATGCATCTGATATATGCATTCTCCTCCTAATAATGGTAGCCTCATCTTGGTTGACAAATATTGGTTGCCGCCTCATCTTGGTTGGCAATATTTGTCGATCCAGTATGGTTTAATTAGCATTAAAAATGTATTCATTCACTCTACCAATGACCATCATTTAGCTATTGCAAAATATTTGTTGATCCAGTATGGTTTAATTAGCATTAGAAATGTATTCATTCACTCTAGCAATGACCTTGTAGTTTAATGGCATTACCCAATTCTTCCATGGAGGAGAAAGTGAGAAACTGAGTTGAATGAATCCCCCTCACTTACTGTAAGCAAAATAAGTACTCGGTCACTTTTAACGACTCCACAAGCAAAATGACTATGTGAGAGCAGATTGGAAAAATCAACATTCGGTCTATAATTAGATAGTTCTGGTAATTTCTCGGCTAAAGCCTCTGGGGCCATCTAAGAATTTCTTTTCTGAAAATCTGAATTTGGGAATTCATGAAAAAAATAAAAAATAAAACCCCTAAATTTGGAAGACTTGCATCATAAATGTAATACTGCTGCAGGTGCCGTAAAAAATGATTCATCAAACGACCACATTTGCAAGATAAAAACGTGAAATGCGTAATTCACTAACATTGACAACTTGCAAGCGTTGGGATGCTGAAGAATTGTTCATATCATTCATGGCAGTTGGAAAAGTTTTAGGCCAAACAACACTAAAAAGAGTATCATGCTGAGTAAAATAGTACTTATAAGTGAGAAGTAGCAATTTTAAGTTCTGTACATTAATGAGCAATCTAACAGATGACTACATTCTATTACATTTCCGGATTGAATCCATTCCTTCCCCTCAAGGTTTTCAAAATAACCAAAGGAAGGGGAAGGAAAAAAGTTGAATTCTCAGCCTAATTAGCAACCTACTAAAAGCCTAGAAACTATAATACCATGCTTAGAGAAACCCATATTTTTTGCAGAGAGAAAAAAAAAAAAAAAAAAACACTGTAACAAGGTCTCCTGGAGGCAAAAATTAGAAGGAACACCAACTGGAAAAAAATCAAGATAGGTACCAGCAAACTGACCAACCTGCCAGGGCACCTCTCTTCCAAGCCAATTCACATCTAGCAGCTCCAACCAAATTTAAGATATGGTCTATCAGCTTCTGTAAATTCAAATTTCTTAAGAAAGACTGTCTGCTAAGTAATGGCTCAGTGCCCATGATCATGTGTGCTTATTAACATTTCATTAACAAGATAAGTCCTGGCTGACAAAACACTGTACAATATGCTAGCCTCTAATCCCAGCACTTTCAGAGGCCGCTGTTTCATTTAATGGACTAGACCCTGTTTCATCAGACACCAGACCTCCCCCTATTTGACTATGCTTATGCTGTGATGGCTCCAAATCTTGGTCAGGGAACACCTCAGATTGCAATGACACAGAGATTTTATTTACATGTAGCCATGTTAGTTCCCACAAGCTATCTCCACCTAATGCACTCCTCTGCACAAGGACACCTCTTGTTTTCATAACAAGCAAAGTGTTCTTAAGGAGCTCAGGAACTAGCTCATGAAGCTTCTCACTCCTCTTCCCTCTAACTTTCACATTCATATATTTTTCCATTCGGCTGAGAACACCCAACCATAGTTTGCAGAATATAGATAACTGTGAGAGGTCATGGAGTAACTGTAAAAACACTTTTGACAAGAGTTTCATGGCGAGGATGAGGGTGCCTTCCATATTTCGGTAGTCCTTTTGGGATTGCCCTTGTGCAATTTCAAGCAAGTCATCAAGCACTGTGAAGATCACCATCTCAAAACACTGTAACCACAAACCATGTGGAAGGTGGATCTCATCCACTCCTGTCAGACACTTTTGCAATGACAATAGAGCATAATTCCTAACCTCATCTCTCTGGTCCAAACAAACTTTCCTCAATCCCTGCACAAGTCTCAACCACATCTCCCCAATATCCTGAGACATTTTCAGAGCCTCCTCCACCCCCATTGCTTCCTTGGCCTCACTTGCCCACCTTGCTAAACAATTAACAGAGCCCGCCATAAGATCCAATGCACGCACAGATCTTTCTGCCTGTCCAACACGAGACTCTGCAAAATTCCTTGAGGTTTCTACACAGAGCACATAATTGGCTGGCAACAAGTGAGCTCCGTCAGACATTATGAACAACAGTGCATCAAACCCTGCTTCAGAAGCTTCTGGGTGTCGAGCCGTGTTAGAAAGTATGGATGTAATTGTGCGCCACCCAAATTGGGATCTGATGTGAGAGGCATTTGCCTTCACAAGGCGACTCACTTCCTGTGTAATCTGCTCACAATATGCATCGGCAACCCGGGCATCAAGCTTCGAAACAAGTTGTAGCGACTTTAAAAGTTCATCAGAAAGGTTCTCTTTATAGGGAAGCAGCCGTTGGCAAATACGGAGGACTCCAAAAACAGCCTTCTCTACCAGGGCACAAGGAATAACAGTTGACTGGACAATATTGGCTATGTGCTCATAAACACCCTGCCAAAGAAGCACAATCCTGTCCCTGTTATTCAGGGTAATAGCAATCAGCAGCTCCAGGCAGAAAACTGCAGTATCTTCATCCTCAGGAGAGCTGTTCCCTTTCTGAGGTCGCCCAGCAGCCAACATGAGTGCTTTTGCAAGCTGCAATAGAGATTCAGCCTGCAGAAACTTGCTCTCAGTAAATATGCTATCGATGTGGCACTTTTGAATTGTTTGAAGGGTGCGTTGATGAGCAGCAAGTTGTTGTTCAGTAGGTTGGGACCTTGGCTCCTCTGTATCAAGAGATAAGAGCTGACTAAACCGGCCCATCAATCCGGAGGATCTCCTAGGAGTACCCATGGATGGCATATGAGCTGAAGATAAAGAATTTGGGAGTGGCTTCCCATGCCCAGTGTCAGTAGAGAGTTCAGATTCATCAGCTGCGTCACTGGCCACGCGAGCTGGAAGAAGACCGAGCTTGTGCAATCTTAAGATGCAATCCAAAATATTTCTCCAACCAGTGCGGATGTAATCACCGTAATTATTGGCAATAGTGAAAACTGCCACTGTTGCCTTTCTTGCTTTCGTGTCATCACCAAAGGCTAGCACAGGTTCCTCAGCAGATGATGGATTCATGAGGGTTGTGAATTTACAGAGAGATACAACCAGATCATCCAGCACATCTTCAAGATGATGGCATGCTGAAATCTTTGCAACAGCTAAGAATCCATCAATACATGTTTGGTAAACCTCTTCATGTTCTGCATGATCAAATACCACAGAGATAGCGGCAATTGTTGGGCCTGACATTATAGCAAACATATCACGGTCAAGGTAGGCTCTGGAATCAGATACAATGAATGGAGCGGTTTTTTTGGATTTGTGCATTAGGTCAATCCACCGGCTTGGGGTCATTTCTGGAAAACCAGCACCTTGCTCTGGGGTTGTGCGGATCTCATTCTTGCAAATTGAGTGGTACAGCTCTGACAGAAAATCGCGAGGTAGGTCATTGCCCCCGTTGATGTGCCTATTATTCCGGATGAAATCCTCTTCGGTCATCTTTTTCTTCACCTGTATATTGTGCTGATCTGTATTGAGCATAATGAGTGAATATGATAATAGCAAAGCGGCATCCTTGTTAGCTAGAATCTGTGGCGATTGTTCGTAGTATCTCTCTGAGAATGCCTCAAGTACCCTTTGTATCTTTTGTGATTCTCCAGGTAGACGGAAGGTTTCCAAAAACAGCCGCAATGCAGTATCCAAATTCATGTCTTGGAAATCAAAAGTCCAAGCAAATTCATGAAGAACCTGAACACAAAACTCATCATGGTTTCCCAGGAAATCACCAACAAGATTCTTATCCAACCCAGCAGTATACCTGAAAAAGCAGGCTACACTTTGGGGGTCAAGTTTGTCAGGCAAGAGATGTGTTCCTTGGAGAAACTCCAGCCCTTTCTTGGGGTCACGATTGAAGTGATCAGCTCCAATCATCAACCTTCTCTTGATGTACTTCCTTCGGCGGACAAATGGAACCCAATGACGAGTATCACTGTAGTTGTCACACTTCACCATCCAAAACGGAGTATACTCTTCAAGATTCACTGGGGAGTTTTCTGAACCAACCAAGCCATTGCCTATCCTCTCGGCCATTCCCTGAATAACAGCAATAAGACCATCCAGAGCAAGGATGTGCATTGATGACAAAGGGCAGTTCACCGGAAATGCACTTTTTGACAACAGATTAGCAAGATCTTCAAAGATATTACTGCAAGTTATGTCACAATCTAAGTTAGCATACATCTCTACCATAAATGTTTTCTGCCTGCAGAAGTCAACAAGAGCCTCCATGGCAACCTCCTGCTGCTGGTATGTAGCCCCATATCTGCTTTGTGCAAGCCTCAAAATCACACAAGAAAAGAAAGCCTCAAGCTGTAATTTGAGTTCTGTTCGCAAATGATTATACAGATTGAGAACCATGCTGCACACCATTGAAAGAATAAGTGGACTCATTGACAAGCCAAATTGCATCAAATTACGGAATAATTCATCCTGAATCAAACTCAATAGCCTGGGATGACGGCGAATGGAGGGCCCACCCAATTCTATAGCCGAATTGATCAAACCCAGTGAAAAGAGAGGCCCATCTTCATCAAATGCTATAGTATTTGATCTGGGGCCCATTCCCATATGCTCATTAACATTTAACGAAGAACATAGGAAGTTGAATATTTCCACCATGCAGGGGACCCCGTATGGCCCAGTCATCATATGCAAGTCATACGAAACTGCCTCCTTTCCGCCACCAGACCCACCAATGTTTTCATCAATTGCAGTTGCAACTAAACCCATGGAAGCATTGGAAGCAAAATTTGTGGATAATGGCTGACCATCATAATCGGAACTCATGTTGCCATTCTCAAAATTTCCACTCCCTAGAGTATACTCATTATTGAGCCCGCCAATCTGCACCCAAAAATAAATAAATAAATAAAAGAATTATACTCTATGTCAGAGAAAAACGAGACGTTGCAACAGGAAAATAGGAATGAAAATGCACTTATACCTCCTGTTTGATGGTATTACCACCATTCATATGTTCCGTGTTCTCAACATCAGGGAGGCGTGAGAATATACACCTAAGAAGCTCGTGCATTGTGTGGCGAGCAATACGTTGCAACAACTCACCTTTTGATCCTGCTTGGTGAACTATTCGGTAACAAGTATTCACTATCGTGCAAACGTGCTGATTACTCAACATAACGGATGCTTTAATTTTCATACAAGCTAGAAGAACCTGTAGTATCTTCATCAGTACCACTTCTTCTGATGCAGGATCAGTCACCTCAAATCGGCAGCTAGTGACAGCATCAACTACCAAGTGCATAGCATCGTCAACATTTACAGTATTTTGGTCAATTACATCAAGACTTAAAATCTTGTGGACAGATGACAAAGCAACACCAGTGATTGGTGCACCAGTTTCTTCTGACTGAATCACATCCAGGAATGGCTGGAGGTACAAGGCAGGGTTGATAGCATGCCATGGATGTTGCCATGAAAAGATTTGCTTCCGTAATGCCTTCAAAGACTGAATTAGAGAGTTCTCTAGCTGATCATCACCTGACATATAACGACCCCCCCATCTTACGTTTCTCCTCATGACTGCCAATACAGCACCTACCTCTGAATTAATCGTGCATGCCAGAGTAGCTTTATTAGAATAGTTCACATCACAGTCCTCAGGTTCCTCCTCAATTGAATTGATTCCAGTTTGCAGCTTTAGACGCCCCATTTTTCAACAATATTTGTTGTATAGAACCTGAGGTCTACCCTTCTAAATCAACTGCTACAAAAGATGGTAGAGGAACCTAAGCAAAACATACCTACATAGAAAAAACCAAGACATAATTTTCATGGATTTTTCACATACTAAATAAGTTAGAATGAAGCAAACTGCAAAACAATCCCAAACACATCAATGAGTTTGGCATTCCTTATTTTTACCTACCTTATTTGTTGACAGCCAAGACAAAAAGTGCCTTTAAGTAAATAAGTTAGTTCATTTTCTTATATGTTAAAGGGCGAGATGAAAAGTGAATTTAAGCAAATAAGCTGAATAAAAATAGAGGACATCAAATGCACAAACTTCTCAAAATCTACCATCACTAGTGTTCTGAGGTAAAAGTGTAACTGGCAAGTTAGCTCAAAGTTTTATTCGCATAAACATATAATAAAAACGACCCATCTAGCTAGCTCCAAGCCTTTTCTTCTTCTTCTTTTACTTCTTTTTTCAGTCGAGGCCCGTTGGGTCAGCCTCTGGGATACACAACGGGAGTGACCCCATCATTGGTGCAAACAAGAGACTTTACCAGTTAAGCCAACTCACACTCAGTGCGCGTTTGCCAACAAATTTTTCTTTTAGCTTATCTGTTTACATACAGTTTTTTTTTTTTTTTTCCCAAAAGTCTTAACTCTTTCTAGTTATAAGCACACTACATTTTCATGATCACACCATTGCACTTCTAATTCCACTCAAGATTTCACAAATTTTATACACTTGAAATTCTTAGTGATCTCAAAATACTAAAACCCTAATTTAAATTATCCAAGTCAAATCCACCTACTCAAAACACACACACACGCACATATATATAAATCTATAAATATTGCATGCACAAAATTGAGATCCAATTTTTTTCAACACTATTAACCAAAACAGTGAATGAGCTGAGAAAAAGTAAACGGCAGATCGTTCCCCCGTTTGGTGGTCTAGAAGATGCTACTCAAATCAAGTCTAATACGAGTGTTTGGCTTAGTTCAAAAAACAAAAAATGAAAGTCAATTTTTCCACTGCGAATTAAATTAACTAAAAATAAATAAATAAATAAATAAGATTCGAAATTGCATTTTCTTTTGCAGCTAGGAATAACAGTAGAGAAAAGTAGTTTAAGCAAGAACAGTAGAGATCGATCAAGGAAATGAGCGTACCTTTGCGGATCCAACGGCGGAGATTCGTCCGAGAACTTGGGAGAGAGAGAGAGATTTGGGTCGGAGCGTGGAAAAAGCTAAGGAAGACTGAGGGAAATGAAATTTACGAGGGAAATTTCTGGGAAAAATGAATTCCCTGGAAAATAATGTTTACATCGAAAATTGAAAATCGCAAGGAAATAGATTTTCTTTTTCCTTTTTTTTTTTTTTTTTTTGTGTGTGTCCGTGATTTTTTTTTTTTTTTTTTTTTTTAAGACAGGACTTAAAGCGGCGTGCTCTTTTGTTTAAGTAATTGTAGTGGCGAACTTTTATCTTGCTTGCTAAGGCGGGATGTTTTGACTCAGAAGGATCTTTTTGTGACAATTTTGACAGGCGCGTTACTGAAGGTACTTGTGGAGGCGGGTAAGGTTCGCTACAATATGTGTCAAAGGAATTTCTTAAAAGGGGAGTATTTATTATAAGTTCGAGCTCAATTTTATGGTGGAGAATTTGAGATGAATTGTGAGTTTCAGGTAGTCTTAGTGATTTATAATTTTTTTAATCACCAAATAAAGAATAAATATATATGGTTGGTACCTTAAATTGATAATAAAGAATAACAATCATGAAATTTGAAAAGATTCTACTTCTTTTTTATATAAAGGAATTAAATAGAAATAAATGCAAATCAATATTTTAAATAACGTGCACTTTTAAGCCTTAAAATTTTGGGTTTATTTTGGTTCTTTGAGTTTCAAAGTTTTTATTTTAATCATTTTTCATATTGACACATTTGTTCATTTTTGTTTGAGTCCAAATCTTCTGTCCCACACTTCCTGCTCTACTATATACTCCACAAACAAAAACATGCCACATGTACATCTAATTTATTAAATGCTAAATTTATGCATTCTATTATTTCAATTACCTAAATATGATAGGTTATTTATTTATTTATTTTAGGAAATTGAAATAATAGAATGCATAAATTTCGCATTTAATAAATTAGATGTACATGTGGCATGTTTTTATTTGTGGAGTATATAGTGGGGTAGGAAGTGTGGGACAGAAGATTTGGACTCTGTTTTTGTTTGGTTGTTAAGTGCTCTTCGAGTCTGTTTAGGATCCACTTATTTTATTGAAACTGAAAATATTTTGTTGAGAGTAATGTAAATAAAGGTAAATGTTAGTTGAAATAGTACAATAAGACCCATAAATAATACCAAAAATAACTTAAATAGTAAAATAAGTTAGCAAAAAATAAGCTAGCCAAACAAGCACTTCATATTTAACTATTTTATGAAATATTGTATCTAGAATATTGTGGAATTCATAAATTCATATTATTAATGGAAATGAACACTAGTAACAATAAAAAATAAATATCAAATGTGAAGGATTAAAATATAAATTTTAAAGCATAAAGGGTCAAAATAAAAATAACCTCAAAATTTAAGGCCAAAATGCAACATTTATCAATTATTTATACAATTTTTCAATATAGATAATTTCAAATATTATAAATTATAATAGCTGGAATATTTCTTGAAGGCTATACGAAAATTTACTTGAATTGTTTTGTGGAATTGGACCAATTGAGTTTGACAAAGAAAAGTAAAATGTTTGTAAAATTATTTATTTCTACTAAAAATTAATGAGAAGGTAAATAATTTTTTTTTAATAGGCCACAATATCCTACCTATAAACCGATCTAATCTTTCTGAGCTAGCCCCAGTCCCAGAAGCCATCCTACGTTGCATTTCCTGAAATTCTTCTAAGGAAATGCCAGGCACCCCAGACGAATACTGCTCGTCTGAGGAACTGCTACTTAAACTAGTACTACTCTCACCACTCTCATAGCTTCCAGACGAGACGTCCTGATACTCATCTATTTCTCTCTCTGTACTACTGGACGAAGAAATAACTAAAGTAAAGGTGTAGACGAAAACCTAAAAAGAAGAGGAAGTACCTGAGAACTAGGACGAAACGCTAGACGAGATTCTTGGACGAGATAGCGGAAGGAAGTTTATGAGAAAGGTGAAGGGCAAGATAGAGAATGTGCCAATTTATAGGGCCCAGAAGTGGGGTCAGCGAAGCGACACCACCCACTAAGAAAATGACACGTGGCAATCGTGTGGGGAAACGCAATCGATTTTATTGCTCAACGAATTAAATCGTGACACGCGGCCACATAAATGGGATAAAATCCCTATAATGTCCCTGGACGACGCTTTGGACAAGGGGGCAACTGATGTATAACCAAAAATCACATCTATGGTTCGTCCAGAAGGGTCGTCCAGAGAGTTGCGGTTGGCCAAACATTAGGCCATCTTCAATTCGTCCAAATATCTCGTCCTTGGGATGTTGGGCAATTGATTACTCTAGGGAATCAATTGGAGAGAATCGTCCATGCACAAGGTGCATGGACGACCACACGACACAACAAGGAGTCGTCCATGCGCAGAGCACATGGACAACTACGCAAACACTTGGCGAACTTCGTAGCGGTTTATCGACCCGCGTTCATCGCCGCCAATCCCTCCACTGCATGTAACTTCCAACGGCGGTTATGATTTTTTGTAGCCGTTGAGGAGGTTATGTCCGAATTCCAAGATTCTAGGGGAAGTTATTGAACTAGTAACCGCCCTAGAGTACCCTATATAAGGCCCGGTCTTCACCATGCAAAGGTATGAATTTCCTGAGATTTTACATTGAGCAAAGTTGAAACTCCATTAGAAGAGAAAAACTAACTTCATCGTCGGAGGGTGTTTGGCCGGCTCACCCTGGTCACCCTTTGACTGCTTTCTCTCTTTGTAGGCCTCCGCTACCGCTGTAGTCCACCGAAGCCGAAGTATTCAACTAACTGATTCCATACATCATCACATATTATTAACGGAAATGAACACTAGTAAAAATAAAAAATAAATATCAAATGTGAAGGATTAAAATATAAATTTTAAAGCATAAAGGGTCAAAATAAAAATAACCTCAAAATTTAAGGCCAAAATGCAACATTTATCAATTATTTATACAATTTTTCAATATAGATAATTTCAAATATTATAAATTATAATAGCTGGAATATTTCTTGAAGGCTATACGAAAATTTACTTGAATTGTTTTGTGGAATTGGACCAATTGAGTTTGACAAAGAAAAGTAAAATGTTTGTAAAATTATTTATTTCTACTAAAAATTAATGAGAAGGTAAATAATTTTTTTTTAATAGGCCACAATATCCTACCTATAAACCGATCTAATCTTTCATAAGCAAATCAAGTATATGGGTTATCATAGGAACAATTCTATGTACACACAAAATTTGGTGATATTTTGTATGACAGTTGAGTTGGCAAACTTGTATTGATTCTCATAAGGCCTACCATTAACATTATTTTTTTTTTACCTATAACTAACAATTTACAAGACTAAAACATTAACAAATTTCAAATTTTATGTATTTATAAACTTTCTTGTTATCATAGCCCTAACAATAGGAGGGCATTAAATTATTTTTTTATGTTTTTGGTGAGAATGGTTAATTTAAGAAATAAGAAGTTGACAAGTTGCCAAAAGCCTTATAACTTATTTGGTTATCATATTTTATTATTTTTAATAAAAACATCTATATTTTAAATCTCTCATTCTCCATTGTAAGTATCGAATTAAAAAATAATAATAATAATTGACTAGTCTGTCTCGATGAAACTCTTCCTTTCCAATTTTTATTTTTCCCCACCGTGTCTTTGTATGGGTTATTCATTCTTGAAAGTGGTTTGGAGTTCTGACCCATTTATCAATTGGGCCAAGGCCGACGGGCCAACCAACTGATCAAAACTAGCCCACTGTATGTGGGATACATAACATGCTGTTTGTTTACATCCAGGCCCACATTTGCTTACAGGCCTTTAGATTGCAAAAAAGAATCGAAGGAAACAACATGCCCTATACTTCTCTAGGCTGTAGGATTATAAAGTAAAGAGCATCCATAGCTATGGAGTTAAAATTTTAGTTATTTAGCTCCACCAAAAATTATTTTATCTATTTTACCTATACACATGCTGCAGTAGTAGATTTATTTTAGCTTTTAACACAATAAAATAATGTAAACATCACAATAAAATAATATAACCACTATAATAAATAGTATATCCCACTACCCAAAAAAATCCACAGTATCAACCGTAACTACCTCTACCATTAGCCACAACCACAACCACCACCACCACCAGTCCATAGCTGGAAAAAAAAAAAAAAAAAAAAAAAACCCCAAATCTCCAATCTTTTTCCTCAACCCAAACCAAACAAAATCACCAATCACAAACAAAATAAAAAATCACCAATCACAAACAAGCACAACGTCTGCAAGTTGGGTTGGCAAAAGGGTTGGGTCGGCGAGCTTCATGGGTTTCTCAGTCAGGTACCCAATATCCACGAGCAAGCACTCCAATCGGCTACGTGGGTCTGAGGTGGATGGCGGCGTGGATCTGAAGCTGATTGGCGGCTTGGGACGGCTAGTGGGTCGGTGACGTTGAGTTTCGGTGGTGGCAACGTTGAGGATGAGTTAGGCTAGCGGCGATGAATGAGGAAGCTTGAGAGAGTGATGTTGAGAGAGTTTTGAGAGCTTCTGGAGTGACTAAGAGAGAGAGAACCACTTTTTATTATTTTAATCCACCTGGGAGTAAAATATATATATCTATATATATATATTTATTAGCTCTCAGTTATAGTGCACATCTATCTATAGATATGCACTATAGTAATGGAGCTAAAAAAAATAAGTTTAGCTCTACTGCTGGAGCATGCTTTTTAGGTGTTTAAAGAGCTAAAAATACTAATATACCTTTTTAGCACCACTGCTATGAGTGCTCTAACACTTAAAATGAATAAGGGCAAATTACAAGGTTCGGCTGAAATTTAAGTTGTCAATCGTGGTTTGAAACTTGACACTTTACTTACTTGAAATTTGATTGAAATTTAAGTTGTCTACTTGTGTTTTGAAATTCCACGATGCAAATGTTTCACTGAATTCTTTTTGATCTTATTTGAACTTGTATTTTTATGTTTTTTTTTTTAATGTGTTTTTGGAGGAGAGAGAGTGAAAGACATAAAAGTGGAATAAATTTACATATGTAATCATGTTTTTAACAAAATTGAGTTACGAAACTCTAACTGAGATAACCTCAGGTGAGTAAAGTGTCAAATTTTAAATTACAAATAAATAACTTAAATTTCGGTCAAATTACACGTGGATAAGTTGTAATTTGCTTATGAATAATGATTAATCTGATTTTACTTCCCAGCCACGAAGAATTGCAGTTTGACTATTAATAGGATTTACCACTTGTTGAATTGCCAAAAAGCACCCCTACTAACTAAAGCTTAGAGCAAATCATGTAGTGCGGCACTCGCTGTGGAGTGGCGTCGATGATGTTTAATTGACAACTGCGCAGCAAAATATTGACTAACGCTAGTTTCCACAAATATATCATTATGCTTTGTTCACAACTCTTTATAATTAGACGTTCTTTTTTTGTGCGATCACTACTTTTGACTACTTTCTTAAAATCAGAAAACATCACCTTTGGATCCTCTTATGTTGGATGGTTCTTTATATAGTATCTCTTGAGAAATGAAACCAATTATTTGTAATTATTTTAGCAAAAAAAATTTATTTGTAATGATAATGATACTAGGTCAAACTTGGGAGGAAAAATGCCTTCTCAAATCTAATTTTATTAAATATTTAATTTTAACTCATTTAAAACTTATTAAATTTTAGGTTTTTTGTTTTAAAATTGTGTATATTTGAAATTAAATTCTATAAGGATTTAGTGTTAAACTTAAGTTTTACACTTTCAATTTCAATATGTCACATCATCATATTATATATTTAATAATAAGCACAATCACATTCAATTAACTCTAATACCCATTTGAAAATTCAACTTAACTGTAAATTTATTGGGATGTTANTGCTGGATGTGGCGTTGATGTTTAATTGACAACTGCGCAGCAAAATATGACTAACGCAGTTTCCACAAAGTATATCATTATGCTTTGTTCACAACTCTTTAAATTAGACGTTCTTTTTTGTGCGATCACTACTTTTGACTACTTTCTTAAAATCAGAAAACATCACCTTTGGATCCTCTTATGTTGGATGGTTCTTTTTATAGTATCTCTGAAGAATGAAACCAATTATTTGTAATTATTTTAGCAAAAAAAATTTATTGTAATTTCATCTTTTTTGCTGAATATTTACATAACTCACACATACACACACAACAAAGAGAGAATAAAAAGAAAGAGATTTTCACCCCGAAAAAGAGAAAATAAAACAAAAGAGATTTTCGGGTGAAGTGATTATCTAAAACTTACTTTAACTTAGCTGCTCTACTTATTTCTTTTCTGTGTATTAATTTCACTAGATTATTTGAAAATTCTGCATAATATTTACAAAAGGGGACTCACCTCCAAGTATAAAAATCCCACATCTAGATGGTAATAGTTTCCCTGGGTCTGCACTTCCTAATCCTAATTACCATAATGCTACTCTTCTTGTACTTGGTTCCGTTGTCCAAAATCTCACAGCACTGTCTACGTGGTGCCTGCTCATACAATCAAATAAAAATTGGCTTAGTCCACCATACACTACTGCACACTAAAAATAACACTAACAAGATGCTTTAATTTGTTGGCATTTTTCCAAAAGCCAAAAACCTTGAAAGGTTTATTCGCTATACTGTAATCAATATCATATCAAATGTCACATCAATAAATCATGTTTGGTGTGTGTTCTAATAAGTATTACTATTTATTAAAAAAAAAAAAACTATATTTGGTGGTTTATATAAATGTCTCCTATGTTAGGTAGTTATTAATAGAGATATCCATGTATATTCACAGTAGCATTTTGGCTGTTGTCAAAATATAGAACTAGGATTCAAAGTCTCACATTCCTACTTGTTATAAAAATTATTAAAAATAAAATACAGCACATATACTTTCTATCACATCATCAATAAGTTTAAGAAGTCATTATAATATCATCTACATATTAAGTCATTAAATCCATAGTAAAAAGTTAATAAAATAATAAGATTATATAAAATGTTTGATTTGTCAAAAGCTTAATTATACGTAGGAGGTTCATTTTTCAAAAGTCTAAAAATAAAATTGGCACTCACATGAAAATCTAACGGTGGTTTTTGTTTTATTATTAAAAATTAAAAAAAAAAAAACCATAAAACTATAATTGATTTTTTTATCTTATCTTTCTTTGATTGGGATTGTGTATGCAATTGACAGGTTAGATTGCATACACGCGTTCATATCCCAACATGTCCAGTGCATTAAAGCACTAAACCCAAGCTGTATTCATCTTTCTTATGAAAGATGATTAACCCTATTTGAAAGTTTAAAAGTTCTAACCTTCTTCCAATTCTCTGGATCCATCTTCATGGAGGAGACTACAATTCTCTCCACACCCATTGCACGAGCATATTCTGGTGTACCACAACTCTTCCCTTCCTTAGCCGCAACCCTCTTATACGTAGTGAGACTCCCACTCTTCCCCACCTCCTCAACTTTCTCCAAAAAATAAGTAACTTGGTTTTTGTTTTATTATTAAAAATTAAAAAAAAAAAAACCATAAAACTATAATTGATTTTTTTATCTTATCTTTCTTTGATTGGGATTGTGTATGCAATTGACAGGTTAGATTGCATACACGCGTTCATATCCCAACATGTCCAGTGCATTAAAGCACTAAACCCAAGCTGTATTCATCTTTCTTATGAAAGATGATTAACCCTATTTGAAAGTTTAAAAGTTCTAACCTTCTTCCAATTCTCTGGATCCATCTTCATGGAGGAGACTACAATTCTCTCCACACCCATTGCACGAGCATATTCTGGTGTACCACAACTCTTCCCTTCCTTAGCCGCAACCCTCTTATACGTAGTGAGACTCCCACTCTTCCCCACCTCCTCAACTTTCTCCAAAAAATAAGTAACAGGCTGTGCACACGGGTCACCACTCACGGGTCGGGTATTGAATGTGAAAGGTCCATTACTCCAACTCCTCCATGTTTTGAAGGTCAGCAATGGCAATGCCAATTCGGTAGCCGTTAACAACGATGTGTAGAGCTGAATGGTGTATCCCCATGCAATTGATATCGACCAGTTACTCCTTTTGTTGTAGCAAAAACTTTGTTGTAGAATCCGGCCCGGGTCGACCCGGTATGCTTGCATGAGGAACTTCAATGACTCCATTTGGGTCTGGTTAGGGAACATTGGGTTCAAGTAGTCAAGATGGTGGAGAGAAAGAAGTGGTGCCAATGGATGTGCTGCTAGAATACCATAAGGGTCCCCTCTGATATCAAACTGATATTTAAAATTAAAAAAAAAAAAAGAAAAAGAAAAAAAGAAAAAGATCATCATATACCTTGTAGCAAACAAGTAGCAAAGACATACTAGTATACACAATTTGGCTTTAAATTAATCACTAGAATACAATTGTTCAACAAATTGACTTAATTAAACCAGTAGTTATAATGAGCAATGAGCATGCATATTTATTGTCAAAGGATGAGAAATGAAAAGAAAAATGATTGCCACAGGCATGTTATCATGGGATTTTAAATAGCAATTGAGGAAGACAAGATCTATAACAACATAATAACGAGCAATATCATGCATATATCGAATCTCATAGAATATTGATTTTAAATAACAGTTGATCCGAAATAAGCAAACAAATTTAGTTCAAATCTTAACATTTTAAGAGTTAACTAACTAACGAAGGTAAGTTCAAATTCATTTCTTCTATTAAAAAAAAGTTGCATTTAGTATATAAAAATCTCATTTTTGAGAAATATAAGATAGGTCATGGTAAGCAGTCTACTCTAATTTATTGGAGAGACTGATTCTCGGACTCGAATCTATGATCTGTCATTTTTGTTAAAAGACACTTATCATCGCACTATAATTCAACCTCTTAAAATCCCTTCTTCCATGGTAAATAAATAATAATAATAATAATATCATTTAAAATAATATGAACCAATTTTTGCCCCAATTGAATTAGCAATCTGAAGAAGGCCAAAGTAAAAAGTAAAAAAAAAATCAGGAAATAGCTAAGACAAACCAAACATTTTCATGGTTTCTTGGTGCATTAATTAAGAAGTAAAGACCATCGAATCTGTTTTTGTTAAAACTTAAAAGACACTTATCGTCGCACTATAATTCAACCTCTTAAAATCCCTTCTTCTATTGTAAATAAATAAATAAATAAATAATAATAATAATCTCATTTAAAATAATATGAACCAATTTTTGCCCCAATTGAATTAGCAATATGAAGAAGGCCTAAGTAAAAAGTAAAAAATTCAGATAGCTAAGACAAACCAAACATTTTCATGATTTCTTGGTGCATTAATTAAGAAGTCAAGACCATCAAATGTTGACCTAAAGGTCTTAAAAGACCGCAGAATTAGATTCAAATTTCGATTTCTCATTTCTGACCAAGAAAGGTAAAAAAAAAAGAAAAGAGAAAAAAATAAAAGTCTTGTTGACACATGTCAAGTCATCATCAAAAAATAAAGAATTGAATTACAAGCGAAACGCTTGTAATTCACGCTTGTAATTCGCAGGAGGACACCTTCCGCGCATGGAGTGGTTTTGTGGATGTAGACTTAGCAGTACACAAGGACAGAGGAGACCTTTCGAAAAAGCAAAAGGACAATTGCTGGTGGGTGGGATTGAAAAGACTTGGAGTAGTGGAAAATGTTTGTCATTAGTCTTGTCAAAAAAAAAACTTTACCTTACGGTTGCGAATATTTTCGTGATTCCAAAGAATAAGAAAAGTGTTTACCGTTTGCTATGGTCATTGTGATTTAGCCCATCTAATCAAAACTAACATTATTAGCAAATAAAATCATATTATAATAAGGAATCAAAAGTTTTAGTAAAGGTCACAAGCCGCACCCCCAACCCTAATAACACGAACATGTTCTACTAAACTTCTCAAAGATTTGATTCTTTGTATTTTTATCTTGCCCCGGGCCCCAAACCTATTCGGCCTCGTACAACAATGCCGTTATCTAAGATTCTAAAGTGGTGACGAACATTTTTGCTATACCAAGGAAAAGAAAATCCATGTTCTTATGCCACTTTGTGTCTAANTAACATAGGCCTAAGCATATGCTAGTAAAACTCTAATTTAAATAATAACATTTTCTCAATTCGTACACGTTTTCACCCACTTTTCCTATATGTGCCCATAATTAAATGAAGTAAAGGGCTTCAAGGCTTCAACTCTATTTAGCATATCAAAAAAAAAAAAAAAAAAAAAAAAAAGTTAAGCGCATGCAATAAGAATAGTTGCAAAATTGCAAAACAGTATGAGCGTGAGAAAGAAAGCATCTTCTCCACTTGAAAGTGGAGGCTTTTAGTTTTACCATTCAACACGTAACACGTTATGATTCTGAATGCATAAATTGTGAAGGTACCACACCAACACAAACCAATACGAGTATTGGTCCCCAAAGAGCAAAGTTTTGGTTAAAGAGAACGTACGTAGTAGGGCGATATATCTCATTGAACACCTCTACTTTCTTCACCGACAAATGGTGACATTCAAACTTGGTTTTTTGGCTTGCTCAGCCAAAACCAAAGGTGAGAAACTAAACACAATGGCAAAATGAACAGGCAAAGAAAAAGAAGTTACACGTGGCGGAAACCCAGAAAGAACATAGACCAGCCGTTGTAAACGGTTGGTTGAGTGAGTGGCTCCTCAAATCTTGGACTTATTTGCCTAATAACATTCAAAAATCCAACACGTGGCAATTCCAAAAGCATTCAAATATCACAAACAAACTCACAACTTTTCCGTAAAGAGTCGTAATTGATTATCTAATACTATCACTTTAACATGAATTTACCTATCCATATCACTTTAATGTGAATTTATCGTTTTACTACTTTTTGTTACAACAAAAAGTTGTGATTTTTTTTTTTTTTTTTTTTGTGCCGACTAAATATTTGTTTTTGGGACAAAGAAAAGTACGTACCTGGTGAAAGCCACGTTGTGTGGTGAGAGGGACACCGATCTCTGCAGCACAAGCCCAAACCCTTTGATCAGAGCCGTAGAATCTGAAGTACCTATCGAGACAGCCGTCCATTAGTTTGACCAATTGAGCCGCGAGTGCGTAACTAATAGCGAAACCGCCACCGCCAAAGGCCATACCGTACGCATGCATCACATCTTGTTCCACACTCTCCGAGTTCCCGCCAATATAGTACATCTCATTGTGATCATAGCTCGCTAACACCGAAACTAAGTTCTCAGTGAAAAACACCGTATCATCGTCTCCCATGACAAACCATCTTACGTTGGGCAAGCCGAGCCTGAAACTCTCAGAAACGATTCGGGCGATCCGAACCGCCGATTGCGAGCTTGAGAATTTGAACCGGGTCCAGTCCTCCGAAACCCGGTACGGCACCGAAACTCCCGGCCGGATAGAGTTTTCCCAGGTGGGTTTCTTGTCGAGCCAGACGAAACCGCGCGTTGCGTTTGGGTCCCACCAGATCTCGCTGTATCGGCTACGCTTATTCCACGTCTGAACCGTGCCGGCGAGGCCGAAAAGTATGTGGGAGATGTTGGTGGTTCCGGTTTCGCTGACAACCGAAACGTTTCGGATTAGGTGTTTCGGGAAAGGCATCCACTGAGTCCGAGACGAGAAGGCGGAGAGGAGCGCGATCGAAACCGACGCTACGAAACAAACTAAAAGGCCGAGACGCATTAAGAGGTAGAAAAAATCGGCCGGTTTTTCGGGGAAAGCGAAGAGCTTGGACGCTTTGAACGGGTCATGACTCAGATCATGACTCGTTTCCGAACGAGTCTGAGTCATCTTTCTTGCTTTTTCTATTTTTCTAATTTCATAAACTTCGTTGAAAGTTGAAACCCCCCAGAGAAAAGAATTGTAATTCAAGAAACGGTACCGTTTGAGCGAAAAGCTTTTCACTTTCACCCAAAAGAAAAAGAGAAGAATTCTGATTCCCAAGAATTGAAATTCTCAGTGAAAGTGAGATTCTTGGGGGTTTGATTTTGTTGTGCCACTATATATGAATGATCATACAATGATGCAAAGCCTTTTGGTTTCAAACAAGAAATGGGTTATGTGAGAGAATTGAAAATAGTAAGAGGAATCAGATTTTTAAAGCAAGTAATCAAATACCAAATGGGTATTCAATTTTTTTTTAAAGGCATGAGTAAATGGAAGTAGTGAGATTTGGTTTTTTTGTCAATTGGGTCATTTTTATTGTACACGTCAACGAGAGGTCTGTGGTGAGAGTTCATTATTGTGGGTGGCTTTGATTTTCCTCTATTGTAGGAGAAAGTTAATGGGAAAGCTTAATTTATGACTCAAGCAAAAACTAATTTTCATGCATTTTTTTAAATATGAGATTAGTGACTTTTTTTTTTTTGGGTTTAATAATGATGTCATTTTCATGATTTACAATAGTACAACAGTAAAAAATGGTAATCTTTCCTTTTTAAAAACTCAGTTAAAAATCTTATAAGGGAAAGTTACCATTAAACAACTAAAAATATGGATGTAATCCCATTTCAAAATTTCCCTCCAGATCAAAATATACTATATATGTAGTACATCATATTGATTTATTTATTAGTGAGTTCGGACTGTTTCGTGTTTAAAACTAATAAAAAGTAGATTCTCAAAAAAAAAAAAAAAAAAAAAAAAAAAAAAAAAAAGTATTGATTAGTTTAGTCATTGTTTAAAACTAATAAAAAGTAGATTCTCAAAAAAAAAAAAAAAAAAAAAAAAACTAATAAAAAGTATTGATTAGTTTAGTCAACCTCGGAAGATTTTGATTAATAAATATTGTGTCAATTCTTTGGAACAGCCAGGTGTGAGATTCCAAAAATTCATTGTGTGGCAGCAAAAAATTCCTTCCATTTTGTTTAAGCAAAAAAGGACAAATGAGAAGGAAAGCCATGTAATACCTAAAAATTCTTTGATAATAAAATTGTGTTTGAGATAGCTTATATGGGCAATTTTTTTTACGATTTAACTTATTTTTGGTATTATTTCTTTGTTTAATTACATTTTTTTAATACCTAAAAATTCTTTGATAATAAAATTGTGTTTGAGATAGCTTATATGGGCAATTTTTTTTACGATTTAACTTATTTTTGGTATTATTTCTTTGTTTAATTACATTTTTTTGATACTATTCATATAATTTCAACTAACTTTTAATTTTATTTACAGTACTTTTAGCAAACAATTTTTTATTTCAACTAAATAAGTTATTTCCAAACAGACTTTAAGTAAATAGCTTATTATTAGATGATAATTGAGATTTGGGGTTCTTAAAATACACTGTATAACACACGCTCTTGCCAACTTCTTGACATGTTGTGCGTTACCTTTTATTTTTTAGCTAAACATGTTGTGCACTACCTAATTGCTAGGTTGTACAGTTCCTTTAACTTATAAGGTAACCGATTAGGTACATTTTAGATTGTCAACATTTGAAATTTTTTTCGCATAAGCTGGCTTCAATTTTTTAACACCTAAGTTAGGCCAACCAATGAATAGAAATAGGCCCATCTTGGACCTAACAACAGAAACATGCAACCAAATATACAAAAATCAAGCATATGCGTACACACAAAGTTAAAAAAAAACAAATATTGATGTGGACAAGTTCATTTTCTCTAACCATGCTTTAAGTCGGTATAGATTTGATGTGATAAAGATTTGTTTAAATTTCAAATATATTCTCTTCCAAAAAAAAAATTCAAAAAAAAAAAATCACTATAATGCTTATAACACAGTCACACGTCCCCCCAAAAAAAAAGAAAAAAAAAAGTATTTGGGCTCTCTCATGGATTTTCTCAAAATAATAAGATTCTAAGCAATGAAGAATGTTTAAAGATACAAAACTATAATCTCACCACTGACTTCTTGCATAGCCCTATGCTCAACTTGCATATTGCGTGCCAAATTACGAATATGTGTAAGGCGATGACTTTGTCTATTCTCGTGATTAGGTGATATTAGTGATGGGTTTGTTGATGTTGAATTAGAATGTACAACATCTTCTTCATTTAAATTTGCTGGGCCTCCCACTAAAATGTGATCACCACCCAAAGTTTGTTGTCTTTGTCTTGAGTAATTAGTACGGCGTCTTGCCAATCGAATATTTCTGCTTTCATTGTCTTACGTTGTCTTCTCAAGCGAGCATAATATCTCCATCATTCTCGATGACGTTCTATGTCATCGGTATTCACCATCGCTGTATTTTGCGAACTCATTTCTACATAAAATTAAATTAAATTTATACTGGTTGTTGCGCATACATACACAATAATCAATAGATTTTTCCGTGTCACAATTGGGTGTATTAAAACCTCAATAAAGTGAATTAATTTTGAACAAATTATCACATGTAAGAATTGTAATAATATGTGTGATTGTAATAAATTTTTAATAAAATAGGAGAAATAAGTTACACTTCTTAAAATTATTAAATTATTATTTTAGTTAGAAGTTTTGAGAATATATTTAAATTTAGGCTATGATTTGTTAGATCAATATGATGAAAATATAATTTAGAAAATGTTTAATTTATTTCACAGAATCATTTATAGTTAAAATTAGATTAAATTATCCGTACTCATTTCACACGCTTAAAAAAAAAAAAAAAAAACCATGCCATTTTGGTTAATTTGGATGAGAAAATAATGTGTCTGATTGTAATTTTATGTGTCTGTGTGTAAAGGTAAGAGAGAGAAGAAGTGGCTTAGTGAGTTTAGAAGTTGAGAGTTGTGGAGGTGATGATTTAAAGGATTTGAATGTACATTTAATTTCTTACTTTACCGGATATAAATATAATATCAAACAAATATGCAAAGAGGCACCAAAGTCAGAAAAGAAAAATATTGTTGTTTTACGTTAAAACTTTTTTAATCTCTTATTTACTAAAGTGCCCTTAATTATCCATAAAAAAAATACTCTTAATTACGTGGGACATACTGATACATGGCTTGCATTTTGGATTGGATTTGGATGCTTCTACTAATTTTTGGTAAAAGTTAATTTAAAGCATTTATTATAATTTTGGATTACTACATTTTCCAATCACAAAAAGAAAAAAAAAAAAAAAAACGTAAGGGTGTGATGAAAAATTATTTCACCGCACATAATACTCATCAATGGCCTGCATGTTCGATATTGCTTGATCATGCACTCCATTATTTAAATAGTACATTTTCTATGTACTATTTTAAAAATCGCACTTTAAATTTAGACCAAAGCATTAAACTAAGTATATTCTTCTTATCTTTAATTAACTTTTTGAATTAAATAATACGTTTTTTTTAATGAAAATAAAATCGTTTTTACTGTTTTCTCTTTTTCGAAAATTCAAAGTATTTGCATCTTGTACTTTGTCCTTTATTTATTTATTTATTATATATATATAATCTATCCATGTACTAACCATGTACTATTTTAAAAAAATCCCACTTTTTATCCACGTTAAACATCTCACGTTTCCTTTTTTTTTTTTTTTTAAATCTCTTCCATATTTTGGAAAAAAAAAAAGAACTCCTACTATAAAACTATTACTATAATTTCTCCATCCATATCCTTAATTTAGGTACTAACATATATGATTTTGAAAGAAAAGAAAGCTCTATTTTAAAAAATCCCACTTTTTATCCACGTTAAACATCTCACGTTTCCTTTTTTCTTTTTTCTTTTTTTTTAAATCTCTTCCATATTTTGGGGAAAAAAAAAAGACTCTACATAAAACTATTACTATAATTTCTCCATCCATATCCTTATATTTAGCACAACAT
>NW_027069471.1:3085190-3112699 GCF_002906115.3 Quercus suber
AAAAGAAAAAGTACACGTTTGAAAAAATCCCATGTTCTATCCATGTACTATTTTAAAAAATCCCACTTTCTATCCCACGTTAAACATCTCAAGTTTTCCTCTCTACTTTTTTTTTTTTTTTAAACCTTTTTGGTGTTGTT
Source organism: Quercus suber (assembly GCF_002906115.3). NCBI lineage: Eukaryota > Viridiplantae > Streptophyta > Magnoliopsida > Fagales > Fagaceae > Quercus > Quercus suber. The sequence goes on from NW_027069471.1 coordinate 3,085,331, forward strand.
GATGTTGTACTTTTTTTCAAATTTTATGTATGATAGTTATCATTTTTTGTCTAATCCTAAGATGTAGTTTTTTTAATCCTAAAATTTAGTCGTTTACTACACATCCATAATATAAGTTAATAAAAACTTAAATTGAAAATTTTATGGCAAAAGATACACGTTAATTGTATACAAAAGAAACATAGTTTCTATTACAAAAGAAATTTTTTTAGAACACTTTCTTAGATAACAACCACGTTATGTGAGGTTTAATACATATAATAATTCTTGTAAAGTCTCTCACCCGAACTTATCTAATATTCCATTCCAATGGCTCCTCAATGCAATCCAAAAAATTTGCGCATACGTGAACCTGAGAGAGATAAAAGAATTAGGGTTAAAAAAAAAAAAAAAAAAAACTTTAATCAACAAACCAATGTTAGCGTGCGTGAGATCTCAGATTACTATGTTTGCCAAGTATTTAAAAAAAATAACTATTTAATTAAGGATGAAAATTACATTGGTACATCAGAAATGACAGCTTGCATAAACTGAGCAAACGAATCTTCCAACCAATTACGATCATCATTAATAAAAACAGCATATTGCTAACATTATGCAACACTATTAATTTGGGTGGAAGAAAGCAATGAAGAAACAAAATGTATATAAATAGCAAACTGAGCAACACAGTTGTTTCAAAGATGCCAACATCAATAGCAAACTGAGCAACGTAATATGAAGCCTATAATGAAGTGTCCACATTCCACAATGCTTTGAATTGCAGAGCAACTCTACGGGAGGACCTACAATAATCTTAAACCACATAGGATGCGGAGGAGTCCATTGAGTTGAATCCAACACATGCACCTGAATCATTGTCAAATCCCCACCTAGTCCCACGCAATCCACATTCAAATACTATCCCACGTTCTTTAAATAAAAAAATAAAAAATAAAAAAAAAACTACCTCAGCCACCCAAAAAAAAGACACTCCCAGTACACCAAAAACTCCCCACATTCATCAACCAAAAAACAAAAACATCTCCACGTTCAAATAAAAAACTCTTCCCTGCAAAACCTTTAGAAATTCAAGTAAAAAAAAAAAAAAACTAAACACACACTCTATCAAATATCTACCCACGTTCCTATTGGAAAAAAAAGGTTTATATATATATATATATATATATATAAAAACACTAAAAAAAAAAAAAAAAAAAAAACACTCCCAGTACACCAAAATACTCCCCACGTTCATTAAAAAAAAAAACTTCTCAGTAGTTGAACTTCTCACAAACACAAATGCATAATATTTATTTTTTATTTTTTAAACTTCACTTTCCTTACTCACGTTTAAAATTATTCAGTCACCACCAACGTTTCAAAATTACATTTAAAAAAAAAAAAGAATAGACTTAACATGACACACAAAAAAAAAAAAAAAAAAAAAAAAAAAGTAGAACTCAAGGTTGCTACATACCTAAATAAAAAAATAAAAAAGTTTAAAAACATATACATTCAATTATCACCAACATTTCAAAATTACATTTAAAAAAAAAAAAGAGAGAGAAAGTTAACATGATACATAAAAAATAAAAAATAAAAAATAAAAAGAAATGTAGAAATCAAGGTTGCTACATGCCTAAATAAAAAAAAATAAAAAAAAATTAACTCCAAAAACATATACAATGATGTTAAAAAAGAAAAAAAAAAAAAAAAACTTTCTTCAAATTTAATACCTATAATAATTCTTGTAAAGTCTCTCACCCGAACTTATCTAATATTTCATTCCAATGACTCCTCAATGCAATCCAAAAAATTTGTGCGTACGTGAACCTGAGAGAGATAAAAGAATTAGGGTTAAACCAAGTATTTAAAAAAAAAAAAAAAAAAAAAATTTAATCAACAAACCAAAGTTAGCGTGCGTGTTATTAAAGATAATAGCATAAGTTTGTTAGAGTTTGTGTTTGATTTAAGTTTTGATGAGATCATTTTTCCTAAAAATCTTAAAATTGTTCAAAATAAAGATACATATCTAACTCCCTACAAAATAAGACAACTTTATGTTAGTTTTCAAAGTAAACTCACTTCACTTTCCTTACTCACGTTTGAAATTATTCAGTCACCACAACATTTCAAAATTACATTTTAAAAAAAAAAAAAGAAAAAAAAAAAGAGAGTTAACGTGTTACATAAAAAAATAAAAAAAAATAAAAAAAATAAAAAGAAAAAGAGAGAGAGAGAAAGAAAGAAGTAGAACTCAAGGTTGCTACAAACCTAAATAAAAAAAATAAAAAAATTTCACGCCAAAAACATATACATTTAGTCACCACCAACATTTCAAAATTACATTTAAAAAAAGAAAAAGAAAAAAAAAGATAGTTAACGTGATACATATAAAAAAAAAATACATTTAGTCACCACCAACATTTCAAAATTACATTTTAAAAAAAAAAGATAGCTAACGTGATACATATTAAAAAAAAAAAAAAGTAGAACTCAAGGAAAAAAGAAAACTTTCTTATAAAGAAAAAAAAAAAAGACTTAACGTGATACATATAAGGAAAAAAAAGTACAACTCAAAGAAAGTCAATCATAAATAAACAAAAGAAAAGAAAACAAAGAGGAACTTGCAAAAGATAGAACCTGAATATTTGTTAGAGCCGCCGACAGAAAATATCTTTAATTTGAAGAAAAAGAAAGAAGATGTAGAGCTAAACTAAATGTCTTCAATTTGAAGAAGAATGAGAGATAGAAAGTGAGATAGAAACTGCAAAGCATACGTGAGTTTGTGGGTCTTAAAGTGTAGGAGTTTTAATTTACATATCTATCCCCGTTGGTTGAAAACTTGTAAGTGGGTAGGATGAGGGTATTTTAGGCATAAAAAATAAAGGAAAGTGAATTTTTACCGGAATGTCCTTTAGTTTTGTCTCTACTTAAATATAAAGATGTAGGGGCATTTTTGAACTAAAAATTGTGGAATCCAAACAAGAGAAGCTCCTTAAATAGTAGTATAAATACTAGATATATATATATATATATATAATTTTATAAAAATTTGAGCCTTTAACCATGGTAGTGCAGCCTTTTTCCCTAAGGGGAATTTTTTTTTTTTTTTTTTTGGTGGGGCCTTAGGCCTATGCCTAACTTGCCTTGGGTTAGCCTTGGACACTATTGACACTAATAATTTGAATGGCAAATCATTTGATCCATATAATACTAATGGATTCTTATAATACCAAAATGCAGACTTTTGCTATATTGTACAACCACAGGAGCGTAAGGTTAATCATCCTTAAGAACTAATTCCATGAAATGAGTTTTAAAATACCCCAAAAAAAAAAAAAATCTAAAGATATAGCATTACAAGATGAAACAAATAAATACCACAACAAAAGCTTTTATTTCAGCCTAATTAAAAAGATAACAGTGGGCAGGAGCCTGAAGATGAGCCTACACCACTGTCCACACCTGACATTGTTGATGTAGAAACGGCATCCCATTGCTTGTACATTTCAGTTCTGGCATATTCAAACACTTCATGGTTTTGTTGAACATTAGGAGTTTTTTGCAATGTTTGGACTGCCTCCAATTGCATTGCAACTTTTTTCATTGTAGGTCGTTTCTTCCCTTTTATATTCAAGCACATTTTTGCAAGGTTTGCAACTGCTATGATTTCTTCTTGTTTAGCGTCCTTCATAACTCGAGCATCGATAATATCAAACAAATTGTTCTCCTCCATTGAATGAATGAAATACGTGGCTAAACTTCTGCATTCTTTTGTACTTGTAGAAGAAATCACTTTTTCTCCAGTTAAAAGCTCAACAAGGACAACACCAAAACTATAAACATCACTCTTTTCTGTAAATTGACTTGATTGGAAATACTCAGGGTCTAAATATCCAAAAGTGCCCTGTACTACAGTGGTTAGGTGAGTTTGATCAACAGCAATGGATCTTGAAGTCCCGAAATCTGCTACTTTTGCTCTATACTTATCATCTAAGAGAATGTTTGTAGTCTTAATGTCTCGGTGGTAAATGGGTGTAGAAGCTGCTGAGTGTAAGTAGAAAAGAGCTCCTGCAACTTCTGTAGCAATTCGTAAGCGCATATTCCATGTTGCTGGAAACTCCTCATTTTGTTCATAGAGATATTGGGATAGAGTTCCATTAGGAATGAATTCATAAAGTAGCAAAGGAACTTCTGTCTCCAAACAACAACCAAGTAGTTTAACCACATTCCTATGGTTAATTTGTGAAAGAATGACAACTTCATTAATGAATTCTTCAAGTTTTCCTTCATCAATTACCTTGGACTTTTTTACTGCAACAATTTTCCCATCTATCAACATACCTTTATAAACAGTGCCTTGTCCTCCTTGACCAAGAATTCTATTCACATTAAAATTGTCAGTGGCCTTTTCCAAATCCTTTGAACTAAACAATTTGGTGGTTTTCTCAACAATCACTTCACTTGAAGACAATTGTTGTTGTAATAATAAACCACCATTTCGTTTGAAGAACTTCTCCTTGCGCTTAATATTCTTCCTTTTTTTTACCACTTTGTATGACCACCATCCACCAATAAACATAAATAATAGCCCAATGCCTGTGCTAATACCTGGTTAACACAATGAAATGAGAAAGATTACTCCTAGTAAAGCTTATAATAGTGTTGAATAAAATAGAGACAACTTCTTCGAACGCCAAAAGGCTAGAAAAAGAAAATCCCATGACAAAAGTATGTTAACTCACATTGACAAGTAGTAATCAAAGAGAATGATACTGATACACTAAAAGTGGATTGTAGATGGAGGATAAAAGATCATAGAAAAGAAGTTTAGCACAAAAAAAAAAAGTGATAATAGAAAAGAACGAGCAGTAAGATCTAAAGGGTCCAACATACCTCAAGAGCCAAGACTAATCGAAAGCATATAATAGTTTTGAATAAAATAGAGACAACTTCTTTGAACGCCAAAAGGCTAGACTAACTATTTCGTGACAAAAGTATGTTTACTTACATTGACAGATAGTAATCAAAGAGAATGATACTCTAAAATTCTTGGAAAATTTGTCGAACATTCGCATAAATTCTTTCGAGTTTGCTTTTGGTTCATCTTCATTTTTTGTTTTTGTTTTTTGGAGTAAATAAAAACAACTTGTGGTCATCTTCATAATAATACCATTTGTTAGTAACTAGCTGGTTTGTAGACAAAATGTATAGGAAATGTTTAAAAATGACTTGATTCAAGGGAGTCACCCCTAAAGAAGTATTAAAGATGTAAAAAGATTAAGAGACAAAGGGGAAACAATAAGCAACAATTGGGCTATTATTCTTCATTCAATATTATCCCTATGCCTTTACCATTTGGAGTTTCAAACTCATTTGCCTATTTCAAGTAAATCTTTTTCAATTATTGTAGATATCAGAGAGGGTAAAAGGACATACCTATTATGATAATTTTGTTGCGAGACTTCTGATCTAAAACTGGATCACAATAGTACTGCCCAGGAACATTTACGCAGTGATATCGAAGATTGTAAAAATTACATAATTCGAGATTTGTGCATTCGTCAATATCTGACATAGTGGCATGTAATAACAAACACAACATTAGAACAGATATTCAAAATTATCAACAATAAAACACGACAATGCAATATGTTGTAATTATCTCTCCAAAAAAATAAAAAATAAAAAACAACACAACAATGCAACATTGACATTCATCCAAAAAGTCATTTCCGCTATATAATACTACTAGTTAGTAGTTACTAAACAGTCTAACATCCAAAAAATATTTAACAAAATATGGTTTTTTTTTTCTTTTTATGTTATTATTTTTATAAATTTGAAAACTATTAATTATTAGTAAACATTTATTATGATTGTATTAATATATACAATTATTTATTCTACTATCTATCTCTTTATATATATAATATAAAAGTTAGATCCTTAAACTAGAGGATATATGCAATGATGACACGTGTCTCTTTCCTAAAGCATACAACAATGACATGTCATTTCTTCTAAATCTATGTATCTATAACATATTATAAATTTTGGATCTCTAAACCGGAGGCTGCACACTACAGTGACACGTGTCCCTTTTTCAAAGCATAATATGATAGCACATGTCATCTCTTCTTAAATATAGAGATTCACAAAGAGAATGACTATTCATCTACTACTAAATCATTTCATTTTCTTTCTATCTTTATCTCAAAAAAAAAAAAAAATCATTTCATTTTCTCTAAATTAATTTATTTATGTAATGGCCTTTAAAGACACTTTACTTCATATCTGTTGTGATTAATTAATATTTTACAAAATCATAATTCTATTCATATTGAAGACAACAAATGTCACCACCACACACCCTTGGTGCGATAGTCACTCCACAAGTACAAATGCTTTTAGGGTGTGAAGGGTAAGGGTCGAAGTTCAAATCTCCAGGAGGGAGGAGCTTCACACCCATATACACTTAGATTAGGCTAAAATAGAATTCTATCCTGTAAAAAAAAAAAAAAAAAAAAAATGTCATTGTATATAAAAAAAATGTCACCGTATATAAAATGCTTCCTTTTCATTGTCATATGAATATATATTTTTCAATAAATCTAAATTATGTTATAAACTTTTTTTAGAAAAAAGTAATTAATAAATGTTCATTCAAAAGGATAATGATTTACTAAAATACCATTTTTGCAAAAAGCTAATATTAGTACAAATTAATTAAACTGATTCCTCCTCTTCCATCCTTTAACATCTGTTTTTTTTTTTTTTTTTTTTTGAGAATCCCCTTTACACCCTTACATTATTCCTCCTCTTCCATCCTTTAACATCTGTTTTTTTTTTTTTTTTTTTTTGAGAATCCCCTTTACACCCTTACATTTTAATTTTATTAATAAGGACATTTTTTAAAAAGACAATATCACTATTTTAAATGACTCATCAACAATTTTGGAAAAGAGAGAATATCGATCATTACTTTTTTTTTTTTTTTGAGAATCCTATCGATCATTACTTAAATGACTCATCCTCTACTACCTCTTTAAATCTTTTTAATTATTACCTTTTAATGAGAACAATTATGAAAAAGAGCAAACCATTATTCACTTACCATATTTAAAATTTCACTAATAACACATTATTTCTTTGGTATAACTGTTTTTTAAGGGGATAATGGAAGGACACAAACATTTTCTATATAACATTTGAGGGTTGCATGGCAAAACAATTTCAGACATTTCATGAAGCCATGGTAAGCTACCTATGGACATTTCTACAAGCACTTGTAGTTCTCACACGTGGATCAAACTCTTAAAGACTTCGAACTTGGAAAGGAGAATTTCGACACTCTATGCTTCTGTATTGTTTCTCTAAGACAGTTTGGATAAGGGAAGTCTCACCAATTCCAAGTGATACTTGGTAATTGTTTTTACCTAATTATGCAATAAAATTATATCTTTGCCATTAAAACAAAAAAAAAAAATGTTCTTTTTTTTTTCTTTCTTTTCTTTTGTTACTTTAACTTGTAATTTCATGAATGCATCCTATTTGAAATTGTCTGTTTAATATTTGGTATGGGTTTTTCATTTTAATATAACTTTATAATATATTTGAAGGTATTTTTATTCTTTTTATGGAATTTCTATGCAGTTGATTGGATTTCTTTTTGTTGTATTTGATTTTGCCTAATATTTTTTTTACTGGTATGTTCTATGTTAGTTTTTCTCAACAGAAAATATATATGTTCTATGTTAGTTATATTTTGTTCTATTTTCTCAATTAATGACCATGTATATATCAAATTTGTTTCTACTTTACTATTTTATATAGAGTATCACATTTTTGTTTGTATTATACCTATTACTTCTTAAAATGTCTTTAATCACATATTTTTATAAATTTACAAATATATGCAGACAATTTATTTCTTTTAATTTAAATTACAATTCACACAGTTATATGGTTTTATTATCTTGTACCAAGATAAGCACTCCTTTTTGTTTGATATTTCTGATTTACAAATAAGTGTCAATATCTATGTTACATAACTAAGGCAATTTTTTTTAATCTAGATTGCAATATTTATTTATTTTTATTTTTATTTACTTTGATCACTATTATTCTACTTGCAAAGTGAAGATAGAACACCAAGACTAAAAAAAGAAGAACAAAGAAAAATCAGTTTTTTTACAAAGAAGTGAGATCCTGCATCAGTGTTCAACAACGTAAATTCAACAAAAATGGCTATTAAGAATTTAAGAGATAGAAAATGGGAACAAATGCTTTTAGAATATAATTAATTTCAGTAAAGTATATTATCAATAGTACCACTGAAACATCAACAAAAGACTAGGTGTCCGTTTGGTTTGCATTTGCGTCAGATGTGTCTGTGTCTGTGTCTGGCTTCTTTTTTTTTTTTTTTTTGGCTAGCACCTGGTGAACTATTCATGTGACATGAACAGTGCATCAAGGCAAATGAACAGTGTACTGTTCATGTGAATAGTAATTAAAAATTATTTTTTTATTATTTTTAGTTTTCAACAAAATAAGTAGTATTCAAATACATACTAGATCCAAAATTATCTTTTCCACAAAAAAATATTTCTTAGATTCATATATATTACCCACACAACTTGCTGATTAATAAAGACAAAAAAAAAAAAAAATCAATGACAAAAATACAATTACAACAACCAATTATTTTCACAAAAGCCAATTAGACTATATATCTAATTAGAATCTTCTTCGTTGTTCAATTACAAGCTATGAAAAATAGGGGAAAATAGGTAAAAAAAAAGAAGAAGAAGGAAGCACACAATAATAATCAATTTTTTCCTTTGTAAAAAAAAGTATTATTATTATTATTATTATTGATTTAAACCATTCAAATTGCATTAAATTAAAATGAAACTATCATGTTGATATACGTATTTTATGGGGGCATTATTCAAATTTATGTCCAAATTTTTTTATACAAAAAATACAAGAGGGTGGGAGGATTTTTGAAAAGTCAAACTACCACCCCCCACCCCCCCCCCCCCCCCCCCCCCCCCCCCTAATTGCCAACAATGAGGGAATTTCAAAGGTAGAAACCTTCAAGGCATAAAGGTTAGGATAGTAAGGAAAGTACAAGGTTAGAAAGAATTGTTGTTTTTGAAAGCCGGATGAGAAATCTTGCTAAAGAAAGTGGCAAAAGTCATACCCACCTATATTATGAGCTATTTTAAATTATTTTAAGCAACGTGTGATGAAATTAATTCTCCTATGGCAAGGATCATAGTATACACTTGTTAAAGTTACATAGACTATGTTAGGATAAGAAAGAGAGGCATAGGTTTCAAAAACCTTAATGCCTTGAATCTAGCAATGTTTGCCAAACAAGATGGAGGGTCATTAAGGACATCCACATACTAATGTACCAACTATATATAGTGAGATACTTCTTATCATGCTCAATTTGGGATTCAAAGCCTCAAATTAATCCATCTTATATTTGATGAATATCCGAATTCCTGTGAAAAATAGTGCTACAAATTTTAATGGTAGTTTTAAATGCTATTTTGTGCCTATGAAAGCGAATTTGGTGCGTAGAACCATCATCGACAACCCAATTTGTGACCACTGCAAACAAGTGCCATAAATAGCGCTACAAGCCCTATAGACGTGCTAGGAGCTTGATCGATATAGAACCAGCAAAACCAAGTTCAGTTGCACCAACCTAGCTATAGTCCCTATGAAATTGCCTCTATGGTGAAAGATCGACTTGTAGAATTTTTGGTGGTACAAACCACCTCCTCGGCCTCATCCTCCAATGACATGGATTCAATGGAGACCTCCATTGTTGGGTGTGATAAAGATAAATTTTGACGGGGCCATTTTCTCAAAGGAGCACAAATCAAGGATTGGAGCGGTGCTTAGAGATAACCAAGGTTCGTTGTTGGCCTCTTTGTCACGGCAGCTATCCCAGGTTTACAGTGCCTGGAGATTGAAATGATTGCGACGTCTTTGGCTCTTCAGTTTGTTTCAGATTTGGGGTTCACCCAGGCGGTTTTAGAGGGAGATTCTCAGGTACTAATAACCGCCTTGATCAACGAAAGTACTTTCTTGTCCTCTAATGGTTTGATGATTGATGATGTAAGGTTTGGTTCTAGACTTTTTACTCAATTATGTTACTCTCATGTTAAGAAAGAATGTAATAAGGTTACTTATAATTTAGCTCGATATGCTTTATGTATTTCGGATTTCGTAGTGTGGATGAAGGATGTTCCACCCCATTTTATTTTAGATTTTCAAGCTGATATTGTTGGTTTTTCTTGATGAAATGCATTATGTTTTCCCTAAAAAAAGGTTTTAAATGCTATTTTGAATGATGTGTCTGAAGAAGAAATTAGGAGGATATCGACTTTTGTTGAGATAGGCAAGTGTTTATTTAGCCATCTTAGCAACTTTTGTCATTAAAAAATGACAATAAGTACCAAAATGTAAACTTATTGAAAGAATTAGGCTAAAGTGCAAAATACACTCCTTAATTTTTGGGTATTTTTATTTTGTTTCTTAAAGTTTCAAAATTTTGTCCCGCTCTCCTAATATTAAAGTGTCGCTTTGATTGGCACCCCCTTTGTTGAAACTCGTGATGATGTGTCTGTTAAGTGACACCTCAAGTTTCTACTTGTATTAGTTAATCCAATCAAATATTGCAATGTCAATTAATTATGCCACATCAGTAAAATAATATTAGAAACCTTGTAAAAATTAAAATAATTGTGTAGCTGCATGGATCTCCTTTAGGTGTTGAAATACAGAAAATAAGTTTATACGACATTTAATGGAAAATATGGACAAAGGAACTGCTAATGCAAACGGAATAAAACTTTAGGAGAGTAAAATCCAAACACCTTCAAACTTTAGAGAGGAAAATTCAAATTCAGAAACTTCAAGGTGTAAAATCAAAACACTCGCAAATTTTAAAGGGTAAAATCCAAATTCTAAAAATTTAAGGTGTAAAATCCAAACTGTTAGGACATATGTGATTCATGTGTTAGGAACATATGTCACTATTTTATGTAATTGGCTAATCCTTTGACAAAACGCATTTTACTTGTATTTTGGTAGATCTAGGATGTATTTAATACTTCAAGAAACTTTATTTCAAGATCAAGTATTGAAACCATGCAAGTCTGTCCAAGATTCAAGTTTAAAAAGTGTCTATCATTAAAGCTCGACAGCTAGCCATCTATCGAGCTTGAAGAACTGTTCCAGCCCCGTGGCTCGATAGCAACTCGACAGATAGGCATCTGTCAAGGTTTAAGAAAAACAAATTTTTTTTGTTCTGTTTTCTTCCAATCCGTGATTATATGTTTGAGCTTTCTTTTCTCACAACTTTAGACATATAAAAGGATTATTTTAAGGGTTGTCAAAGGTGACATAAGTTGCACAAGTATTGAGCAAAGTTTGTTCAAGCAAATTGTGACTGTAGACAAAATTTGTCCTAGTTCATCTTTCTTGTGAAGAAGTTTCTATGTTTGTACACCGTAGGGTTTTATGACCAAGCATCTTCTCGATCTTCATCGCCTAAATGAACTGAAGAACTTTGCAGCCAACAACTTTCTCTAGTTGGTGATTGAAGTCGCATACTGGGATCCACGCAATTCGTTAGTCCTGTATTAGGAGCCGTGCATTGAAAATGAGAGATTGTCACTACAGAACAAGTCCAATTGGGTATTAGAGTAAGGGTTCAACTGTAGGTTGGTATAAGATACTTGGATTCTTTTACTTGTAACCGCTTGTTATGATAATAGTGGATTCTCGGGAGTGGTGACCTTAAAATCACCCGGTGGGATTTTTTGCCATATAGGCTTTCCCCATTCGTAAACAAATCACCGTGTCAATTTAACTTCCGCTACATACTTAGTTTAATTGGTGATTTATTTGTACTACCACGCGTTTGCATGTTAATTTGATTAATTAATAAACTTGGCTAATTAATCAATTAATTCATCACAATTGGTCAAATTCTTGGCCTATCAAGTGGTATCAGAGCAGGCACACTTTGATTATATTTTAATCTTTGCTGTGTGATCCATTGACCCTTGTTTGTCATGGATAGAGGACAGTCTCTCATTATACCTCCTTTATTCGGTGGTATTAACTATGCATACTGGAAAGCACGCATGAGAGTTTTCTTGCAGTCTCTAGATGAGAAGGTGTGGCAAGTTGTAGAGATTGGCTGGACTAAGCCAAAGGAAGTGCCGATCGATTGGGATGATGCTAAGATCAAGGCGACAAATTTCAACAGCAGAGCATTGAATGCCTTATTCAGTACAGTCACCAATGAGGAATTCAGGAAGATATCCTCCACTGAAACTGCGAAGGAAGCATGGACTATCCTTTAGACAACCTATGAAGGGACCAAGGCTGTCAAGGATTCAAAACTTCAGAGACTCACTACAAACTTTAAAGAGATCAAGATAGAGGAGGATGAGTTATTTGATGAGTTCTATACCAAACTCAAAACATAGTGAACTCAACTTTAAATCTTGGAGAAACCATTCTTGAACCCAAGATTGTGAGAAAGGTGCTCAGATCTCAACCTGAGAGATTCCATGCGAAGATTACTGCTATTAAGGAATCAAAGGACATCAACAAAATTCCTCTGACAGAGCTGGTTGGTAATTTGCAGACCTATGAGTTAGGTTTAATAAGAATTGGCAAGTCGGGTAAGGGCAAGAGCATGGCATTGAAAGCCAAGAGCAATGACACTGATGAGTCTTCAGACGATAAAGATTCTAAGATAAAGTCCTATATCACCAGGTAATTCAAAAAGTTTATAAAGAATGCAAATGGAAAGGGCTTCGACAAGGATCGTAGGCAATCTAGCTCCTCACAATTCAAGAGCCAAGATAAAGGAAAGAAGGATGCCAGGGATGATGGTCAATACACTGTTCCCTCAGGACCAAAGTGTTTTGGGTGTCAAGGTTTTGGACATATGAAACAAGAGTGTCCCACATATCTCAAGACCATTGGGAAAAGTAAGGCATTTGCTGCCATGTTAAGTGACACTAAGCCTAAGGATGATTCCAACAATGAGGATGACAAAATCCTAAATGCCTTCACTGTCACTGTCAATCCGACTGAGGGGATTATTGAAGATGTGGATGAAGAAAAGGAATTGGTGGAGTCCAAGTTTGAGAAGATGGATGAATAAGATGACATCCACACAGCCTATGCAAAGTTGTACAAGGTCTCAGAAAAGTATGAGAAGTTATATAGGTTGACCACCAAGAAGCTCAGTGATGTGAAGCTTGAGCGTGAAGAGCTTTCCACAAAGTTTGATGAATCCAATCAGACTATTGAAGCACTGAAGTTTGAGAATAACTTCTTGGCAGAAAAGATCAAGAAGCTTGAGGCAGAACTGTTCCAAGTTAGAGCTCAACTGGAAAGGACTTCAAGCGCTAAGCTCAATGAAATGCTCAGTCTTCAGAAATCTGCTTTCGATCGAACCGGTTTAGGATATGATTTCTCTTCTTCTAGTATTGCTTCTACTGGTACTACTGTTTTTGTTCCTCTTGCTAATAATGTTGAAATTGAGAACACTAATGTGAAAACTGATTTAGCTACTAAGAACATAGACAATGGTAAATCTATCTTAGGAACACCCCCTACGCAAGATAAGAAAGAAGTTAAAAACCCTAGGGCTAAGAAGGCTAACTCTCAAAAGTTTAAACAGAAGAAGCAGTATCTCTGTCATCACTATGGAGCAGCCAGTCATACTTGACCTAATTGCCATAAGTGGTTAGACACTCAACAGAGCAACGGCATGATCGCATCGGAAAACTGGAATAAGTTTCCATCCTCTTTTGCTCCTCTTAGAGATTTTCTCAAAGCCCTCATGTTCCTTTCAAACTTGAACGGTTTCAATTCTTCCCCCTCATCGCCAGATCAAGATTTGCTAAACGAAAAGGTTCCTCCAAGGTGTGGAAAGAAAAGAGCTCCAAGTAATTCTGTCACTTCTTCTCTCTCTCCCTTCTTGTTTTTGTTTGCATTACTTGTGTGCCTTTGCTTTCAAGTTTTGAGTCAGTCTAATTTTTATGCTTTGTTTTATTTAACATGTTTTTTTTTTTTTCTGTTTTTTTATATAAAAATTAAAAAAAATGAAAAAATCAGAAAAATACAAAAACAGTGTGTTTTGTATACATTGGTACTTATGTACCTTGGATAGCCATTGAAACAAAGTTTTCTAAACTTTGTATCTCTTGTAACTTAGATGAGCATCTCTATGCACAACTAAGTAAGTAAACTTTGTGGCTCGTGTTTGTGATGAGTAAGATTAAGTAATCTTTTGTACTTAACACCCGTATCACTCCTTTTAACGGGAAGGACTAAAAAATCCTAAGAGAAAGGCAGAAATAACCATCTCACCACTGTTGCCCGCCAATCATAAATGACATTTGTGTGCTTTGTCATAGCAAAATTGGAATGTCAATTGCTTAACATAATTGGGTATTTCTTTTCTATCTCTCATATGCCCATGCATGATTTGCTTAAAAGAAAAATATGCAAAGAAAAATAAAAAGCAAAAAGATCAAAATGCTTTTACATATGATTGCAAGCGTGTATTCTAGAAGATGTGAGAGTTATAGGATGTACCTCGAAGGTGATAGTCTCCATCAAACAGTTATAATTGTGTATGAGTTAAAGTAATTTTCTCATATCTCAAATCGTCATAACATGTATACACTTATGCAATCTTGCGACGTTTTTCACACACAACACGCAATATTATTTACTACTCTTGATACATGTGTAGGTACAATGTGATTTGGCTATCACAAGATTTACATGTGTTAATGTATGCTCACTAAACTGTCTTAACTTGTTTTTGAAATATAAAATTGGTTAGACTTGTTTTGTGTGTGTGTATGTGTGTTTTTGGGATCTATGTGCTTAACATTTTTATTGTTGAGAGATGTTTTAGAGAGTTCAAAATGATGTTTGGATCCTTGGTTGAGTTGCATGCTTGATTGCATTAATATCTGTGTTTTTCTCTTCTTGAAAAACTGTTTTTAAGCAATCTCGATAGCTTCTCGACACCTTTCGATACCTGGCTTATCTGTCGAGCTCTTCAATTGATTTTTATCGCAATCTCGACACCTCTCGATATCTAGGTGGATCGATCGAGAAATCTTCTGTCTCTTCGATAGCTCTTCGATCCATCGAGCTTGCTTTGTTGTGGACACCTCTGGACACCTCTCGATAGCTGAATCTGTCGAAGCTTTTAAAACTCAACACCTGTCTTGATACCTCTCGACACCTCTTTCTGTCGAGATTTACTAAGGTTTTATATAGAGGCTTATACGCGATTCGGACTTCATTTCCTCGATCTCCCTCGATCTTTCCGTGGCTGTTCATCTCCTAAACACTCTCCTCTCTCCCACTCTCCTCTCTCCCTTAAACCTCTTCCTCAAGGTTTCTTTGAGCTTAATCAAGTTTTTTTTCTCACTTGGTAAGTCTTTAATCCCTCATTTTAATGCATTTCATACTTTGTAACCTAAGTTTTGTGGATTTTTTGCAAAATTTGGGGTTTTTCAAAATCAAAGAGGTTTTTGTGAAATTTTTGGGATGGGTTTTGAAGATTTGATCTTAAAAACTTCATGCATTGCATTCCATGTAAATTATAACTATATTTTCATGCATTTAGATGTGTGTTATATATGTTAAACTGATTGTGTGCTGGTAGGTTTGGATTAGGCTGAGCCCATAATGCACTTATATTTGCACATCACATGCTCATACATTTTCATACATACGTCCTTTACATTCAATATATTTTTATATATTTGAACTATTTTGGAGCTTTTCTGAGTGTTTTTTTCTTCTCCCCTCTCTCTCTAGTTTACGTTAGTGTGTCATGGCACCAAAACGTAAGTGTGCTCCGTCTGAAACCCTCTTCGTTCCAAGGCATCGTCTTCTTTTGATCCCACCCCATCTTCTATTTGGTTCCGTGATGAGGATGCCCAAAAGGACTCCTCGGAGAACTTTTCTCAACAAGGTGTTCATTCGGAAAACGCCGAGTCATTTTGTCGAACTTCTCCGACACTGACCTACCCACTGTCATTTACAGTCGGGGTTGGGAGTCACTATGTGATGTCTCGATAACCTATCATCCGTGCTGATCCAGGAGTTTTACTCCAACATTAATGGACTTGATTCTTCAGTACCTCTCTTTCATACTCGCGTTCGAGGTACACGCATAGTTGTCACACAGGAGTTGGTATCCGATGTGTTCCGTGTTCCAAGGGTAGAGCATCCTAACTACCCTGGATGTGAGCGTCTGAGGACTTTGTCCAAAGACGAGATGATTTCTGCTTTCTGCGAGCCCCCTTCTGATTGGGGTGATCGTCAATTTACACCATGTTCGACCTTTGCTAAAGGTCCTAGATTCATGAACATGGTGATGACTTTTGTTTTACACCCTCTTTCTCACTATAATTCTATCACAGAGCCTCGTGCTTGATTTTTGCTTTCTTTATTAGAGCATCTCACTATAGATTTTCCTTCACATTTTATTCTTTCTATTATAGATGTTTATAAGGATACATCAACCCGTGATAAGCTCATCTTCCCTTCAGCTATCACGCTGATTTTATGCCATTTTTCTATTCCTTTTCCCTTGTCCAACCACTTCCCCGTTATGTGTGCCATTGACTACACTACCGTTAAACAGAGTGAGGCGCAATTTTGATCGAGGCGGTCTGGTCCTGCAACTCCTCTCACTTTTTTAGCTCCATCCACCTCCACTCCCTCTACTTTAGCGGGAGGTGTGACTCTAGACGCGATCATGGCGCAGCTTCAGTGCATGGATGCTCGTCTCGATACACTCTCTACTGACTTGTATTAGGTGAACACCTACGTCGGCCGTATTGTTAGACAGTAGGCTCGCCTTAGTGGTTTTGTGGACTCTCCCTCTCCTCCTCTCAAGTCTCCCGAGGCATCCGACGACGACTCCGACTCTAACGACGGCTCTTCTAGCTCTGACGAGATGTCTACTTGACACTCTTACCCTTTGTCATTCGTGACAAAAAGGGGGAGTAGTTTTGATTATGAGAGTAGTCATAGTTAGGGGAAGGGTTAGTAGAGGAGATTTCTGTTAGGGGGAGAGTGCACATTGAGGGATGTAGTGAGGCTTTTATGTATCTTTTTCTTTTCTTTCTATTTCAGATACATCATATCTTGTACATGGGTCTTGTGACCATTTTGACATACATTATACTTATATTCTTTATATATATTGATGTATGTTTTTCTTTCACCTATCTCTCTCCATGTGTTGTTTCTTTTCTTTCTTTATACACATATTTTTTATACTTATATGCAATCTATTATTTCTGTTTCACACAAAGATGCATTGATGAGTTTTGTTTAAACTGTTTCAGAAATATACATTGTCAAAATTTACTTGTCATAAACTCTCTTTTTGCAAAGTTTTTCAAGAGTTTGTATTAGGATAGATTTTATTGTATTCAACAAATGAATATGAGTTGAGTGATTTATGACTCTTCTCATATCTCATTTGTTTGTTGTGGTTTTGTCACGGATTGCCAAATGAAGAAATTGTTAGGACATGTGTGATTCACGTGTTAGGAACATATGTTATTATTTTATGTAATTGGCTAATCATTTGATAAAACGCACTTTACTTATATTTGGGTAGATCTAGAATGTGTTTAATATTTCAAGAAACTTCATTTCAAGATCAAGTGTTGAAGCCATACAAGTCTGTCCAAGATTCAAGTCTGAAAAGTGCTGTCATTAAAGCTCGACAGCTAGCCATCTATTGAGCTTGAAGAGCTGTTCCAGCTCCATGGCTCGACAGCAGCTCGACAGATAGGCATTTGTTAAGGTTTAAGAAAAACAAATTTTTCTATTCTATTTTCTTCCAATCTGTGATTATATGTTTGGACTTTCTTTTCTCACAACCTAGACATATAAAAGGATTATTTTAAAGGTCGTCAAAGGTGACACAAGTTGCACAAGTGTTGAGCAAAGTTTGTTCAAGCAAATTGTGACCGGAGATAGAATTTGCCTTAATTCATCTTTCTTGTGAAAAAGTTGCTGTGTTTGTACACCGTAGGGTTTTGTGACCAAGCATCTTCTCGATTTTCATCACCTGGATGAACAGAAGAACTTTGCAGCCAACAACCTTCTCTAGTTGGTGATTGAAGTCGCATAGTGGGATTCGTGCAATTGATTAGTCATGTACTGGGAACCGTGCATTGAAAATGAGAGATTGTCACAACAGAACAAGTCCAATTGGGTATTGGGGTAAGGGTTCAACTGTAGGTTGGTATAAGGTATTTAGACTCCTTTACTTGTAACCGCTTGTTGTGATAATAGTGGATTCTTGAGAGTGATGACCTTAAAATCACCCGGTGGGGTTTTTTGTCGTGTAGATTTTTCTCATTCGTAAACAAATCACCATGTCAATTTAATTTTCGCTGCATACTTAGTTTAATTGGTGATTTATTTATGCTACCACGTGTTTGCATGTTAATTTGATTAATTAATAAACTTGGCTAATTAATCAATTAATTTATCACAATGGGTCAATACATTCTTGACTTATCATAAACACTCCCAAACTTTAAGAATGTAGTTTGCAATTTAACCTACTTTAAAATTTAATTTGACTATGCAATAGTCAAATGCACATTACGCTCATTCATGAGAAGGTTTACTTAAGTTGAAAGTTCAAGAGGAAATTGAGAGGGGAAAAAGGGCCAAGACTCGGGAGGATACAAGGCATGTTCGTTTACATATTTCATAAGTCCACTTTCTATATATAATAATAATAATAAATTTTTTTTTGAGAATCAATAATAATAATAATAATAATAATTTGATAAGCTTAAAAAAAGGAAGAGAAGTAGAAGAAATAAATATACTTTGTCAAACTCTTTTTTTTCCCCTAAGATTATCGAACATAATTTTTGACAAATGACGTACCAAAATAAATTTTTTTTGGAACACAATATTTGTCACACATGTCCTAATTGTGACATAAAAATATATCTACAGACTTTGATATACCCAAAATGAAATTTTGTGACAACATCAAAATTAATTAATTTAATCATTTTTATTGGTCTATGAAAATGAAACACACATTTAATTTATTTATTAATAAATAGAATCAATAGAGTGCGAGAACTTCATCAAAAAAAAAAATAGAGTGCGAGAAGTTTACCTTGACATCCATCAAGTAGATAGGGATTTCCTTCAAAGCCGGAGTCGCAAGTACATGTAAAAGTCGTACTCATATTACCCAATAACGAAGAACCATTTGCAGGCCGACAGGTTGAGTGAGATGAATTAGTTTCCATTACAAGAGACGATAAGGTTTCATTTATTTCCCAATTTAATACCACAGGAACTTGAGACATTTTTTTGACTTCAAAGTGGTTTGTTAAATTTTCCTCGAACCACTTCTGATCTACCAAGGAGCCATAATTGCAATCTTTGGCACTTTTAAAATTTCCGAACTTTCCCGTTACACCTGCGGTAAACACATTGAGATCTAAAGGGATTGTGGTTTTGCAACAGTCGATGCCATTGCAGCTGCTGTTGTTTGTCTGTATGGTGTTCTCACAAACGGACATGCACCCACCAATTGTGCCATCAGTACCGGATCGAAAAAGAGCCATGTTGCCACAACCCATGGCAATGAATATGTTTCTCGATTTTGAGAAAAAAAAGGGACTTGATGCTAAGTTCACATTTGCTGCGCTCTTAGTCTCATTCTTAGTCCCACTCTTAGGACACCACCATGACATAGGATAGTTGACGCGAAGTGTGCCCTCTAAAGAAATGTCCAGCACCTCCAGATTTAATCTTCTCAAGAAAGGCTTGGGAGAGCCAAGAGTAGTGTTTTTGCAATCTATCGCAAACGAATCGTCAATGTAGCAACCAGGTTCAATTCTAAATGGGTATGGAATTGTAACGTTCCCACAAACTGCTGCTGCTCCACTACATGAACTGTTTACCAAACCCACTGCTTTTATAAATACATTCATTGACCACAATAAAAACACCATTCCCACCGTCATTCCTATATCTCTCACACTCTCTCTCTCTCTCTCTCTCTCTCTCTCTCTGATGATGATGATGATGAGTCTGTGTGAAACAGCAAGGCCAAGCCCTGGCTTCTTATGATAAGCCAAAAAAAAAATATCTAGATATTTCTAAGGAAATTGCATAGAAGACCAAAGTCAACATGGAAGTTGCAAAAATCTAGCAGCCGATGCGGACGAGTGTGGCTTTTAAATTCGAAATTGATCCCATGACCTACAACTGTCGGTAGCTTTAAATTTGGACTTTCTCTACCATGTATGTTGTGCAAAGGTTGTCTATCTGTAGGCTTGATTTGACGGGTTCGTTTTAGTTAATAATTTTTTTAAAAAAAAAAAAACACTTAAATTTGATATGAGAGCCAAAAATGATACAGACGAGTGTGGCTTTAAATTGGAAATTGATCCATGACCTACAACTGTCGGTAGCTTTTAATTTGGACTTTCTCTACGATGTATGTTGTGCTAAGGGTGTCTATCTGTAGACTGGATATGACGGGTTTGTTTTAGTTAATAATTTTTTTATTTAAAAAACACTTAAATTTGATATGGGAGCCAAAAATGAAAAGTCAGCAAAAATCTAGCAGCCGATATAGATAAGTGTGGCTTTTAATTTGGAAATTGATCCCATGACCTACAACTGTCGGTAGCTTTTAATTTGGAATTTCTCTACCATGTATGTTGTGGTTACAGGTGTTTGTAGGCTGGATTTGGCGGTTTTTTTTTTTTTTTTTTTTTTTTGAAGAGGATTTGGCGGGTTTGTTTTAGTTAATAATTTTTTATATAAAAAAAAAAAACATTTAAATTTGATATGAGATATAGACTAACAAAAATGAAAAGTCAGCAAAAATCTAGCAGCCGATATAGACAAGTGTGGCTTTTAATTTGGAAATTGATCCCATGACCTACAACTGTCGGTAGCTTTTAATTTGGACTTTCTCTACTATGTATGTTGTGGTTACGGGCGTACGTAGGCTGGATTTGGCGGGTTCGTATTAGTTAATAAATTTTTTATATAAAAAAAAAAAATAAAAAATAAAAAACACTTAAATTTTACATGAGATATAGTCTAACGAAAAATGAAAAGTCAGCAAAATCTAGCAGCCGATATGGACGAGTATGGCTTTTAATTTGGAAATTAATCCCATGACCTACAACCGTTGGTTGCTTTTAATTTGGACTTTCTCTACTATGTATGTTGTGGTTAAGGGTGTCTGTAAGCTGGATTTGGCGAGTCCGTTTCAGTTAATAATTTTTTTTTAAAAAAAAACACTTAAATTGTGTGTTGACTAATGAAAATGAATATATATATATATATATATATGTGTGTGTGTGTGTGTTGACTCAAGTATTGGCGGTTTAAATAACTCAACCCGCCATCCAACCCGACTCGTCACTTTAATAATTGAATCCGTTCACTTGAAAATTAATATCATATCCATGCGAGGGTGATGCGGAGCTAAGCAGGTCAGTAGTTTGGGTGAATTGAGTGGGTTGTTGCCACCCTAGTTGTGGCTGATATTATTTGAGGTGATTTTGATTTTGTCTTTTTGTGAGAGATCAGAAACTAGAGTGCTCTCAAAAAAGAGATTTGAGTGCCTAGGACCCCTTTCTTTTGGGTAATTGTGTGGAGTCGTCACTTATTTTTTTTATAAAAACATAAGAAAAAATAAAATACAATTCACATGTCCAAAAATACCTCAAATGTCATTAATTGATTAAACAAATACAACTTGGTAGAATATCTTTACAAGGCTTTGGTCATAAATACAATCTATGTAAAAATTACAAAGCTTTGATCCTAGTTGCAATCTACCAAAACAAAAGATAAAACACTAGTCTACTATCCAAAAACTTAAGCTTGGGGGCTAGGTTACAGAATATGAAGGTGTTAGACACTCATTTCGCCCAAACAGAGTCTGGTCTTCTAGACTCTTAATAACCATTAGATACTCATTTAAAAGATGCATGACATTGCATTGACGTATTAAAATCCTTAAATTCAATATTAATTCACTCTTTGAAAATAAAAAATCTGCAATTTTTATTGAAGATGAAAACCATTTTTTATTATAAAAAATATAGATCTGTATTTAATGAAAATATAGATCAGTTTTGTATGCTTGAAAAATTCAAATCTTTATTAATGAAAATACAGATTTGTTTTTGATTAGAAAAATTTTTAGATCTGTATTTAATGAAAATACAAATCAGTTTTTTTTTTTTTTAAGAAAAAATTTCAGATCTATATTTAATAAAAATACAGATATGTTTTTGTTCAGAAAAAATTTTCAAATCTATATTTAATGAAAATACAAATCAGTTTTTTTTTTAGAAAAAATTTTAGATCTGTATTTAATGATAATACAGATCTGTTTTTGTTCAGAAAAACTTTTAGATTTGTATTTAATGAAAATACAGATCTGTTTTTGTTTTGAAAAAAAAAAAGGTTCTGGTAATTAATTGTAGATTTTGAAATTTAAAGAAGAACTAAATCACAAACATGTTAATCAACTAAAGAAAAATCCAACTAAATATGTGAACATGGCAATAGATGATATCCATTTCAAGAAAATTTCAAATTTTGAAGGAAGGAAAAAAAAATTTCAAGAATGTTCAAGAATAAAGGGTTTCATTTTTCAAAGAGAATTTCAATTTTCAAAAAAAAAAAAATGATGAAAAAAAATTTCAAAGGACCCCAAAAAATTCAGGTTTTTCCTTTCGAAAACTAATTGTTTGAAAAGGTTGCCTCCCACTTGCTCTCTTTTGGTCTTGGATGGCATAGGAAAAATCCTAATTCATATGAAGGGGACTTCCCAACAAGGCTCTTCAAGGGCAGTCCTTCAAACTTCTTTGTCATCTCCATTACATCACACTTGCTTTGATCAATCGATTCCTACCCGGCATTTGAGAAAGTCATTGACGGCACCATCTTGCTCAACGTCATTATCAGCACAAAAAATTAATAAAAGAGGATTGTATAAAGTCAAGAACACAGCACAAGTTCCTGATTTCATCACAAAGAAACTATTTCAAAGATTGGGACTACTAGAAGAAGAGGGATCCTGCAGGCATTACACACCAGAAAAGCTTCGTTGTGTGACTAACAATTTTAGCCCTGATATGGTGATTGGAGCAGGTGGCCACAGTAAGGTGTACCAAGCAAACTTGGAGGATGGGCATACTACAACAGTGAAAATCCTTAAACTCACACATTGGTCAGTAGATGATCTTCTCCAAGAAGTAAACTTGCAGTCTGGAATAAAACGTGAACACATTGAAGAGCAACAATTGATCAGCAGAACTTCAGCGAATTTGGTCATTTGAAAGATTGCAAATTGTCAATAAAATAGGTCGTCAGTAATACTGACAACCGTTACACACATTAATGACCCGGTCTTAAATCCTTTCCTTAATAAGGTCTAAACATTACAGACTTCAGCAGACAGCCTCGGACAGCTAAGCTGATCGTTGTAAAAACGTTACAAGACTTTAAACAAGGATATAATGGCATTCAACAGGCTATTCAAAGCCTCCAACGTTTGGCACAATAAATGCCCCGAGCATTTATTCACAAACATGCTATATAAGGCGAACAACAAGAAGTAAGCAGGGATCTACGCATACACCAGCACACTATACTCAGATTGTCTCTTACATTACTCTGTTTCTTGAAGAGATAAACTAACTTAAGCATCAGAGGCTCTCCCGGGACCCAAGTGCCCTCTTACATTGTTTCTTTGAAACAGGTACTGACGATCGTCCATACCAGTGACGAGAGCATACTAACGAACTGCAGTTTTCTGCTTCATCACACATATTCAGTGATTGGTTACTGTAATCACGAAGACATGCATGCAAATGTGTACAATTTACTCAATGGAAGCCTGAAGCAAAATTTGAGACAACTCAGGTGGAGTGAAAGGATGAGGGTTGTAGTTGGTGTGGCAAAGGCATTGGAGTACCTTCATCATTCTTGTAACCATCCTATCATTCATAGAGATGTGAAGTCATCTAACATTTTCTCTCTGACAATTGTCAACCACAAGTAAGTTCTTTGTTCATACTATCATCAATTTAATCAACTTAAATCCATTAAGATGGGATTTGTATATTGTAGAAAGGTATAACCAAGTGCTGCTCAAGTAAATACTAATTGGAGGTAATTACTTTTCTCTGAAACAGCCTGCTCATTTCATTGCATGATTGATTAATTTCTAAAACATGATATTGTACTAAAAATACCTAACTATGAATTTCTTTATGAATATCTTTTTAAATAATCTAGTTATGTATTTAGATGCCTAAGAGCATTCGCAGCAATGGAGGTATAATGCTATATTGCTAAAATTTAGCTCCACAAACACAAAAGTCTTGCTACAGCAGTGGAGCTAAATCTAAAAATTTTAGCTACATTGCTATAGTGCACATCTATTTATAAATGTGCACTGTTCATGAGATCTAAAAAAATAATAATAATATTTTAATCCTTACCTGATTAAAATATAAACCTTCTTTCTCTCTCTCAGCTCTGATCATCTCAGCTCTCTCTCTCTCTCTCTCTCTCTCTCTCTCTCTCTCTCTCTCTCTCTCTCCGCTGCCAGCCCAAGCCCACACTGCCGACCCACGCCACCGTCGAACCTCGCCGCCAAACCCAAACCCACACCACCGTCGATCCTCACCGCCAGACCCACGCCGTTGATCCACATCGATCCACGCCATTCGATCCACATCAATCCATGCCGTCGATCCACTGGCTATGGTGGTGGAATGATGTTTGATTTTTTTTTTCTTCTGTGGGTTTGATGGCTGTGGTGGTGGCGATGGTGGTTATTGTGGCTATGGTTTGGTGGTATGGTGTTTGATTTTTTTTTTTTTCCTGTGGGCTTGGTGGCTGTGGTGGTGGATTGGTGACTATGATGGTTGTTTGGGGATTTATTTTGTTTGTGGGTTTGATTGTGTCTGTGTTGGTGGTGGTGGTGGTAGTGGTGGCTGTGGCTGTGGCTGATTGTAGAGAAGGTTGTGGTCGGTGCTGGGATGTTTTTTTGGATTGTGAGATATATTATTTTATTGTAAGAGTATATTATTTTATTGTAATGTTTATATTATTTTATTGTGTTGATAGTTAAAATAGATTCACTGCTGCAGCAGGTATGTAGGTATAATAGATAAAGAAACTTTTGGTGGAGCTAAAAAGCTAAATTTTTAGCTTCATTGCTGCGAATGCTCTAATATTGTATAGTGCTATCCAATGATGCCAAAGGTCATGGGCTTGCCTGAGTATAACCCACTGAAAAACTCCTTGGATTACGTGAAAGTATATTATGTTTCCACTCCATACAGCATCACACTCACCAAGTGTGCGGCTCACACATTGAGTATGATGCTATATGGAGCAGAAACACCATATACTTTCTCGTGAATTACAAATGCAAACCCACTTCCAACAAAATCCAGATGAACATATTCAACACGCTTGTACAGATAGTTCTAGCTACACTTGATAATAATGTTCACATGCTAAACACAAGAACATCAAAGGCCTTCGGACTTGTCATCATATTAAGAATTGAACTAGAGATTTAAGGTTCTAGAAAGACTATTTGAAGTATTTTCAAAACGCGGTCAATTGATCCAGCATGAACAAATAACGAACTTGGTAATGGCAACTAGTAAAACTAACATATTCAATGACGTGATATGAACTTAGCAAACTTAAAAAACTTATGCGCAGCAAATAACTAAAAGAAAAGAACAAAAAAATTAAATATTTATTTCCAGCATATAACTTTAAAAAGAAAATGGAAATAAACCAAAACTAATGTCATGACTCATGACATAAGGCACATTTGTGCTTTCCTCAAAATGCAGTTAAATTAGGGCTCATTGTGATTGTTTACATAGTTCAGATTTATCTTATACATGTCTTATACAGGGCTCAATATATGCTTGTACAAAATAATCATACAATCCAGTTTGATCCATAGAATCTCGAGTATCACAATTTTCTCCACTTTTATAATATCATTGATGTCCATGACAAGGATCGTGTTGCATTATAGTGCTCCCAAGCCACAAAATATTATTGACCTAGTCCTAATATATATATTTTATGAAACCTAGTCCTAATATTATTTGTTATGAATTGAGGAAAACAATAGCCATATCTACACTATATTCCAACATACTAATAAAGTTATAATTAAGAACTCCTCTTAATCACATATATAGCACAATAGACACTCATCCAATTTAAGATGTCACAACAAGTCATTTAATTGCGTAAAAGTCAAATGAAAAAGATAATTAACTTAAAAATATTAAAAGTACGATTATATACTTAAAATTAGTAAAAGGTCGTATACTTACAAATATATTAATGGATTTTCAATGATAATTTGTCAACTTGACTTGTCAAAAGGAAAAGACCATGAAAATGAAATCTATCTTACTTTGAACCTGTTAACTAATACGTGGTCAATTTCATGACTCAAGCATATTATAAACACTGCCGTGGCTTTTAAGTTTTATTGGTCCAAGTGTACATATGGAAGACAATAAAACCTAGTAAAAAAAAAACATCTTGGTCTTTTTATTAATTAATTACTTAATTAACAACGGGAAAAAAGGAAGCGTTTGAAACTTTTGATCGTTGTTTTCAATAACACTCTGCTTATTATAACACACAAAACAAGAAATAGAAAAAAAAAATTATTTTGTTTTTATTTTTATTTTTTATCATTCATTCATTTTTAATTTTGTTTTGTTTTGTTTTTTTTTTTTTTTTTTGTGGTGAGTTGACTCAGTCAACTCAGTCAAACATGAGAGTCAACCCATGTGGGTTTTAGAGGGGGGAGAAAGTATATGTTGTTTCTGAAACTCCAACTCAGCATCTATATGGTGTTTCTACGTCCAAAAATTGACACATGTATTAAAAATTACAGATCAACAACTCAGTTAACTTATAAATAAAAAAACAAACATCAAGATCAAAAAAAAAAAAAACAAACATCCCTAAAAATTTCAAAGCCCCGCCATTAAAACAACAACAACTTTTCCTTTTTTGAAAATCAAAATTTCTCTCATCTCTGCTTTCTCTCCGCTGCTCTCTCCTCTCAAACCTCCAAGCCACTGCCTAGCATCGTTCCAGAGCTAGCTGTGGACATAACAATTTCGAAAAGATCGGCCTTTTCTGGTCAGAAAACCTCAAAATCTCTCTTATTCTCGTTGCTTCCAACCCCAAAGCCGGAAGCTT
>NW_027069471.1:3113472-3121658 GCF_002906115.3 Quercus suber
TTGTTAAATAATTATTAAAGAAACTAATATAGAATATTTTGTTTCTTGCTTCCTTAATTAATTCTAAGTAACAGCCAATTATATTCATATTAAATCATATACAAAGATCTGTTTTACTAGATGACACAACAAGTAGCTATACTGCAGTGATTGGATTACATAAGAACTCTTAAACATTATCAGTTTGTAGTGATTGGATAATATAAGAATCTTAAACATTATTATCTGATTCCTTGACTTTAGCTGGAGATACGTTAGCTAAAGTTGATGTTGTCTCAATATTTATTTGAGTTCAATTTCTTATGTTTCATTAGTTATAATGTGTTACCTACTGGTTTGTTGGTTGTAGGAAAAGAGAGTTCCAAGCTTCACCAAGAAGAGAGCTGGGAGGTCTGAATAGGGGAGGGCATTCTTTGTTGGTTTGAACAAAGTTATATGTCAACTACAAGAACACATGCAAAAGATTGATAAAGATAGAGTTGATCAAGATGAGTTAGTTGTACACTACAAGGAGGAGAAAAAGTTGAGGATTGCATTGTTGTTATAGTGGGTTGCATTTGTAATTATTGAGACTCTTATGATATGGTGCAATGGGGCTAGAGTGGAGCACAAAAAGATTTTGCCAAAAGTTTAGCTAATTTGGATCTACTTTACATTTTAATGTTATTGTTATGATTTGTAATGTACTTTGTCACCCATTTGATGGATTGTCTATTTTGAAAGATTAAAATAAATAAATAAACATGACACTTTGTTCATTAAATCTCAAATTGTATATTTTTGAAGAAATTCTAACATTGCTTTATAGAAGTATTCCAACTCCTTAGACAACAACAGCATTTTCATCATAACCAGATATAGCAAAAGCAAAGTTGGCTCCTACAATGATTAAAGCTTGTGTAATTGAAAAGCCATTAACTTGAACCATATATTTTACATTGTACTCAGTCATCATTCATGATTTCTTGGCAACCATTCTATCATTAATGCATCACATTGCCATCAAGGTCTATTACAAACTAATCAGCTCATAACTAGCAAAATTTTCCAAGAGTTTTGTACTAAATTACAATGTAACTATAGCAAAGATGCTTATTCCAGGAAGTGAGTTTCCACACATCTGAGAACAATTCCATGAACGAAAAACTAAGAAGCACGAGTGCGTTTCAGGACTCGGGTGCGGGTGCGGGTGCGGGACTCGGCAATTTTTGAAAAATGTGGGTGCGGGTGCGGCGGGACTCGGCGATTAAAAAATTATTAAAAATATTTTTATATAGTTAATTTAATATTTTTATATAAAAAAATCAAATAAATGGTATAATTTATTATTAAAAAATAATTATTTATGATTTGTTTTTAATAAAATCAATATTTTTGGTAATTGGAAACAAAAAACCACATTTCAAAAAAGTTCATTTACTCATTTTTCAATTCTCAAGCCCACTCACATTAAATATTTGACTTTTCCACCCCCTTAATTAATATTCTTTTGTTATACGTTTATTCATCTTTCATCTTTTTTTTTATTTGGTGTCTTCTCATCTTCTTCTTCCTTCTCTTTTTTTTTTTTTTTTTTCCCCTCTCACAAGGCCACATGAAGCAGAAGAATGGCAGCCACTGCCTATTTCGTCCAGTTTCGGC
This sequence comes from Quercus suber, assembly GCF_002906115.3. Classification (NCBI taxonomy): domain Eukaryota; kingdom Viridiplantae; phylum Streptophyta; class Magnoliopsida; order Fagales; family Fagaceae; genus Quercus; species Quercus suber. The sequence goes on from NW_027069471.1 coordinate 3,115,114, forward strand.
CGGAATCGGCCGTATCGGCCTGTTTCGGTGGCCGTTTCGGCATGTTTCGGTGGCCGTTTCGGCCGGAATCGGTCGTCTCGGCATGTTTCGGTGGCCATATCGGATTCCGTTTCCGTCGGAATCAGCCCGTTTCGGCCCGAATCGGCGCGAATCGGCTCGAATCTGGCTGAGTCGGTGCGAATCCAAAAAAAAAAAAAAAAAAAAAAGGGAAGTCGGCGAGTCGGACACCGAACGCCGCATCGGGCCGCGTCGGACTCCGGTGCGGCGACCTTGGAGCCACGTCGGTGCTTTCTAGACGAAAAAACAACCTGCATAATTTCATTCCATAATATCACCCCCATATTTTGGTGTTACCATCAATACATTTACCAAATTATCTAAGGTTTCACATCCATGTTAATTAATGGTGGTGCAAAAGGTAAACAAATGTTATACACTTGGTTCTTTTTTTTGCATTCTTAGAAAAGACACAATTAGTGGTATCCAAAAATAGACTATAAAGTTTGTCTATGTCATGCTTCTTTTTGATCATGGTGTGCTTGGTGGGGCTGCCGTGCTTCTGAAAGTCTTCTTGTAAATAGGCTGACTAACAGGTCCACATTCTGGTGGCCTTCTCTTCCCTTTGGGATGGGCCACATTTTCATGCTTTTCACCAACAAAAAATGCCCTCCCCTGCTCAGACCTCCCAGCCATCTTCCTTGTGAAGCTTGGAACTTTCTTTCCCTACAACAAACAAACTAACAGTACTTCATTTCCACAATTAATCTACCTAATGTAAACATTTACACAAATCTGAAACTAAAAAACACAAAATCCAAAACACACAAGTCCCAAAATATGAAACCTAAACCACAAATTACTTACAGTCACTGTCAGGTTTCCTTCTTTCTTTGGAACAGGTCACATGGTGTCTGATTTGTCTTCAATCAGTGGGTTTAGGTGTTTTAACTGTGATTGTCAATGATGGCTTATCGTGTTAGCCACAAAGTCATAAAAAAGAAGACAATGCATAACTATCCTTCACCTTGAATAACCATATCATGCACATATAGAAAATAATATATAAGAATAAAATGTACTATTGCATAAAAATTTTCATCATTTGCATATAATTAGTTTAACTAGAAGTTACTTAAACATACACAAAATCTATTAAGTTTGAGTAACTTCATTAGTTACAAAAGTTTTCCAAATTGACAGATATAATTAATGTTTGGCTATACAATCACTTATCCAAATTTTCAGCTATGCTAACTAAAAAATTTCAAGTAAATAATACCATACAAGATGTTCTTCCACTGTGTAACAGAACAAAACTTCACATCCATCTCTGCACCATGAAAAAAAACTTATATCAACAAAAATATAATGTATACTAAACATAACATTAGAACCTATATTCAAGTAACAAAGTACATGGCTAGCACTGTATGATCTTAGTTCAGCTTGGCAATCAACATGAGTAGTATCATTATATGATCTTACTTCGGCTTGGCAAACAACATGAGCAGTATCATACATTAGTTACAGGGAACCATCAATATTAATCTAGGCAGCCCAATTCCATGTAAAGTTTATAGACATTGATAATAAATAGGATACAAACTAAAACAAGGAATAATAGCCATTAAACCCCAAACTCACAACATGAATAGCATCATAAATTAGCTACAAGGAACCATCAAAATTAATATGTAAAGTTTATAGACATTGATAATAAGATAGTAATACAAGTTAAAAACAATGATAGCAAATAAACCCCAAACTCACAATTCCAAACCCCAACTCTAAGTTTCCATTAGATCCGTCTCTTCCCTAATTAAAAACACCCAAATTTCACCCCTATAACAGACCTGCAAAGCCAAATCCATCATCATACAAATATTGCAACATCACATGTTCTCATCCCATAACATAATAAAACCATTTCAGGTAAGATTTGGTTATAAAAATAATAAAGATTATGGTGCCAAATCCAACGTCATAAAAAGATAGACCCATTTTCAGTAAGAATAGAAAAATACAAATAAGATGTAAAAAATACAAAAAAAAAAAAAGAAAAAGAAAAAGAAAAAGAGAAGAAACATTTTTCGTGATATCAGATGTTGGAAACGGCAAGAAAGCTTCTGGCTTTGGGGTTGGAAGCAACGAGAATGAGAGATGATTTTGAGGTTTTCTGACCAGACAAAGGTCGATCTTTTCGAAATTGGTTATGTCCAACAGCTCCGGTGACGATGCTAGGCAGTGGCTATGGAGGTTTAGAGGTGAGAGAGCGGTGTGAGAGAAAGCAGAGACGTAGAGAAGATTTTGATTTTCAAAAAAGGAAAAATGTGTGTTGTTGTTTTGATGGCGGGGCTTTGAAATTTTTTGGGGCATTTTTGTCTTTTTATTTTAATTTAATTAAGCTACTTATTTGTAATTTATGTCCTAGTCATGACACAAAAATATATCTACAGACTTTGTCGTATCCAAAATGAAATTTTATGGTTCACTCAAAATATAAATGAAATTTTGTGACAACATCAAAATTAATTAATTTAATCATTTTTATTTGTCTATGAAAATGAAACACACATTTAATTTATTAATAAATAGATTTAATAGAGTGCGAGAAGTGTACCTTGGCATCCATCACCAAGATCGGGATTTCCTTCAAAGCCGGAGTCGCAAGAACATGTAAAAGTTGAACTCATATTACCCAATGACGAAGAACTATTTGCAAACTGACAGGTTGAGTGAGATGAATTACTTCCCATCACAAGAGAAGATAAGTTTGCATTTATTTCCCAATTTAATACCACAGGAACGTGAGACATTTTTTGGACTTCAAAGTGGTTTGTTAAATTTTCCTCGAACCACTTCTGATCTACTAAGAAAGCATACTTGCAATCTTCGGTTCTTTGAAAAGATGCTCTGCTCATTGACTGTATAATTGGGGTAAACACATCGAGATCTGAAGGGATTGTGGTTTTGCAACAGCCGATGCCATTGCAGCTTCTGCCGTTTGACTGTATGGTGTCTTTCTCACAAACGGACATGCACCCACCATATATACTTAATGAGCTATTTGAGCCATCACTGGATAGAAGATAAGCCACGTTGGCACAACCCATGGCAACGAAAATGTTTCTCAATTTTGAGAAGACAAAGGGACTTGATGCTAAGCTCACATTTGGTGTGCTACGACCGTAAGGACACCACCATGACATAGGATAGTTGACGCGAAGTGTGCCCTCTAAAGAAATGACAACATGAGCAGTATCATACATTAGTTACAGGGAACCATCAATATTAATCTAGGCAGCCCAATTCCATGTAAAGTTTATAGACATTGATAATAAATAGGATACAAACTAAAACAAGGAATAATAGCCATTAAACCCCAAACTCACAACATGAATAGCATCATAAATTAGCTACAAGGAACCATCAAAATTAATATGTAAAGTTTATAGACATTGATAATAAGATAGTAATACAAATTAAAAACAATGATAGCAAATAAACCCCAAACTCACAATTCCAAACCCCAACTCTAAGTTTCCATTAGATCCGTCTCTTCCCTAATTAAAAACACCCAAATTTCACCCCTATAACAGACCTGCAAAGCCAAATCCATCATCATACAAATCTTGCAACATCACATGTTCTCATCCCATAACATAATAAAACCATTTCAGGTAAGATTTGGTTATAAAAATAATAAAGATTATGGTGCCAAATCCAACATCATAAAAAGATAGACCTATTTTCAGTAAGAATAGAAAAATACAAATAAGATGTAAAAAATACAAAAAAAGAAAAAAAAAGAAAAAGAGAAGAAACATTTTTTGTGATATCAGATGTTGGAAAAGGCAAGAAAGCTTCTGGCTTTGGGGTTGGAAGCAACGAGAATGAGAGATGATTTTGAGGTTTTCTGACCAGACAAAGGTCGATCTTTTCGAAATTGGTTATGTCCAACAGCTCCGGTGACGATGCTAGGCAGTGGCTATGGAGGTTTAGAGGTGAGAGAGCGGTGTGAGAGAAAGCAGAGACATAGAGAAGATTTTGATTTTCAAAAAAGGAAAAATGTGTGTTGTTGTTTTGATGGCGGGGCTTTGAAATTTTTTGGGGCATTTTTGTCTTTTTATTTTAATTTAATTAAGCTACTTATTTGTAATTTATGTCCTAGTCATGACACAAAAATATATCTACAGACTTTGTCGTATCCAAAATGAAATTTTATGGTTCACTCAAAATATAAATGAAATTTTGTGACAACATCAAAATTAATTAATTTAATCATTTTTATTTGTCTATGAAAATGAAACACACATTGACGAGGTAAATAAGCACTGACGAAACCATCTATGAGAATGATCGTCCTGGTACGGACGAGAAAATCCACAGGTTGAGCAGCGCAGGAGATCACGGTACTGACGAGGAAATTCAGTCCCTTTAATGCAGTCAACTGAACAGCTATACTTCCAGCTGTTCGAACCGTTTGAAGACATTGATACCTCATTACCCAGGTTTGAGGCGTTACTCAATGGAGCATTAAGACCTCAATAACTCCTCCAACGGCTAGGAACGATGAGAGTAGATATAAAACCTATACACTCCCACGAAAGAAGTAAGAGAGAATACTGCTCATTTTTGTTCATTTTACTTTTCTTACAAAGAAGATCCTATATTCTAACTTTGGCATCGGAGGCGTTGTGGCAGGCACCACACCGGTGTGTACAACAGGGAAGGAAAAGGGATTAGCTCCGTCTGACGAACATTACTGACAAGTTTATACTTATCAGTTTGGCGCCGTTTGTGGGAATGACATTGTTTTCGTGTTCAGACTCGAAATAGCAGTTCCTTGTTCTTGTTCTTTTCAAGATGGAGTCTAATCAGGACGCTGCAACCCTGGCTCAGCAAGTTCAAACCCTTGCAGCCACCGTTGAAGAACTAACTACGCAAAACCAAGAATTGAGATCACTGCTTCAGCAAGAGGACAATCGTTCGAAGGGAAATCAGGAAGACGAGGGGGATAGCAACAGAAGAAGTGACCATCGAAGGCCTAACACTCCCGTCGAGCAAAATTCAGATATCCTTCAGGAGATGAGGAAGGAGATGGACGAACTAAGAAACGCCATCAAAGAGAAAACAGAGCGGAGTGTGGATCGGATGGTCCGGGCAACGGATTCACCATTTACAACAGTGGTTCTCGACTGCCTAGTGCCGTCGAAATTTCGGTTACCTCAGCTCGAGCCCTTCGACGGGCTGAAGGACCCTCAAGATCATCTAAACACCTTCAAGACGACCCTGGGACTTCAACAGCCCCCAGACGAAATCTTGTGTCGCTCCTTCCCTACTACACTCAGGGGGGCTGCCCGAGAGTGGTTCACAAAGTTGCCAACATCGTCAATCGATACGTTCGAGCAGTTGAGCAATGCTTTCCTACACCACTTTATTGGAGGACAACGACCAAAAAGGACCGCTGACCACTTGCTCACCGTCAAGCAGGGAGAAAAAGAAACCTTGAGGTCATATGTACAATGTTTCACGAGGGAAACACTGGAAGTAGACGAAGCCGACGATATGGTGCAGCTGATGACCTTCAAGGCAGGGCTGAGGTCCAGGGATCTCGTCAGCTCACTCGCAAAGAACCCCCCAAAAACGATGGCTGAAATGCTCCTCAAGGCGCAGAAATACATGAACGCCGAAGATGCATTAGCTGCTATCAAGGACGAGGATAGACCAAAGGACAAAGGAAGAAAAGAAGATGATCGCAGAGGGCAGAAGCGAGACCGTCCAGATCGTCGAATCAGTGACGGAGTCAGAAGGAAGGACGACAAAAATCCAAGAACGGTAAAATTCACCCCTCTTATCATGCCTATTGACAAAATTTTAGTGCAGATTAAGGACGAGCATTATCTTAAGTGGCCACGACCACTACACTCATCTCCCAACGTCCGCGACAAAAGTAAATACTGCCGATTCCACAAAGATCACGGCCACTACACTGAAGATTGTAGGGATCTCAAAGAGCAGATAGAAGAGTTGATACGGAGGGGGAAGTTGCAGAAATTCGTAAAGAAGGGGGAACACAGCAAATTCGGAGAAGAAAACAAACGCCAATAGGGGTCTTCCTCCAGAAACGACCGTCGTCAATCACAACCCCCTCAAAACATAGTTGGGGAAATACAGACGATCGCCGGGGGACCTACCACTGGGGGCTCATTCAAGTCGCTCAAGAGAACACATCAACGACAAGTGAATAGCGTCCACGTGTCACATCTGTCAAAGCAGAGACGAACTGATCAGGATATGACCTTCAACGAAAGTGACTCCCGAGGAGTAAAACAGCCACACAATGACCCCTTGGTTATAACGCTCACTATAGAAGGGTTCAACACAAGGAGGGTCCTCGTGGACAATGGTAGCTCTGCTGATATCATTTACTTTTCCGCATTTCAACAGTTGAAGCTGGATCCCAACAGACTTCGTCCATTTGACTCTCCGCTCGTCAGTTTCAGCGGTGACAGGGTGTATCCTAGAGGAATAGTGACGCTGAC
>NW_027069471.1:3129492-3193252 GCF_002906115.3 Quercus suber
ACAAACCACAAATCAGTGAAGCTCTACGGATTCAAGCCTCTAAAGCCCCGAAGAACTTTCACCACAAATCCAAGAACACGAAGAACACACGAAGAACACGAAGAACGTGAAGAACAAAGGATTTCTAACAAGCTCATAGCCAGAGATTCATTGTAATTCCGTTTCAACAATCTTCGATCCATCCTTCAACCAAATTGAAGGATACTTTGTGTTCAAGTGAAAATCACATTACCACAAATCCAATTAACAAATCTTTCAAGGAGATCGAATCAGAGGATAACTCTTTTGTAATCAACAGAGAATTGTACCACACATTCATCAATACAAATTCACATTTGTGACACTATTTTTACTTGTTTGACTTATTTCGAACCGAGAAAGTTAGTCGTCCACAGTTAGAATTTTAAAAAAAAAAAAAAAATGTTGACAAAGCGCACCTGGACGATTTTATGGACGTGGCCAGCAGCTACCCCACCGAGGGGGACACCAGACAGGGCCTTTAAATCGGCAGCAATCACCAGCTCATGGGCTCGATCCACCGCCATTTTTTCGTCATTCCATATGGTTGACTAACGAGAATCAGCCTTCTCTTTCTCCTTTCCTTTATCAGAGAGACGAGGCCTTTTCGAAGCAGGAGAGTCGCCTATCTCTTCCAGAGACGCGGTTGGAGAATCTGTCCTCGTCGTCTCCCCCACAGAGACGATCGGGTGGACGAAAGCAGTTGGGGCGACGGGGGCACCCCTCCCGGTGACGCGCATCGTCTTCTTGCCGAGATTGGACAATGGCTCGCCCTTCTTCGATCTCATCTTAGCATAAAGATCTTTGTTGAACTTCGTCGTCATCTCTGCCAGAGAAGAGAGCAACACATAAAAAAAAAAAAATAATAAATAAATAAATAAAAAGGGAAGAAGATCACTGACGAACTTAACACTTACTCTTTTTTCCCTCAATATCTATGTTGCGTAGAACGAAAGGGGAAGGATCTGGACCGAGGTTGTAGAAGGCCAACGTCCTCGGGTCTACCAAGTCGTCCCAGTTTTCGATCGTCTGAGCGTACTCAATTGCTTGTTTAACACGCTCCTTGTACCTGTTCTTGAGCTTAGGCCGTCTATTCACTGCAAGAAGAGGACAACAAAAAAGTTATGACGACCACTAACAGATGAATACCACAAAGCTAAAACGACGAGGAAGGAAACTGACGCACCTAAGGTCGGGGTTGCCCACCGACGAAGCAATCTTGGAATGTCACCCCATTCCGGACTGGAGGGAGTCTCAAAGTCGTCCCCGGACACAAAGAAAAATCTCGACTTCCAATACCTGAAGGACGAAGGCAACCCTCTAATAATCCTGGCCCTTCTTTCCCAAGGAACCAGCTCATAATACCCATACTCCTTCGACTGTTTCAAACGATAAAGGTGGACGAGTTCACCCACCTTAATCATGTCCCCGTTCGCAGCCAACCATATCTCCATACAGTTGACTACTATTCTCCAGGAATTAGGCATCAGCTGCCCAGGAGCGATCCCAAAATAGCCCAGGAGCTCCATGAAGAAGGGGTGGATGGGGAATCTAAGTCCACAGGTAAAGGCAGCCTCATAAAAGCACACCTCACCCGGGAAGAAGTGACAGGCCCTGTCCTCGTCAGTAGGACGACGAACTCTAACTCTCTCCGGGAACTGAAACCTATCCCTAAACCTAGCCACCGTCTCTGCGTCTAGACCACAAACCTCATCCAGAGCATAGAAAGCCCTAACGACCCGAGGGGAAGAAACGGCCGTATCTCCCTCCACTGGATTGCCACTGGACGACAACCCAGTCTCGAGATCGCTGGATCTAACCTCGGACATAATGTTCTTCCCACTCACCAAACCTTCAAACCAATCAACTGATTGCCTAAGTAAGGGCAACAATTCGACCAACACCACCTTAAGGCCATTACCCTCAAAGACAAAATCCCCAAAATCAGAAAAATTGCCTAAAGCCCCTCCTAAACGCGCAAAGAAAAAAGAAACTGAGGGACAAACAGTTCTAACCTCAGAACTACCAACCATGAAAACCCAACTCAAGAAAGAAAAAGACAGTAAAACCAACTGAGTAGCAGAAAAACCAAAAACAAAAAGAAAAAGAAACAATAGAAAAATCAGGAACAGCACTGCAAGCATAAAAAGAGACTAAGAAAAGAGAAACAGAAGGGAAAAAGAAGCATACCTTAATCAATGGTAGAGTGGGAAAACTTTGCTTGGCCAATGTATCTGCTCAGAGAGAAATAACAGGAGAAGACTAGAAGAAAATGGCAGAAAAGTAAAGAAGAAGAATGAAGAGAGAAGGGAGTTAAAAAGAAAAGCTCGAAAAACAGAAAAGTCGGCGGGAAACCCAATAGTTTCATTACCTCAAACATTAATTGCCCCAATCAGCACCCGCCACGTAGGCCACGATCTGTGAAGCGCCGCCGCTTCGCACTTAATACGGAGCGAAACCCCAAGAGTCACTTTACATCATGTAACCCTTCATATTCCGTGATCGTCATTAAGTCGACGAACACAGAATCGGGGGGCAGATGACGAGGTAAATAAGCACTGACGAAACCATCTATGAGAATGATCGTCCTGGTACGGACGAGAAAATCCACAGGACGAGCAGCGCAGGAGATCACGGTACTGACGAGGAAATTCAGTCCCTTTAATGCAGTCAACTGAACAGCTATACTTCCAGCTGTTCGAACCGTTTGAAGACATTGATACCTCATTACCCAGGTTTGAGGCGTTACTCAATGGAGCATTAAGACCTCCATAACTCCTCCAACGGCTAGGAACGATGAGAGTAGATATAAAACCTATACACTCCCACGAAAGAAGTAAGAGAGAATACTGCTCATTTTGCTCATTTTTGTTCATTTTACTTTTTTTACAAAGAAGATCCTATATTCTAACTTTGGCATCGGAGGCGTTGTGGCAGGCACCACACCGGTGTGTACAACAGGGAAGGAAAAGGGATTAGCTCCGTCCGACGAACATTACTGACAAGTTTATACTTATCACACATTTAATTTATTAATAAATAGATTTAATAGAGTGCGAGAAGTGTACCTTGGCATCCATCACCAAGATCGGGATTTCCTTCAAAGCCGGAGTCACAAGAACATGTAAAAGTTGAACTCATATTACCCAATGACGAAGAACTATTTGCAAACTGACAGGTTGAGTGAGATGAATTACTTCCCATTACAAGAGAAGATAAGTTTGCATTTATTTCCCAATTTAATACCACAGGAACGTGAGACATTTTTTGGACTTCAAAGTGGTTTGTTAAATTTTCCTCGAACCACTTCTGATCTACTAAGAAGGCATACTTGCAATCTTCGGTTCTTTGAAAAGATGCTCTGCTCATTGACTGTATAATCGTGGTAAACACATCGAGATCTGAAGGGATTGTGGTTTTGCAACAGCCGATGCCATTGCAGCTTCTGCCGTTTGACTGTATGGTGTCTTTCTCACAAACGGACATGCACCCACCATATATACTTAATGAGCTATTTGAGCCATCACTGGATAGAAGATAAGCCACGTTGGCACAACCCATGGCAACGAAAATGTTTCTCAATTTTGAGAAGACAAAGGGACTTGATGCTAAGCTCACATTTGGTGTGCTACGACCGTAAGGACACCACCATGACATAGGATAGTTGACGCGAAGTGTGCCCTCTAAAGAAATGTCCGGCACCTCCATATCTAATCTTCTCAAGAAAGGCTTGGCAGAGCCAAGAGTGTTGTTGCAATCTATCGCAAACGAATCGTCAATGTAGCAACCAGGTTTAATTCCAAAAGGGTAGGGAATTGTAACGCTCCCACAAACTGCTGCTGCTCCACTACATGAACTTTTTCCCAAACCCACTGCTTTTATAAATACATTCATTGACCACAATAAAAACACCATTCCCACCGTCATACCCATATCTCTCTCCCTCGTACCCATATATCTCTCTCTCTCTCTGATGATGATGAGCCTCACTCTGAAAGACTGAAACGGCAAGGCCAAGCCCTGACTTCTTATGATAAGCCAAAAAAAAATGTAGATACTTCTATGGAAATTGCATGGAAGGCCAAAGTCAACATGGAAGTCACCAAAAATCTAGTAGCCGGTAAAGACGAGTATGGCTTTTAATTTGGAAATTGATGCCGTGACATACAACTGTCGGTAGCTTTTAAGGGTGTTTGTACGCTGGATTTCACGGGTTAGTTTTAGTTAATAAATTTATACATATATATATATATATATAATAAAAAAAAAAAAAAAAAAAAAAAAAACCTTAAATTTGATGTGAGATATAACTAACGAAAAATGAATTATATATATAGGCGTGTTGACTCAAGTATTAGTGGCTTGGAGTCATTTCCATAGGATTTTTATATTGCTAAAGTTATCAGAGTTGATTGATTGGACTAGCGTTAAGGCAGGTTGCAATGTGGTAAACCTGGGTGAAATATTTCAACATGTTACAACCATATCTTTTGTTGTTGCTTTACATTTTCTTAATAATTTCTTAATCTATAGTTAGGTTTGAGAGGATTTTTTATCTATAAAGATTCCCTTTAGTCTTCTCATTGGTTTTCTTGATTTTTTCTTATGTTATGTTATCATGCCTTGTCATAGTGACAGAGAACAACCTAGCTCTAGTACCAAATTGAGTCCTTTACACTGAGAGATTGATTATCGGCTTCAAAATCACATACAACTTGAATCTAAATCACTTGGTATATCTGAACTTGGTGTTCTTGGCTCTACTGATGTTCTAGGTGACATATTATATGCACACTAAGGTTCCTCCTGATTTTATTGCAGTTTGCACATCTTGAAGACACACCGACTTGATGGAGCTAACCTATGGGATACACTAACCTATGACTCCTATTTTATGAAGCTTGAGATTAGGGATGGCCATATCCATTGGGTAATGGATATCCCACTCTACCCGATCCAAATGTTTTGGGTAATACCCGGTTTTTTATGGGTAAAACTTAATCGGGTAAGGTATGGATATTACCCGAATAATTCGGGTAGGGTATGGATATTATAATATCCATACCCGACCCATATATATTTAAAAAAATAAATAAATAAAACCCTAACTCTCTCACTTTCACTCACACACACTCTCTCTCTCTCTCTCACTTGAGCCTCCATCCTCACCGTCACTCTCTCTTTCTCTCACTCAAGCCTCCATGGCCCAGTACCTTGAACTCATCCCTCTGATCACCAGCACCACCACTATGGTCGTCTTCTCCATCTCTGAATAAACTCTCTCAACCCAGATTGAACCATGCATCACCGGAGTAGACCTGCCGTCGCTGATCTAGACTTTGGAGATGCCGACAAAACCGTTCGTGGATCCACCGCCGATCTCACTGTTCGTGGTTTCCATACATTCTGCTCCCTCTCTATCTCTTTCTTTGTGTTTGGTTGCTGAGAAACTTGAAGGAAAAGAGAAATTTTGGAGTCTTAGGGCTTTTGTACGACCTTGATGTCTATTTCTTTTTATGGGTTTAATTTCATGAATGGGTTTCTCCAAAACCTTGCCGATTGTCATATAAAGAAACACTCTTTGGCTTTCTCAATGTGTATTTGATTGTTATGTCAATTTGAAACTCATTTGGGGCTTTCGAACCTAGAGTCATTAATTTTGTTTTTAAGCTTATTTTTTACTATACTTTGTGTGTTAGATGATGCACTAAAAACTTTGGGTGTAAATCAAAAACAAAGCACACTGATTATTTGCCTAGAAAAAAAGATTGTTATTTTTCCAAGAAAAAAAAAAGAAAAAGAAATCAAAGGGCTGTTTGTTTGCCGAAAAAATGAAAGAAAAAAGAGATGAAAAGAAAAAATTAAAAAGTCTCGTGGGCATGTGTTTCAATTTTTAAGTTTAAATGTTTTTGGATTTTAAAAAGAAAAAAGTAAATGGGTTTCGGGTAGGGTATGGATATCCATGGATAATAAATCCGGATAAGAACTGGGTATGGATAATAATGGGTATTGGTATCCGGGTATCCATGGGCAAACATTTCGAGTAAGGTATGAGTATACCCAATTCATACCCTACCCATGGCCATCCCTACTTGAGATATCATCTCCTACCAAACAGACAATCCCAGGAGTGAGGATCCATGCAATGTAATATACTAAAACCATTCTTATGAAAATTATGTTGTAAAAAGTTGGAAAGGTTTATCTATGAAGCATTTTTTTTTGTCTAATTATATAACTTCTCGAGTCCCGCAAGTCAGATGCATGCCTCAGTTGTCAATATCCAACATATCCGTAAGAGTAGTATTAGAGGCACAATTTTTTTAACAGTTTTATTTTTAGTTTTTACAACTGTTGATGTTGTTATGATTGGAGAAACATTACTTTCATCTTGTACTAATCCACCTTTGACACTACCTTTGTAATACAAAAATTACAACAAATCATGTCAACTATATTGTGAAAGAAGTTATGATCCCAAACTTATTGATCAATAATTCTCAAAAATACTGTACTTGAATTAAAGAATGGATCTCTTCACTAAGTTGCATAATTTCCCAATTTACTTGCATGCCCTGAATTTCAACTGCGTCAAACATTGTCTTTTCATCTAGCAATGACAATTCTTCTGCAGCCACTGCAATACAAGATCAATAGTCATTATCAAGCCATATAATTTGGACACATCCCAGAACGCTCTAGCTAGATCAATTAAATGTGCTACCATCATTAGGCCTTGGTTTAAAACCCAAATCAAAGTTATCCAAGGGTCATTCCACACATATATATTTGTCACATGCCCCACCAAATAGCATAAACCTTAGCATCTTTACTCTTCTTCACCTTGGTGTGGACACGAGGTACAAGCCTCCAATTATACGCATGTATGAGAGGAAGCACAAAAAGAAGACGGTCCATCCTTTGGCCTTATGGATGAAGCCTAGTGTGGCTGTCCTGCGTCACACCCCTTCTATATCCAAGATGCTGATTCTCCTTTTAATTATGTGGCCTTGATACCAACAGCCAGCCAAATTTGACCAACAAAGCTGACAAAGTTCTTCACAATATTTTAGAGCAAGGCCTTCGTTGTTTCCATCAGCTTTTGCTCGCCCCCAAAACTTGCTTACTATGGCACCCATTTAATCACATACCATATGCATGCTCATTTGAAAAGTTTATTTTTATCAGTTTATTATTAGGTTTAAAAAATAACAATTATACAGTAAAATAGTAATTAAAGTTTAAAAAGTTGTACATATACTAAATAAATTAATTAAACTAAAAGTAAGATGTTTCAAGCGAGAAAACATGGTATATTGTAGCAATAAGTTTAGGGAAAAAACATTTTTTGCAACTTTGTTTACAATTGCTGACACAATATGTTGTAATTCCTGTATGATAAAGGTAGTATTAGTGAAAAAATTATCTTATAAGTCAATCTTTTGAGATATTTCTCTAACATGTGTGGGTCTTGTATGTTGTGAAAGAAATGTTTCATGAGATAATCTCATAAAACATCTTCTCACGTTAGGGTGTGAAAGCTCGATTATGTGTTAAAACGCAAAAGCTGTTTAGACCCCCAAATTAAAGATTACGGCTCGGTTGATTTTACTCTAACTTAAACCAAGTGTGGAATAGAATAAATGCGAGCAAACAAATAATAAAACTACTTTAAGCCATATTCAACAAAACACAGCAGTAAAAAGATAGGTAAAAGAGTAGGGAAGAAGAATGCAAACAGAAGATAACACACCGATGTGTTATCGAAGAGAAAACCGAAGTACTCGGTGAAAACCTCTCCGCCACCCTCCAAGCGGTAAATCGATCCACTAGACAATCAGTTGGGATACACAAATAACAAGAGACCCTCTAAGCCTAATCTACCAAATGTACCTAAGCTCTCCAAGCTCCTACTCGAACAAGGCTTCTCAGAACCGTGTCTTGTCTAGCTCTCTGAATCCCGCAATATGCCAAATCGCATCCACCAAAGCTTGGCTTCTTCCAATGCTTTTCAGCTGCACCAAAACCTCACTTGACACTCAGAATGGGTGTGGTAAGTGTTTAGGCTATCAACCTCTCAAGGATATGGAAATGGAGAGGTAGGAGTTGAGGAAAACCACAATGGATTGTGTAGAGAATTGTGGGTATAACAATCTCTCACTCTCAAAGGTTGTAGCTAGGGTTTTCACTCTGAAAGGCACTCTTCAACATCTGTGGGTAATGTGGGTATGGGTAAAGACAGGTGTATCAGATATGACAAATTGGCAAAACAAAATGTTTCGCATGTATCTCGCGGGAAAGCCTTACCCGCAAGACACTTGCGAAAACCAGCTATCACCATCTGTCACGACTCTTCGCATTCTAGTCATGTGCTGAGCACATGCTTCACTTTACAGGAAGGCTTCTCACGAATTACCCACGAAAACTTCTTTGTTCTTTACTTTGCCTTAAGTCTACACACTCTCTCTCACACACAACCCTTACAAAGAAATCCCACAAAATACAAGGTACATAAGATTGAACAAAATTACAATCAAATTTGGTACGGAATAAAAGCCAACACAAAATAGTTGTAAATCACAACTTTACAAAACTTATTTCATACCACTTTTTTTTTTTTTTTTTTTTTTTTTCTTCTACCAAACAAGTCCAATATTATAAAATTTGTTGCGAAAATTATTTTCATAATAATTTTGTTTAGAAAACCGTAAGAACCTAGCATTGCCCTTCTTTTTTTAAGAAACGAAATCTAGCAGGCTAGCATTATTTAGGTAAAGGAAAAGATGTTAAAAGTTAAAACCAAAAAATAAAAAATCAGGACTCAAGTTAAGATAAAGCCAAGTCTTTAAGTTTTAAGATTTGATTTTTCCCATCAAAACTGACACACATCAAATGTAGAGAAATCATTCAAGAAGTGTGGAAGAACCACTCTGGGCTACAATCTTCAAGTGGACTAGTAGAGGGTTTAAAAGAATGTACATCTGGATTAGAAAGTTGGAATCGGTCTAATCTAGGCCATATTCCACGGAAAATTCAAGAAAAAAGGAAGAGCCTTCGAGTTATGATCCAGACTGATTTAGATGGGAGCAATGGGGAAGAAATTGACAAGCTTAGTAAGGAAATTAATGAGCTATTGGATGTGGAAGAAACGAAGTGGCATCAAAGATCAAGGGTTCAGTGGTATCAAAAAGGGGATAGGAATACCCAATTCTTCCACCACAAAGCATCCCAGCGCAAGAAGAAGAATGAGATCAGTGGGCTATGGGACAAAGAAGGAAAATGGTGTGATGGAATGGGGGACATTGCTAATGTAGCTACTGATTATTTCAGGGAGTTATTTACAACTTCATCCCCAACTAGAGATAATGAAGTGGCAAAGCTGATACTAAGGAAAATCACTGTAGAGATAAATGAGCACCTTACAAAAGAATTTACCAAAGAGGAAATTTTCCAAGCCATCAACAGTATGCATCCAACAAAAGCTCCAAGACCCGACGGTATGCCTGCTCTCTTTTATCAAAAGTTTTGGGATGTTATTGGTGATGATGTGTCTAAAACAATCCTTAATATTCTTAATTCAAATGCTCCAATGGCAGAATTGAATAAAACAAATATAGCCCTTATTCCTAAAATAAAAAACCCAACCAAAATGAGTGATTTTCGACCCATCAGCCTATGCAATGTTTCATATAAGATAATATCTAAGATTCTTGCTAATAGGCTTAAACCTATTCTATCCACCATTATCTCAGAAAATCAAAGTGCTTTTGTTCCTAGCAGACTTATAACTGATAATGTTCTTGTAGCTTTTGAAATTATGCACTATTTAAAGAAAAGAAAGGAGGGGAAGGACAACTATATGGCAATTAAACTCGATATGAGCAAAGCTTATGATCGAGTTGAGTGGGGTTTTCTAGAAAAAATAATGAAGAAAATGGGCTTTGATGATAAATGGATTAATCTAATTATGAAGTGTATATCTACTGTTTCTTATGATGTGCTTATCAATGGGGAGACTCATGGATGTATAATCCCAACAAGGGGTTTGCGTCAAGGAGACCCCATATCTCTATACTTATTCCTCCTTTGTTCTGAAGGTTTTACAGGATTGATAATGGAGGCAGTTAGGAACAAAAAGCTTTTTGGAATCTCAATATGCAGAGGCAGCCCAAAAATAACCCACCTGCTGTTTGCTGATGATAGCATCTTATACTGCAAAGCATTAGGAATGGAAAGTAGGGAGCTCGTAAACATCCTTCAGAGGTATGAAGAGGCATCGGGTCAGAAAATAAACACAGACAAGTCATCTATCTTTTTCAGTCAAGATGCAAATGAAGAAACAAAATGTGAAGTAAAGGAAATTCTTGGCCCAATGCTTGATGCCCATTCGAAAAAATACCTGGGACTTCCATCCTTAATTGGTAGATCAAAGAAACAAATTTTCAATGAAGTAAAGGAGAGGGTGGGAAAGAAGTTAATGGGATGGAAAGAAAAAATGCTATCCATAGGTGGAAGGGAGATTCTGATAAAAGCAATAGCCCAAGCAATACCAACATATACAATGGGATGTTTTTTGCTTCCAAAAGGGTTGTGTGAAGACATTGAAAGAATGATGAGAAATTTCTGGTGGGGACAGAGGCAGCAAGAGTCTAAGATTGCGTGGGTTGGATGGTCTAAGATGTGTAAATCAAAATGGGAAGGTGGTATGGGCTTTTGGGATCTCCATGCTTTCAACATGGCAATGTTGGCAAAACAAGGGTGGTGAATGTTAGTTGATCCATGCTCACTGATGGCTCACTTATACAAAGCAAAGTACTTCCCTAACAGTGATGTCCTAAGTGCAAAAATAGGGAGCAACCCATCTTATGCTTGGAGAAGCATACATCAAAGCCTAGAAGTATTGAGACAAGGTACAAGGTGGAGAGTTGGAAATGGGAAGTTGATTCATATTTGGGATGATAAGTGGCTGCACTTGAATATACGGACACAAAAAGATGGAGGAGGGATAGGCTGGAAAATATTTTCCTACCTTTTGAGGTGGAAACAATTCTTAACATTCCTATTAGTTTTCATCTTCCCGAAGACTCAATAATCTGGGTGGGCAATAAAAAAGGGTCATTTTCGGTAAAAAGTGCCTATTATGTGGCTAGAAGGATCCTAGAAAAAGAAAACCATGGTGAATCCTCTTTGGGTGATGTGTGTGCTCCGTTATGGAAGAGGGTCATTTTCTTGGAGATTATGTATGAATGCAATCCCCACTTTGACTAATTTGTTCAAAAAAGGAATCCAAATGGATGTCACGTGCCCCATCTGTAAAAAAGATCCTGAGATAGCTGAGCATGCCATTCTAAGATGCGCTTTTGCCAAGGCAGTGTGGGCTAAATGGATAAACTGCCCTATCAAAATTCTTGATTGTAGCCTAGATGTCACTGATTTGGCTTTTAGATTAATGAACCAGGGAAATCAAAGTGACCTAGAAAATTTTTTTGGGGTGGCCTGGTCAATTTGGTATAATAGGAACCAGGTGGTGAATGAGGAGGGTGGTGCAGTTGCTGAGCATGTTTGGGGATTTGCTATCCGTCTGATTGAAGATTTCAAGGAGGCAAATATTCAAATAATAAAGCAAAAAGGGACAAAGGATAGGGCCTGGAAACCCCTCCTAAAGATGTTTATCTAATAAATATTGATGGGGTAGTACTAGCTTTGGAAGGTAATTCAAGAATTGGAGTCATAATTAGAGATTGGAATAATCAAGTTGTTGCAGCTTTGAGTTTGCCTCTGTCAGGTAGATTTGCAGTGGAAGAGACTAAGGCAATTGCTATGGAGCAGGGCATTGTTCTTGCAAAGGAGCTAGGATTAAATCAGATCATTTTGGAAGAAGATTCAATGCAAATTGTTCAAGCAATCTGCAGCAAAGATGTGTGGGGAGTTACGGGTCATTTAATTCATGGCATTTTGCAAGGAATGAATAGCTTTAATTTTGCAGAAGCTAGATACATTTGCAGGAATAGCAACAATATAGCCCATGTGCTAGCTCAACAGGCCAAAATTTTAGGGGAGGAATGTAAATGGATAGGTGTGGTCCCTGAGAATCTAGCAAACTTGTGTAGGCTAGAAGGGACCTAGTCTTTTATTTTTGCTTTTCTTTTTCTATTTTTGGCTTGGCTGTCTGTTGGTCTATGTTGGTGCTTTGTCCTGCTATTGATTTGTGGCGTTTTTCTGCTGTGTACCTATTTGTCTGTGTTTATTGACATCTCAGTTTCAATTTCAAAAAAAAAAAAAAATTACCTATCTAGCTTTTTTTCAAATCCCAAAAAACATGAATATTTTATATTTATTTATACCACGTTAACGTACAACATCCGTTAATAGCACCCTACTTTTACATTAGAGGGAGTGGTGGGCAAGTGCATCTTACTTTTATAGCAAAATCTTAAATTATTAATCATGTAATGGTTTGTCCTCAGAAACTTAAACTGGCCACAAAAATGTCAAAAAACATTCTTTTAAGGATTAGGATTGATTAATTTTACCATAAGAATATGTTAGATTCTAAAGATTTAGGTTTAAATGTTTAGAATCATATTTTTGTTGTTTTTGTAAATCGAGAACAAAATATGTCTAGTCTAAGTGTAAGGCAATGCTTAAAAGTGTAGGTTTCAAGTTTCAAGCCCAGTTGATAGCAGAAGAAAAAAAAAAAAAAAAAGAACGAAGTGAGGTTCTACCTTCCTCGATCGATTGAGAATTAGACTCAACCAATCGAAAATTGCAAGTCCAGTTTTTTTGCAGAATTTTTGAACAGGCCCAAGCCCGCAAAAACATTTAGGGTTTTATTTAAACTTCTCTACATATAAAAAGGAAACCCTAGCCACATTTTTAAGACTTTTTGGAAGACTTGCGTGTTATACTTTATGAGATCTGAGAGGTTTTGTACCTTCTAATTACGCAAGAATCTACAAGAGCAAGAACTACAATCAAGCGTTGGTAAAACATAGTTGCTACATCAAGATCTACATCAAGATCATTATTGATGGTGATTTGAAACATTTGAACGGGATCTCAAAGTCACAAGCAAGGCGGCTTGTGTTAGTGTAAATCCAATAAAAGAAGGAGTTCGTGGATTCAGAACTTGCACGTGGTCGTGTTAGTAAGTTACTACATGAGGTAACAATAGATTTAGAGTTAAATCTGATTGTAAAAACTTCAATTCTCTTGTAGTGAATTTACTTTACCTTGAGGATAGCTAGGAAAAATCCTCCCCAGGTTTTTATTTTGAAATGGTTCGTTTCATAGATTTTTCTTGGTCATCATATCGTGGTGTTATTTACTTTTCTGCATTTGTGCATGATATGATATATGCTTGTTTAACCTAGATCTGAATAATAAACCTAATAATCAACTTAGTTAATTAATTAGGTTAAACAATCTGGTTTAAGGGGTCTAAACAAACAAACAAGTGGTATCAAAGTGGGTTAGCTCTTGTTTATAAGTTTCTTAACTTAGAGTTGATCCTTAAACTCTACTGTCATGGAATACGGTCATTCTCTCATGATTCCCCCACACTTTGATGGAAATGATTATGCTTATTGGAAGGTGATGATGCCAAAAATCATCAGTGAGTCACACGGTTCTCACGTGCTATAGACAAAACCTGCGAAATATAAACAAAGAAGACCTTATAGAGAGTACCGATGTAGTATCAGCCAAATACCCTCTAAAGGTTAAGTTAGAGATAATTTCTACAACTCTAGAGTGCTAGAGTTGGGAAAATTATGCATACCTTGATTTGTGAGGGCTTTGGGGTTTTTATAGTAGTGTGGAGCTGACATTCGTTTTTGGAGGAGAAGGTATTTCCTTGTAGAGAAGATTCTCATTAATGCTCATATTTTATGGGATTCTTTCCTTGTAGAGATTCCTCTAATTAAGGTATAAGAAATTTCCATAGATAGACATTCGTGGAGGTCAAGCTAAGCCAAGCTGGACCTGTCGACCTTTTCACACCCGTCAGCCTCTTCTCCCTCGTTGGCCACTTGCCTCATTCGAAAGTTTCTCGTTGACTTATGGAGGCACCCGTCGCATATCGTGGTGGGGTTGTTGGCTTATGGTGTCGCTACTTTTGTACTTCCATATATGTGCATGAAGCTGACGGGCCTATAGGAACCGTCGGCTTCCTTATGTGTGACGCATTAAATCATTTGCAAGAACACCCTTATCAACTGCCCCCTATTTCGTGGTCCCATCGGCTTTGGCTGATGAGCCGCGGAGTATATGAGCATTTATAACCATTAATAGGTTTTATTAGAGCCTGTGTCATTAAATGGCATAGGTAGCTCTTGGTTAATATGTGAGGTGACACGTGGTGCTTGCTGGTTGGCCTTGTTTCCAATCATGAACGTCGCTTCGTATACCACACCCATCTTTCATCATTTCTTTTGCTTTACTTTGTTCTTCATCCTTTGAGACCTTCAAGACCAGAATATACACACCGACCCGTCTTTTACAAGCACTCGTTGCCTGTGCCTTCGTTAGTTTTATGGATCCCATCACTTTTACAGAGCCGTCTACTTATTCTGTAAGTCTTCTTCCCCCTTTTTTCGGTTTTCTTTTTCTTTTCCATTTTCTAGCTAGTTGTCACCTCTATAGGGACCCACCAAATAGGTTCTTAGAATACCTCTGTCACTTGTAGGTGAATAGATGTTAGGTGATAGAAAAGCAATGAGTGAACAATCGTTGTTAGTCCGTGAGAATGCGGGCTATGACGAAGTCTACTCGTCAGGTTGTGGGCCCAAGGAGGGCTAAACCTGGACCCCAGAAAGGGAACCGTCTGCACATTCTCCTGATGATGAAAAGCAGGAAGATTATGAAGCAGATGGGGGAGAGGACGGAAAGGAAGTAGAGGAAGGAGAGGGAGGAGAGGAGGGGGAAGATGAGGAGGAAGAGAGTGATGAAGGAAGTCACAAAGAAGGTGACGATTCGATTGACCAAATAGACAAAAGAGGCAGTAGGCCTTTCATTCTTCCAAAAATATATACGGTGAACGACTTCTATCCGACCATGTCCCAAAGGGTCTTTAATACTCTATGTGACCGTCATTAAATCCACGACAACATCCCCATCCATCTGCCAAGTAAATTTGAGAGATGTTATTCGGTTAAAACAGCAAATGTGGGGAAATGTGACACTATGTTTACTATGGGTTAAGGTTACCGTTAATAGAACTACACCATCAACTTGCCAACAACCTTGGCATATCCGTCAGCCAGATTGCACCAAATGCATGGAGGATTTTTATTGGTGCTAGAGTGGTATAGGATTAGTTGAGTGAAGGGAACCATCGGCTTACACTTGACGAGTTCTTTTACTGCTAGAGGCCCTAGTAGATATCTTCATCAAAGGGTATCTACCACTTCCAAGCTAAAAAGTAGTCACTCAAGCTTGTGTCAGATATGCCAGATTCTAACAGAAACTAGAAAAATAGGTGCTTTTTCGTCCAGGGGACAGAGTGGGTGTGTAGACTTGAAGAGTAAGATGGCATGCCTGACGAGTTTAACAATACTTAGGGTGTTTTCAAGGAGTCTGGTGAGTCGTCGATGTCCTTTTTTGTCACCCCGTCAGCCTAAATTGTGTACCTAACCTTCTGCTATTTTCTTCTTTCTTTTTTTCCAGCTCAAGTCCGTCTCGAGATAAAGGAGAATTTCCACAAGAGAGTTTAGGCAATTCCTTTAGAAGAAAGGAAATGGAAGGATCTAGTCACCCTTGACACCCTTTACACCTTTTGTGGTGGTTTAAAGCCAACGCCCACAACCCAACAGTTGCATGCTTCTTCCTGTCACCATAAGTCCCTTTGTCTATCTACTTCTGTTTTTACTCCCTCGGTTCATATAACTCACCTTATTGCTTTTTTAGAGATGGACATAGGTAGGCAAAGAGCTTTGGTGAGGAAGGTAGTTGCCGCTTGTAAATAGCAGGAGCAAGCATTAGGATCAACTCCTAATGTAGGCCCTAAAGTCACATTTAAGAGAAAACCCAACACCAAAGATGACCGTCCGTCGAAGAAGGGGACGGGTCCACTGATTGGGGAGCAATAGTAGAAGGCTTCGTTGCCCCCTTCCCCTCGTCATGGAGCTAGGAAAGGTCTAAGGACAGGGAAAGGACTCATTACTCCTGATCTCGTCCTAAGGCTTGTTACTCACAAAGATTACGCCGTCGAGATGGTCACCTCGATCATCAAGGAGACGGACCTGGATCCGTGTAAGGGGCACACTTCGGAGGACTTGAGGGCTTCTAGCCTCTACGACCTGTCAAGGTTATGTTCTTGTCACTTATTTTGCACTAAGAGATTGAAAATAAGGAGCGACCTCAATACTTGGAGGTCGTCTGTACCCTTAACCAAGAGCTGATGGCTAAGACTAAAGTGCTTGCAAAAGAGACTCGTCGGCTCGAGGAAGTAGAGAAAGCGAAGACCAATTTGGACGAAATTGGTCATTCTTTAAGAACAGATGGAGAAGGCCAAAGCCGATGCCATGGCAGAGTTTCGCATTTCCCAACCCTTCTTTGATGCGTGTGGCCTCTACTACGATGATAGGTTCAAGGATTGCTTGAAGTAGGTGAGAGCTTCTTATCCTAACCTTGACTTGTCCCAGATCGCAATAGACGACACGGTCCCGCCAACGCGTGGAGGAGAGGACACCGTCAACGATGAGACCGTTGACTCCACTCACACGGTTGAGCAAGAGGTGGAGACTGACAGCATGGTCATTACCCAACCTGTTCCTGGTGGTCCCAACGGTCTCCCTGCTGAGAACCCTACTACTGCCGATGATTTGCCTACAGTGAATCCTACCGTTCTTGATGCCCTTCCGTCTTGACTTTTCTTTCTTTTTTTGTATTTAAGTATTCTGTAAAGTCATTTGTAAGACAGTAATTAATGGCCCCACTTTTTGGGATTTTCATGTAAAGACAACTACTTGTTCAAGCTACATTTACTGTCTTTTATCCGTTGCCTATATTTTGTTTTCATTGCAATCGAGTATATCTCTATTGTATTGGTATTGTTGATATTTTATTCTATCTATCCACCCCGTGGGTAGGACTTATATAATTCGTAAGACCAGGTACCCATCGGTGTCCTAGGTTATCCATCCACCTCGCAGGTAGGACTAAGTGAAATTTATAAGACCAGGTACTTGTCGATATTCTGGATCATCTATCCATCCTGTAGGTAGGACTTAAAATATTTTGAGGACCAAGGACCCATTAGTATCCTAGGTTATCAGTCCACCCTGCAGGTAGGACTAAGTAAAATTTGTAAGACCAGGTACCCGTCGGTATCCTAGATCATTCGTCCACCATGTAGGTAGGACTTAGAATATTTTGAGGACCAGGGACCCATCGGTTTTGTAGATTTTAGGGAGTTCATTCGGCTATTTTTTTTTTAACCTGTCAATTTTAATAAGAATGTTCTAAGGTGACCGCGGTCCGTCCACTTTTTAAGTTTGATCTTAGTAGACTTTTGAGATACGTGGTCCGTCCACCTCAAGGACTGGACTTAGTAGATTTTCAAGGCGTACTTGGTTCATCCACCTAAGGACATGCATATGTTTCAAGGTATCCCTTGGGATGTGTCCGTCCGCTTAAGGTTGTGTCCATCTGCTTAAGTGTATGTCCGTCCACTTCAGGATTTGTCCATCCACTTAAGGACTTGTATATATTTCAAGGTATCCCTTGGGATTTCCTTGTATCCGTCCACTTAATGACTTGCTCGTAGATGCGTTTTTAGTAGAAATGTATATATGTGCATGATTTATCTGAATAACTCTTCTTATTATGGTAAACAAGTACATATGCCAAAAAATTGTTCTGAAAAAATAAAAAGCTACCACTTTGGGCTAAAAGTACTATAGACAATAAAAATAACTAGAATTACATAAACTGGAAATGAGGAGTGGTTGTCTGTATGCCGTTGTCTACTTGTAGTATTTCTTTTGGTGCTCGGTGTTTCATGGATGATGCAACTTTTGTCCATCGAGTGTTTCCAGGTGATAGGTCCATTTCCCCTGCCACGAAGTGATTCTATAGGGTCCTTCCCAATTGGGTCCTAGCTTCCCTTGGGAGGGATCTCTTATGGCACCCGTCACCTTCTTTAGGACAAGGTCTCCAACTTGAAAATCTATGTGTCTAACTCTAGAATTGTAGTAGCCATGAGGTTCTGGTATCGTGCTAACCTTTGTTCGACTGTTGCTCTGACCTCATCCACTAGGTCCAGCTATAGGTGCATGGTTTCGTCGTTCCTACTTTCATCATGGTTCTCCACTCTATAGCTTGTGAGTTTGACCTCAGCAGGGATACGACCTCACTCCCGCATGCTAGTCGGAAGGGTGTTTCTCTTGTAGGTGTTTTGGTTGTCATCCTGTACGCCCATAGTATACTTGGCAGCTCATCTGGCCATATACCTTTTGCCTCCTCGAGCCAAGTCTTAATGATTTTGAGCAAGGATTAGTTCATGACCTCAACTTGTTCGTTGGCCTAAGGGTAGGCGGGGGAGGAGTAGTAAGTCTTGATCCCCAACTGTGAGCAAAAATCCATGAATGACTCATTGTTGAACTGCTTTTCATTTTCCGAGACCAAGACTCTAGGGATCCCATACTTGTAGACGATGTTTCTCTAGACGAAGCATCGTACATTTTTCTCCGTGATGGTCGCAAGGCTTTAGCTTCCACCCATTTGGTAAAATAATCTGTACTGACCGCTAGGGACTTTAGTTGTCTTACTGCTGCTAGGAATGGGCCCATAATATCCAACCCCCATTAAGCAAAAGGCCACAGGGCTGTCATTAAAGTGAGGTCTTTTGTTGGCTGCCTAATGACGTTGTTGAACCTTTAACACTTGTCACAGATTTTGACATAAGATTGGGCATCCTTCTGCATGGTAGGCCAATAATATCTTGCTCGAATTAGCTTATGCACTAATGGTTTCCGCAGATTCCTTCATGAACTTCCCTTATGACGTAATCTGCTTCCTCGAGGGTTAAGCATCTTAGGTACAGTTGGAAGAATCCATTTTTATACAAGATATCTTTTATTAGGACGAATTGTGCCACTTAGACCTTCAACTTCTTTAAGGCCTCTTTACTATCGGGTAGCATGCTATCTTTCAAATACGAAACTATTGGTGTGGTCCAGTTGTCTTTCAAGCCTTTTTCCTGCACATTCATGACGTCTATCAAGGGCGAAAGCTGAATAAAAGAAAGTACCTTACTGGAGATGATCACATGTTTTGCTGATGCGGCCTTGGCAAGACGGTCGGCTTGCTCGTTCTCTTCCCTTGGGATTTGAACAAACTTGGCGTTAAGGTCGCCTACCCGTTTCCTTACTTGCTCCATGTATTTCTTCATCTGTTTACCTTTGCATTTGTAGCCACCGTTCACCTAACTTATGACCACCTGAGAATCGCAGTAAACAACCATACTTGTGGCCCCTGTTGCTTTGGCGAGATCTAGTCCTGCCACTAAAGCTTCGTACTCTGCCTTGTTGTTGGTCATAGGGAATTTGAGATGAACCATGCACTCAATCTCATCCCCTTTTAGAGAGTGGATCACTATACC
This sequence comes from Quercus suber, assembly GCF_002906115.3. Classification (NCBI taxonomy): domain Eukaryota; kingdom Viridiplantae; phylum Streptophyta; class Magnoliopsida; order Fagales; family Fagaceae; genus Quercus; species Quercus suber. Next base: position 3,149,114 of record NW_027069471.1, read on the forward strand.
TACCCCGCCAGCCTACCTACTGGACAATCTATCCGTGTGAATACTCCATCAAGGATGCTCTTCTACCCCCTAACCTTTCACATTTGTGAATTCCGTGATGAAGTCAGCAACCACCTATCCCTTCACGGCAGTGCACGGACGGTATTGTAGGTCAAATTTGCTCAACTCGATTACCCATAGCGCCATCCATCTAGTGGCTTCAAGATTACTCATTGCTTTCCGTATGGGCTTGTCTGTCAAGATGACCACTGTGTAGGTATGGAAGTAGGGTTTGAGTTTATGAGCCACGGTAACTAGGGTGAAGGCTAGTTTCTCCATCGGGGGGTACCTTTCCTTTGCACCTCAGAGTGCTCGGCTAATGTATTACATAGGTTTTTGCAACTTTTCTTCTTCTCTAAGTAAGCCTGCACTAGCCACAACTAGGGAGACGACCAGGTAGAGAAACAGCTCCTCCGCAGGTTTGGAAGGACATAGTAATGGCGGGGAAGAGAGATATGCTTTTAGGTCCTCGAATGCTTGTTGGCATTTGGTTGTCCACTCGAAGGACTTCTTCAATGTGTGGAAGAAAGGCAGGCATTTTTCTGTTGCCCTTAACATGAACCAGTTTAGTGCTGCTACCTTGCCATTGAGGCTTTACACTTCTTCTACATTCCTAGGTGGTGTCATATCCATTATGGCCTGGACCTTGTCTGCGCACTTGCTCAGATTGAGCTTTATGTTATAGGAACAGAGGGTGTTAAAGGTCTCCTTGAGGTCCTCCAAATAATGATCTTCCTGTCAACTTTTCACTAGCATGTCATCCACGTAGACTTGGACATTCCTCCCTATCTGATGTGCAAACATCTTGTTCATAAGCCTCTGATACGTTGCTTCTGCGTTTTTGAGACCAAACGGCATCACATTATAACAGAATAAGCCTTGGCTGGTGACAAATGAAGTTTTCTCCTAGTCAGCCTCGTCCAACCTGATTTGGTTGTAACCAGGGAACACATCCATGAAGCTTAACAACTGGTGCCTTATCGTTGAGTCCACTAGTATGTCGTCCGTGGGAATGGGTAGCTATCTTTGGGGTAGGCCTTGTTTAGGTCCACGAAGTCTACACACATCCTCCACTTTCTGCTGGCCTTCCTGACTATCACCATGTTGGCTAGCCAATCGGGATAGTATACTTCCCTTATGAACTCTGCATCTTGCAACTTACAGACCCCTTCCGCTATAGCTTTGTCTCATTTTTGGGCAAACACCCTCTTCTTCTGATAGACAGAGGGAAAAGAGGGTGATATGTTCAACCTATAAACCATAACTGAGGGGTTGATCGACAACATATCTTCGTAGCTCCAGGCAAAGACATCTTGGTTCTCTCTTAAGAAGGCCGCGAGCGCTTGGCGAATGGGTGGACTAGCAAGGGTACCGATCCTAGTCGTCCACTTAGGTCTAGAGTGATCGAGAAGTATCTCCTCCAACCCCTCAACGAGCTCTGCAACCGTCTGCTGCTCCTCTATGCTTAGTGTTTGTAAGTGGTCGTCCATCTCCAACATCGCTATGTAGCACTCGCGTGCTACCACTTGGTTTCCACGTACCTCTCCCACACCGTACTCAGTGGGGAACTTGATCATTAGGTGATAGGTTGAAGTCACGACTTTCCACGAGTGGAGGGTAGGTTGGCCCATCATGGCGTTGTAAGCGGACAAACAATCGATGACAAGGAAAGTCATATCCTTGGTGATCTACTGAGGGTAACTCTAACCGTCACAGGTAGTGTAACTGCCCTTATGGGGTATACTTTCATGCCTCTGAAACCGACAAGGGGTGCATTGGTTGGTACGAACCGTTCTTTCTCGATTCTCATCTGTTGGAACACCGGGTAGTAGAGAATATCAGTAGAGCTTCCATTATTGACTAGGACTTGGTGGGTGTTGTAGTCTCCTACTCATATGTTAACAACGAGAGTGTCATCATAGGGGTGGTGGAGCAGTCGAGCATCTGCCTCCGCATACCTAACTATGGAGTTGTCCACCTGAGCCATCTTTAGGACGAACCCCGTCAGCTGGACACTCTGGACCATCCTAAGGTAGGTTTTTCATGCCTTCCTGAATGAGCCAGATGTTGTGATGCCCCCTACTACCATCTTTTTGTCCCCTAAGGGGGGCCTAAGGTGCTCACCATCCCTCCTACCAGCCTGCTCCTATGGCGAGTTGTTATCTGTTCTATCTTTGCTAACGAATTGTTGTAGCTTCCCCTGCCTAATGAGGGCCTCGATCTATTGCTTTAAGTCATAGCATTCAGATGTGTCGTGACCATGGTCATGATGAAAACAACAATACTTGTCTCAAGACCTCTTACTGGGGTCTCCTTTTAACTTGACAGGCCACGTCAAGGTCGTATCGTCCTTGATCTGCATTAGGACCTAATTGATCGGGGTGGTTAACGGGGTGAAATTTGTAAACCTTCCAATGGTAGTTTGGAGCACCTATCCTCCCATCGGTCTCCGTCTCTAGTCGTCTTCCGTCCTCTATCCTACCAAGCATCTTCTTACCTACCCCTCTTCTTGGGTTTTTCCTCTTGGGCCAGTAGTGCGTCTTTTGTGTTCATGTACTTAGTGGCTCAATAGAGTACATCTGATATGGTTTTTAGGTTGTTTTTGTATAAGGAGAAAAAAAAACTTCCCTTTCCACAGGCCATTGGAAAAAGCAGCGACGAGTATATTGTTGTCAGCTTCGTTTATTGAAAGGGCTTCTTTGTTAAAGCACATTATGTAGGACCTCAGTGTCTCGTCCTCCCGTTACTTGATGCTCATCAGGCACGCAGTAGACTTCTTATACCTGTGCCCCCTGATAAAGTGCGATGCAAACTATGCACTTAGCTCTTTGAAGGTACTGATGGAGTTAGGTGTCAATCTACAGGACCTTTCAGCGTGGTTGGGAAAGCTCGGCATATGATCTCATCCAAAACACCTTGTAAGTGCATGAGGGTTTTGAACGATTCTAAGTGATGCAAAGGATCCTTAAACTATATGCTTTTATCTACGGCATACAGAACTTTGACGGAAGGGGGAACAAAGTGATGGGTGCCGTAAAGGGCGAATCCTTTCAATGGACCAGCTCGTCGAGGTCGTTTGACACCCATCCCTTGAAGGCGTTCATTATGAAGTCCATCCTCTCCTTCATCATCTGCATCTCTGTAACCATGTGCAGTGGTGTCGTATTTGTGATGAACGAACGGCTGGTGTCTTGTCGCTCTTTTCTGCTTAGGGCATTGCTGCCCTCTGGTCCTTCTCGGTCCCTTCTTTTGGTGGTGTGCTGAGGGCTAGTTCCCTCTTGCTCTTCTCCTTGATTATTAGGCCCGACGTTCCTTTGGCGTAGCTATTCTTCTAGGTCATGGTTTTGCTTAGTTAGGCATTCCACGACAGCGACTAGGGTTTGTACCTACCTTTCAAGGGCAGTAGTGCGTGGTTCCTCTCCTTGATTGTTGTTGGTTGCCATCGAGCAAATGAGTACCATACAATTCTTTGACTGGGTAGTGGTAATATGACTACTATCTTTCCCACAGACAGAACTAATTGATGATGCCAAAATCATCAGTGAGTCGTACGGTCCTCACTTGCTCTAGATAGGAACTGCAAAACAGAAATAAAGAAGACCTTACAGAGAGTACCGGTGTGGTACCGACCAAATACCCTTCAAAGGTAAAGTTAGAGAGAATTTCTACAACTCTAGAGTGCCAGAGTTGGGAAAATTACGCGTACCTTGATTTGTGAAGGCTTTGGGGTTTTTATAGTAGTGTGGAGCTGACATTTGTTTCTTGGCAGGGAAGGTATTTCCTTGTAGAGAAGATTCTCATTAATGCTCGTATTTTATGGGATTCTTTCCTTGTAGAGATTCCTCTGATTAGGGTACAAGACATTTCCATGTATAGACATTCGTGGAGGTCAAGCTAAACCAAGTTGGACCCGTTGGCTTCTTCACACCTGTCGGCCTCTTCTCCCTTATTGGCCACTTGCCTCGTCTGTAAGTTCCCCATCAACTTATGGAGGCGCCCATCGGGTATCGTGGTGGGGTCATCAGCTTATGGTGTCGCTGCTTTTGTCCTTTCGTATATGTGCATGAAGCTGACGGGCCTATAGGAACCGTCGACTTCCTTGTGTGTGACACATTAAATCATTTGCAAGAACACCCTTATCAGAAGGTTAGGATGAAAGCCTTCTTGAAATCCATTGATGAGAGAGTGTGGCTGTCTGTTGAGAATGGTTGGAAAAGACCAACCACTGCTATTAGTGAATGGATTACTGTCCAAAAGGAAGCAGCAAGCTTTAACAATAAGGCTATGAATGCGATATTCAAAGTTGTTTCCATGGAAGAATTTGAAAGGATCTCAAATGTTAAGATTGCTCGTACTACTTGGAACATCTTGTAAACAGTGCATGAAGGCATTAAGGCAGTAAAAATCAATAAATTGCAGCAGTTGACTTCTAGATTTGAAAGTGTTAGGATGTCTAATGATGAATCTTTCGATGAATTCTATGCTAGGTTGAATGATATTATCAATTCTGCTTTTAATTTGGGTGAAGTTTATGATCAACTAAAAATTGTTAGGAAAATTCTTAGATCATTAATTGAGAATTTTAGACCTAAAGTGACTGCCATAATTGAAAGTAAAGATGTTGGCTCTGTTTTTCTAGATGAACTTGTAGGATCTCTGTAGTCCTTGAATTTGACTTACCAAAATCTAATAAATCCAAATCTATGGCCTTAAAATCTGTTGATGATGTTAATGATTGTGGATTTGATGATGAACTCTCATCTACTGAGATTGCTTATCTTGCCAAGAGCTTTAGAAATTTTCTAAGAAATAATAATAGAAGGGCAAGAAATATAAACTGATGTTTCTGGAAGATCAGTGGGTTAGAAATCTTCAGACTTCGTCAATTCTGAGAACTGGGTCCTGTAAAACCAAAACCAATCAGAGCGAAGACCGGTGGAGGCCGGCCTATAACCCTCCGATGATGAAGTTAGAAGGCTGGAATGGAGAGGAAAAATATTTAAGTGTTTTCTTCCTTCTCTAGATCAAAAGTCCAGAAAGTGTCTGAATGCCCTTACCTTTTACGCAGGATTACATTTATATAGTGCGTGGAACGGTTATTGGCTCTGATAACCGCTCCTATTGTTAAGGAGTTCATCAAAATCGTAGGTAACTTCTTTTAGACGTCGTTTCATCTGAACCGACGCCTCTTTACGAGCAATGGAGGTTTCCATCCTTTTTGGTTAAGGGCGCTTGGCTCGTCTATCCCTAATTAAGGGTGGTCGAGCCATGACACGGCCATGCTTTGCTCGTCCGTCCTTTGTGGCGGACGAGGAAGCGTTACTCGTCCGTCCTTTGTGGCGGACGAGACCATACTCGTCCGCCTCCAAAGGAAACACGGACGAGACATTACTCGTCCATTACCAAAGAAAGGACGACACAACTTAGCTATGCTCACTCTTCTTATCTTTCTTCTCTTTCTATAGACGAGCCATATGGACAATTTGAGGTAGTATAATTTTGTAGCATCATCATAAACAATGGTGATACTAAGAATGTAAAGAAGAATGACATTACCAAAAATTACAATTGATACTTCCAAAGAAATTCTGATAGATTCAAAGGAATTCTAAGGAGTCAATGGGCTGAGATGTCTCCGGATGTTCTTGATCTAGTAAGATGAGTCCTGTGAAAACAAAGAAAGTCAGCAGAGAAGACCGGTGGTGGCCGGCCTTTGATTCTCCGATGGTAAAGTTAGAAAACTGGAGGATAGGAAAACTTTGTGTTTTTACGTTTCTAAAATTCTCTCTCAGGAGAAAGAAAAGAAAAAGATCCCCTTACCTCTGCAGAGACAGGCCTTTATATAGCAGTAGAAATCAGTTACTTCTACCAATCGTTGTAGAGTTTGGAGAATTTAGTGGATAACTTCCTTAACTGCCACAAGGGTTACCTCTTCAGAAACTACGTTGAGACTTGAGCGATACAGCTTTTGGTTGAAAGGGTGTTTAGTCTTGCTGTGAATTGACCTCGTCCGTCATTAATGACGGACGAGGTCTAGCTCTTTACTAACCTATCTCGTCCGTCACTACTGAAGGACGAGATATGCAGCCCGCTCGTCCTACACTGGACGAGCGTACATGGGTATTGGTGGTAATGGGGGGACGAGGGTGTTAAACACAGGAGCACTGAGGTGGACGACCATAAGGACGAGTGTGTGAACTTGGATGTTTTCTGGCACCATCAGTTGCCCCCCTTGTCCATGCGTCGTCCACAAGTGTATAACTCATTCTGAACGTATGATCTTACTCCAAATAATCAGAGGCGCCACATGTCACGATGTAATTGGTGATTTGTTTCGTCGATTCATTTTTTCGAGACGTGGGCCACGTGTCAAGGCCTGGTTGGTTGTGTCGCTTTATATGCTCAGGTCAACATCTATAAATAGTGGAATGCCCCCATTACCCTCTTTACTTCTGAGATTTTTCCTCCTTGACATCCCTCGTCTAGAGCCTCGTCTAAGACTTCCTGCGTCTATAGTTTCAGTACGTCCTAGATCCAGGTAATCCCTCTTCCTTCGTCTTTTTAGGTTTTCTTAAAAAATTTCCTTTTTAGACAATGTCAGGAATCACTATTTCCTCGTCTAGTGATAGTACAGTAAGAGCCATAGACGAGTATTACGACGGAAGCAGTAATAGCTCTGGTAATACTAGTAGTAGTAGCAGTAGGGGAAATACTACCAAAGAGGAATACGTCTCAGGGGTCCCTGGGGTTCCTTTGGAAGAAATCCAAGAACAACTTAGGAAAACTGTAGGGTCCCAGGTAGGTACCTCGTCCTCTATCCCTCCATCTAACCCTTTGGACGAGACTGAGGTAACCGTATATAGCTGCGCTGTAGATATTCCCTCGAAGACGGACGAGGAAAGGTTAAACAACCTTAGGGAGTGGTACCAAATCCCAGACGAGCTTAATCCTAGATTACCCGTCCGTGGAGAGTGGTGCTGCAATCCTCATTTTGGAATAGGTGTATACGAGGCCTACCTTCTTGGGGGCCTTAGATTTCCTTTAAATTCTTTTACGAGAGAACTGTTATTTAGGTTAGGTTTAGGGGTGTGTCAGTTCAACCCTAATGCATGGAGGTTAATTGTCTCTATGCAAATTTTGTGGAGAGAAGTGTTTGGAGGAGATCGTCCTATCACTGTGGACGAGTTCCTCTACTGCTACAAACCCTCCGAGATTCATCAATCTCCTGGCTTTTACCAATTCACTGCCAGGAGTAAAGACTGTAGATTGGTGAAATCCTTGGCCTCGTCTGACAGAAAGTGGAAGACGGAGTTTTTCTTCGTTTCTGGATTTTGGGCTGGAAATCCTTCAGACGTTGGCCGGGATTCTTTTGGTCATTTCAGTGGGGACTTAGGAAACCTTCGTCCTGAGGGTAAGTCCCTTAGCTTGTCACTCCTTTTTACTTGCTTTTCACTTATTAATTTATTTAATATTGATTTATTTCATTGCAGCTGTTGGACGACCTACTTTAAGCAAGTTGCACCGTGACCGCGTCCATAGGCTCGTCTACACGCGGACAGGGATTTCCACACTTTAGTCTCTCTCAGACGACTTGCAAAGTGGGGTTTTGGTCCTCAACCTTCTGACGTTGCCCTTGCACACGAAATCACAGTGAGAAAAAGTAAGTAAATATTTCTTGTGTTCCTTAGATTTATTATTTTCATTTTTCTAAGTAAATCCTCCTCGTCTCTTCACAGGAATGGCAACTATGAGGGGCAACAAAGGGAAAGAAGTTGGTGAGGGGAATCGTCCTGAGATCGATCGCCAAGCTCGTCCCACTGCTGGGGAGAAGAGAAAAACTATCTCTAAAAATTTAGACCTGGAGAACCTCCCCAGCAGGCGAGGTAAAAAGGTGAAGCATGGCTCGTCCCAGGTGACTAAGCCCACCCCGTCCTCTCAGCAGCCTACTAGAGTTTACGAGGTTGACTCGTCTACTCCCGTGGAGTCTACTCCATCCAAGACCCCTCCATCCAAGACTGCACCTTCCTCGTCTCAACCATCCCAAGGGCCCCTTCCAATATTATTGAAAACGAAGACTTGGCCTGGGAGCGCTTCAAAAGTGCAGTGACGGACGAGGACATCAATGTTTGCTATGACATGTCCTTGAAGGACTTCGAACACTCTGGTGTTCATGACCTCCTCAAGGTAAAAAATTCTTATCCTCGTCTTGACTAAATGTACGTCTTTCTTCTTTTCCTTTCAGTTTAATCTAAACCTGTTTTGTTGAATTCCCTCAGGGCATGTCCAAGTTCATAGCTGCGTCCAGACAGGCCACTGGGTTGGACAAGACGAGGATTTTACTGGAGATGAGGATACGGGAGTTGAAGGAAGAGGCTAAACAATGGGCTGAGGTAGCTGCCAAGACGACCGAGGAGGCTAAGGGCTCCAAGCTTTGGTTGAAGAGTTGAAGGTCAATGCTGCAGAGAAGGATTCTCGTCTTGAGGATCTACAACGAAGGTCCGACGAGCAGAGCATTCTTCTCTCCAGAGCCAAGGAAGATGCTGTGGCTGAATTTAAGGCGTCCAAGCAATATACAGACGCCTTAGACGCCAATTATGCTGCAGGGTTCGAAGACTTCAGGATAGATGCTGCTGAGAGATTCCTGATGTGGACTTTAGTTCAATTATGCTTAACTTGAACCCTGCCACCACCAGCTCTCTCCTTGGCCTTGACTCTGAGGACGCCAACATAGAGGACGATGCCACAACTCAGCCTCAGGACGGCCCCAATCCAGATGCCTCCACTTAGAAGATGGATTAAGGACTTAGTTGTTTGTTTTTGCTTCCTTCTTTTTTATTTTCGAAGAAAATATATGTAACCTAAGCACATTTAACTCGTCCATGTTTAAGGACGAATGTTGATAAAACAGTTTAAAAGGGTGTTTAGGACTTTTCTAGTCCGCCCTTAAAAAACAATTGTGTACTGTTTATTTTATGGACGAGATTTTATATTTCATAATTAGTTTGCTTTACTCGTCTATGTCTCATACACAATCTCTAGTCATTTTCATTGGAATTTTCATTTGTGACTTACCCATGCGAAAATGATAACAAAATTTCACTTGAAATGGCTTCAAATGAGAAGGCACCATTCGTCCTTAGACTTGCCTGTGTTTTGATCTCGTCCATGAGATACTTCCTTGAAGTGATTTAGGACGTTCAAAACGCCCTTGTTGACTCTCGTCCATGATGTAGTTAGGTTTATTTTATATCCTCACTTTATGGACGAGGTTCCTTAGATTGTGATTTAATTAAACAGCTCTATCTCGTCCTTAGCTTTGGACGGGAGGGCTTTATTTCATCCTTGGAGAATTTAATTTGATGAGTCAGCCCTGCCCCGTCCTTAGATTTGGACGAGAGTACTTCATCCCATCCTTGGAAAATTGAGATCACATCTCCGCGTCCAGAGAATTTCTCGTTTTGAGCTTTTCAGCTGTTTTCAAGTCGTCATGAACAAAAGCAATGCTTGAATCATGGATTTATACAATACTATGTACATTCCACAAATATTGTTCACAATACATTATTTACAGACGAGACACGTTCCATGAAACTAATGCCTGCCTTGAAAGAAAAACAAACACAAACCAAACCATAAACTAAACCATAAATTGTCTTTAATCATAACAACAAGACAAACTAAATAAACAGTCTTTTATGTAGATAGTTTATGTAGTATTTAGACGCGTTCGAAGTATGTTCATCTTCGCTTGCGTTTTATTGATAGTACTTCCTCAGGTGCTCCACATTCCAAGGATGCTCTAACTTCCTCCCATCCAGCGCTTCCAAGTAATAGGTCCCCTGTCTTTTGCAGTTGGACAGTTACCTCTTCAGAAACTGTGTTGAGACTTAAGCGATGCAGCTTTTGGCTGAAAGGGTGCTTAGTCCGTCTGTGAATTGACCTCGTCCGTCATTAATGATGGACGAGGTCTAGCTCTCTATTATCCATCTCGTCCGTCATTACTGAAGGACGAGATATGCAGCCCGCTCGTCCTACACTGGACGAGCTTAAACGGGCATTGGTGGTAACGGAGGGACGAGGGTATTAAGCACAGCTGAGCATTGAGGTGGACGACCATACGGACGAGTGTTTGGACTTGATGTTTTCTGGCACCATCATTTCTGATCCTCCTCCTCTAGTTACCCTGATTAGAGAGTTCTTTTCGAACATTTCTATTCGCGTCTATGATTCCAACACTTTGGTAAAGAGTTGGATACAAGCTGTAGAGTATACCATTACTCCAACAGTAGTAGCTGATGCTCTAGGGGTACCTTTGGTCTAGCACCCTGTCTATCTTTATGTCGATCACATTGCCACATTTAAGACGACTATACATCTTCAAGGTGTTCCAGATGAAATCATGTGCAAAGCCTTTCCTACCATGTTGAAAGGCCTAGCCAGAGTATGGTTTGGTAAGCTACCACCAAACACCATTACTTCGTTCCAGGAATTAAGTAAGTTGTTCATCAACAACTTTGTCGAGGGCCAAAGGCATAAGCGTTCCTCGTCTAGCTTGTTGAACATTAAACAAGGAGAAAATGAGAGTCTGCGTACTTTCATTAGCCACTTTAATAGGGAAGCCTTGCTGGTAGATTAGATGGATGACAAGATCCTCTTGGAAGCCTTCTGCAATGGGGTTAATTAAGATTTGTTCATCCATAAGTTGTTTGAACAAGAGCCACTAACAATGGCTAAGCTAGTACACTCAACTCAAAGTTTCATGAATGTTGAGGATGTTATAATTGCCAAGAAGAAGAAGAAGAAGAAGGATGGATGAGTGGAAACTAGTTATGTACATCATTCAGAGTAAGGTCCTTGTCCAAAGAAAGCCAAGATAGGGGAAAAAAGGGATCAAGATGACAAGAAGGTTGGGTTGTCCTTAAGACGGTATTCCAACTACACTCCCCTAAATACCCCACTTGACCAACTACTGATGCAGATTAAAGATGACCCGTCCTTGAAATGGCTCAACAAGATGAAAGGAGATCCTAACAAGCAGAACAAAAGCAAGTACTATTGTTTCCACCGAGACCACGGACATGATACGAATGAGTGGTACGACTTGATGCAGTAAATTGAAGTTCTCATTAAGCAGGGAAAGTCAAAAAATTTCCTTGTATGAGACCACAAGGATGGGAGGCAGCCATTGAAAGGCAAAGCAGAGGAACCGGTGTATCAACCACTTGGAGAAATAAGGGTCATTGTAGGGGGGATGTCAACTAGAAGCTCATCCAAAGCCAAAAAGACTTGCTTGCAGGTAGTCTAAAATGTCCAACTAATTGGCCGGCCACCAAGGACGACCAGAGAAGATAAGCCTCCCATTATTTTCACAGATGAAGATGTGAGACGACTGCATCATTCTCATGATGATGCAATTGTTATTACTTTGACGATTGCAAATTATACAACTAGAAGGGTGTTAATAGACAATGGGAGTTCAGTGGACATTCTCTACTATCCAGCTTTCCAACAAATGAGAATCAACAAGGATTTACTTCATCCAGTAAATGTGCCTTTGATTGGATCCGAAGAAATGAAGGTTCTACCAATAAGTACCATCTCCTTGGCAGTCATGGTTGGCTCTTACCCACGTCAAATTAATAAGGAAGTAAACTTCCTTGTTGTGGATTATTTGTCCTCGTACAATGCCATCATAGGAAGACAAACTTTGAATAGTTGGAAGGCTGCAATGTCCACTTATCACTTGTCTGTCAAATTTCCAACAGAGTACGACATTGGGGAAGTACAAAGAGACCAAATAGCTACTAAAGAATGTTACTTAGCAATGTTGGCAATGGAAGAGCAGATGCAAACGATGAACATTGAAGAAAGAGTAATGGTTGAACCAATTGAAGTATTGGAAGATGTTCCATTGGACAAGTCTAACCCGGAGAAGTTTACTAGGATTGGGACAAGCATGGAAGAGAAGACGAAGCAAGACCACGTCCAATTCCTCAAGTAGAGCACAAATGTTTTTTATTGGAGCCATGAAGACATGCTTGGGATTGACCCAAGTGTGATTACTCATCTTTTAAATGTGTCCCCATCTTACAAGCTCGTTTGTCAGAAAAGGAGAGTGTTCACCCCAGAATGAGACAATGCTATCAAAGAAGAAGTCCAGAAGTTGGTAACAGCATAGTTCATCCGCAAAGTCTACTACCCTGATTAGTTTGCTAATGTAGTGATGGTCAAAAAAGCTAATGGTAAATGAAGGATGTGTATGGACTTCACAGATTTGAACAAAGCATGCCACAAGTATAGTTATCCACTTCCACGGATTGACCAGCTAGTGGACTCGACAATTGGACATCAACTGCTGAGTTTCATGGACGCATTCTTAGGGTATAACTAGATTAAGATGGATGAGGCAAACCAGGAGAAAACATCCTTCATCACAAGCCAAGGTTTGTGAACACTTATCAAGGGATTTGATCTTGGACAAGGCCGAAAATCACGTGACTAAAGATTTTTGAGTGAGAAGAGAGTGTTTGGAGGGAGAGAAAAGCTTTTCTGTCAAGAGAGAATGAGAGAAATGAAATGTGATTTCGTGCTGAACCTATTTATAGAAATTGCAGCTCGATGGATCGAGGATTTGTTAAGATCTGTTAAATCTCGATAGATATGAATCTATCAAGGTGCTATCAAGAATCTATTGACGGAAAAATCACCTCGATGGATCAAGATTTTGTCGAGAATCTATCGGCCAGACAGAAACTTTAAAGATTGAGAAGCTGTCGAGAAGCTATCGAGACAAATTCCAAATAGCTCGATGGATCAAAGATGCGATAAGATATGTCGAGAAAAGAAGTCAAAAAGGCTAGATAGATAGGAAGCTGTCGAGGATCTATTGAGAAGCTGTCGAGCTTAATAAAAAGCAGTTTTTCAAGGAGAGGAAAAATACATAGAGATGAATGCAAACAAGCAAGCTACTCAACCATAGATCCAATCAGCATGTTATGTTTTTAAAAACATCTCTCAACAAGAAAATGCAAAGCATTCACAGATCCAAAACACACACACACACACACTAAACAAGTCTAACCAATTTTTATATTTAAAAAATGAGTTAAGACAGTTTAGTGAGCATACATTAACACATGTATGTTAGAATTAGTGCCCTTAAATCCTATTGTAAGATGCTATATATGATATTATGTATGACTTAATGTTGTGATTAATAAATTTGTTTTGTTATCATCTAAAATAATGATAACATGAATATTTGGACATTATCATATAGTCCATGGGATGCATAGTATGTGATTTAGTCACAGAAAATATAAATCACAAGTTCTTTATAAATTCAGAATTTTGGTTTGTAGTCGGTGATGAAATTAGGCATTTCATCTGTGAAGACTATAACATATCAACTAAGATGATTTGATTTGATCATGGAAGTGGAGATTTCTAGTTAATATATTGATATGTTTTAAGAGTTAAGACATATTGAACTGGACCGTTGTGAGATTTATTATTCTCTACAGAAGATATAAATCACAAGTTCTTTATAAACTCAGAATTTTGGTTTGTAATCAGTGATGAAATTAGGCATTTCATCTATGAAGACTATAACATATCAACTAAAATGATTTGTCTTGATCATGGAAGTGAAGATTTCTAGTTGATATGTTGATATGTTTTAAGAGTTAAGACATATAGAACTGGACCGTTGTGAGATTTATTATTCTCCTAACGACTGTTAAACGAATAATAAATCTCACGACTTCTATTTGCATGAACTCTTAATCCTAAGAAAATAATGGATCTGATAATGAAGTGTAGGTTGCTTTTATATATCAAGAGTGAGATCTAAAGATATGATCAATGTTGGGATTAGTGCCCTTAAATCTTATTGAATGATGCTATGTATTGTATTATGTATGACATTATGTATGACTTAATATTGTAATTAATAAAGTTGTTTTTATTATTATCTGAAATAATGGTAACATGAATATTTTGACATTATCATATAGTCCATGAGATGCATAGTATGTAATTTATGTGAAAAATCACAGAAGATATAAATCACAAGTTCTTTGTAAACTCAGAATATTAGTTCGTAGTCGGTGATAAAATTGGACATTTCATATGCGAAAACTATAATATATCAACTAAGATGATTTGTCTTGATCATGAAAGTGAAGACTTCTAGTTGATATGTTGATATGTTTTAAGAGTTAAAATATATTGAACTGGACCACTGTGAGATTTATTATTCTCCTAATGACTGCCAAATGAATAATAAATCTTACGACCTATATTTGCATGAACTCTTAATCCTGAGAAAATAATGGACCGGATCATGAAATGTAGGTTGTTTTGATATATCAGGAGTGAGATTGAAAGTAGCAGTCAAAATCTTAGTATGTTGGTCAGCCACATTTAGTGTTGATGAAACATATATTCTCAAGATAAAATTCATAGTCTCTTAACAGAGACATAAATTATTCTCTTGAGATAAGTTTAATAGGTTTGTTATTTAGAAAGTTAGGCCTAACTACTTTAGTAAATAGTTACTAAAGTATATATTTATATAATTGGATTTTATAAATATAATGAATAACTTAAAGGATTAAACCGGGTACTCAAGAGTTAAGATGTAGTAATTCACAAAGTGGTAGTCTTCATTCATAACTTTGTGTTACTACGAATATTTTATGAAGGGGTTGCATGTACAATAAAGTCTTAAGATATAATTTATTAATAAGGCCTAGAGTGCAATTATATTTATATAGTGGTATTAAATATAATTAATGATAAATTTGAACGTGTCAAAGCTTGATAGAAAAGCCCAAGGCCCATTGGAGCTAGTATCTTATTTGTTCCTTTTTGGTTCCACTCCAAGCCACATATTAAAGCTCAATTGGAAAGGCCTAAAAGTCTAGCCCAATTAGATAATCAGTTATAGGAGAGAAACATACAGAATTTTGTAACAATCACAAGTGCATGAATTGATATGTATGTGAGTGTTGGACACTCTCATTCTCTTTAGAACATACACATATAATTGATTGAGAGACCACACATTTGGGTGTTAGTGGAATTGGAGTGAAGATTGAAAGTGTTCCCGAGAACTTCTAATCTTTGTTTTTGAAATTCACCACACCAAGGTATACTCTCTTGTTCTATATTCTGAAACTTACATAGTACATGTTATCAATTGTGAATAAAGTAGATCCGTTAATTTTTTCACTATGTACTCTTATATTTCCTTCAAATGGTATCAGAGTGGTCTTCAATTTCCAATTTATATAACATGTTTTGTGAGTTCTAGAATTAGAGATAATAGTTTCAAGATGTTAGAAGATTATACACGAATTTAATTTTCTACATGGTTGTTGAAACTATGATTTGATAAAAACTAGTATTGATGTTATGATGTTGTTTAAATTTGAATTTAAGTATGTTAAATTGAACTTTAAGGCTATAGCATCAATGAAATTCGGTTTTGATATCAAATTTTGTTAGTCATGTTCATATGGTGGTTGTTTGTTCATGGAAAACCGTTCCCTTTAAAAACTGAAAACCATAGGCTTTTCTCGGGTTAGTTTTCCGCGAAGGTACTTGCAAAAAATGCCTCTGAAGCACAAAACTTTTCGCGGGTAAACTTTACTCACGAAACAATCGCGAGACAGTAGCGAAATTTTCTGTCTAAATTTTTGAGTTTTTACTATTTTGCATTAACTCAATTTCGCAAGAAGAGCTTAGTCGCGAGATAGTAGCGAGACAGTAGCGAAAATTTCTGTCTGAATTTTGTATTTTCACTTTTTTGCCTTAAAGCATTTTTTAAGGAAGAGCTTAGTCGTGAGATACTCACAAAAATGCCATCGAAGGGAATTTTGAATTTTTTTTAAGTATTTTCAAAAGTATAAAGTGCAAGGCTGTGTGTGTGATTAGTTTACACATGTTTAAAAAATAAAACCTTTAATTTAAAACATCTAGTGGGAGAGAGATACAAGGGTTGGATCTCACAGCCTCCTTTGTCGGTTCATAGTAGTGTGAAATATGTACTTTGTCTTTGCTTCAAGCTTAGCATTCCATGCGGAGAGTATTTATTTCATGGTAATACAAAATTGAATTTCTTGGTTTATAGTAGTTTGATCAAACACCTAGTCTTAGCCTCAAGTTTTGCATTCCATGCGGAGGGTGTTTTGTATCATGGTACTACAAAATACACCTGTTAAGGGGATGAAATGTGGCTACACATGATTTTAGACAATGTTATACACTGGACTAAATATTATAGTATCCTCTATGCTGAGTTCTTACTATAATTATTTAAAGGCCAAATGTATAATGACATATTGATTGTTAGTGTTTGATAAGAGTTATCATGATAGCACTAATAATGAAAATAATTTTCAATCAATCATAGTATTTTATATTCACTCTATGCTGAAGGATATTGAATATGGGATTGGGTTGTCGTTGCATATATTATATTATGGTTTTATTAAGGTCTATATGTTTATATGCTAAATTGATAATGTCTAGTTTACTTATTATATTCATGTTTATTATTTTCAGATTTGAACATGACATTATTTAGCCCACTCGTTACTATTCTTAATCAAAATAAACTGACTGGATCCAATTATGTTGATTGGAAAAGAAATTTGGACATAGTTCTCACTGCTGAAGAGCACAAATATGTGCTTACTAAACCACGTCCTAGCTTTCTTTCATTAAATGCTCCTCTTGAGGAAAAATAGAGATATGATTATTGGCAAAAATCTAATGAGATGGCCAAGTGCTACATCCTAGCAGCTATCTCAAATGTTCTACAGCGTCAAATGTAGAATGTAGAACTAGTTTCAGGCATTATGCTAAGTCTAACGGAGATGTATGGTGAACAAGGCCATTCTCCAAGGCAAGAAACCATAAGAAAAATTTATAATACCAAAATGGTTAAAGGTAGTTCAGTGAGGGAGCATTGTCTTACAATGATTTTCAATCTGAATACATTGGAAGTTTTGGATGCCAATATTGATGGAGAATCCCAAGTGGATATGATACTCTAGTTACTACCGGAATCATTCAAGGAATTCAGACTCAATTATAATATGAACAAAAAGATTTACTCTTTGTCTAAATTAATGAATGAATTGGTAGTGGCGGAAAGCATTCTTGGTACTTCTAATGTTGAAGCCAATGTGGGTGAAGCTTCTACTTTTTAACCTAAGTTGAAAGGCAAGGGTAAGAAGAAGAAGAAGAAGAAGAAGGATTTCACCAAGCAAGCGAGTAAATAAATTGTCTTAGGGGTTGCCGACAAAGGAAATAAGCTCAAAGGAAAATGTTTCCATTGTGCTGAGAAAGGACATTGGAAGAGGAATTGTCCAAAATTCAAGATTGCCAATAATAAGGGTATGAAAAGTTCTTTTCTCCTTGAAATATGTTTAGTACAAAATCTCACAGATTCTTGGTGTGTGGATTTAGGTTGTACTAATCACATCTGCAATTCTTTGCAGGGGTTCCAGGAGACCAGAAAATTTAATGAAGGAGAATTGTTTCTTACTTTGGCTAATGGGAGCAGGATTCCGGTTGTAGTTGTTGTTGTTTTTAATTTGTATTTTGAATCTAGAGTTTTAATATTAGAAGACTGTCTGTATGTACCTAATGTTCGTAGGAATTTAATTTCTGCAACTTATTTAGGTAAACATAGATATTGTGTTAACCTTAAAGACAATGTTGTAATAAAGAAGGGTAAAGTGTTTATCTGTTCTGGCAATATTGTGGATGGTCTTTATATTTTAACTCTTGATAAGCATGAATTATATAATTATGAATTAGATAATAGCTCTCATGTGTAATCATTAAAGAGAAAGTTTCCTTCTACTAGTGACGCATATCTTTGGCATTTTCATTTGGGTCATATTAATTCAAATAGGATTCAAAGACTAATCAAAGATGGTCTCTTACAGCATATGGACTTTGATAAATTTCCAGATTATGAATTTTGTTTGGAAGGTAAAATGACCAAATGACCTTTTATTGCAAAAGGTAGAAGAGCCCAAGATTTGCTAGAACTAATACATTCAGATGTATGTGCAAGGCTGGGGGATTTTAAGGATTACTTAACTGAAAATGGGATTGTATCCCAATTGACTGCACCTGGAACTCCATAACAAAATAGTGTAACAGAAAGAAGGAATAAGACTCTTTTAGATATGGTTAGGTCCATGTTGAGCTATTCAACTCTACCAATTTCTTTTTGGGGATATGCCTTAAATACTGCAATGTATCTTCTGAATTTAGTACTTTCGAAGACTGTTCCTAAAACACCTGTTGAGTTGTGGAATTGGTGTAAGCCTAGTATGAGACATCTCCATATTTAGGGTTGTCTAGCACATGTGTTGAAAGGAAAGTCTGACAAGTTACAACCTAAAACAGAAGTGGTTTTCTTTGTAGGGTATCCAAAAGGAACAGTTGGAGGTTTGTTCTATAGTCATAAGGATAATAAAAGTGTTTGTTAGCACAAATGCCAAATTCTTGGAAAATGACTATATGAATAACTATACTCTTAGAAGTAGAGTTGTTTTGGCTGAAATGAATGAACTTGTAAATAAACAACCAATAGATGAAACTAGGGATGATGTTGCTGTATTAAATACACCACAAGATATTACTCATGAGATGACTAGTACACAGGTGCCTCGTCGTAGTGGGAGAATTGTTCGGCCTCCTATAAGATTTATAGGTTAGTGAAAAACTTATGAAACTATCTCAGAAAAGGCTGAATCAGATCCCTATAGTTATGAAGAGGCAATGAATGATATAAATGCACATCACTGGGTCAAAGCTATGAAATCTGAATTAGATTCCATGTATTCCAATTAAGTTTGGGATCTTGTAGAGGCGTCTAACTGCATTAAACATGTTGGTTGCAAATGAGTTTACAAGACAAAGAAAGGGATAGATGAAAAGGTTGAATTGAAACTTTTAAAGTAAGGCTAGTGATGAAAGGGTACACACAAAAAAAAGGTATTGATTATGAAGAAACCTTTTCATCAGTAGCAATGCTTAAATCTATCAGAATTCTCTTATCCATTGCTACTTATTATGATTATGAGATTTGGCAAATGGATGTTAAGACTGCATTTCTCAATGGCAATCTTGAAGAGGAAATCTATATAATGCAATCAGAAGGTTTCATAGCAAAGAACTAAGAGAATATGATATCCAAGTTGAAAAGGTCCATTTATGGACTTAAGCAAGCATCAAGGTCATGGAACATCAGATTTGATCAAGCAATCAAGTTATTTGGTTTTGAACAAAATCTTGATGAACCATGTGTGTACAAAAGATGTCAAGATAAAGTAATAATGTTCCTAGTGCTTTTTGTTGATGATATTCTACTCAGGAAATGATGTAGGGGTAATGTCATCAGTAAAGGTTTGGTTGTCAAGCCAATTTGATATGAAGGACTGGGTGAGGTTAACTTTATTCTAGGGATTAAGCTTTGGCAAGATCGCAAGAATAAGATGGTAGGCTTATCACAAGCTGGATATATAAATAAGGTTAGAACGGTTTAGCATGCAAAACTCCAAGAAATGATTACTTCCTTTTAGACATGGAGTTCCTCTGTTTGATGACCAAAGGCCTAAGACTCAAGAGGAAGTAGATATGATAAGACAAGTTCCTTATGCTTCTGCAGCGAGAAGTCTCATGTATGCAATGCTTTGTACTAGACCAGATATTTATTATTCAGTTGGCATGGTCAGCCGATATCATTCAAATCCAGGACCAAAACATTGGCAAGCAGTAAAGTATATTCTCAAGTATCTATGGAGAACGAGAGATTATATACTTGTTTACCGAAATGAGGATTTAATACCTGTTGGCTATACAGATTCAGATTTTCAATCGGATCTAGATTTCAGAAAATCCATATCAGGATGGGTTTTCACCTTAGGAGGTGGAGACATAACTTGGAGGAGTGTTAGGCAATCTTGTATTGCAAATTCCACCATGGAAGCTGAGTACATTGCTGCTTGTGAAGCAGCAAAAGAAGCTGTATGGCTCAAGAAATTCCTTTCTAACCTTAGTGTCGTAAGAATGGAGCAAGTTCTCATTACATTGTTTTGCAACAATGGTGAAGCAGTTGCGCAATCAAAACATCCAAGGAATCATAAGAAAGGAAAACACATTGAGAGAAAGTACTACGTCATTCGAGACATCATTGCTCGTGGAGATGTGGTGGTGGCAAAGATTGAAAGTGCAAATAATCTAGCAGATCCCTTTACCAAATCCCTACCTCAAAGGACTTTCAAGTCACATTTCAAGAGAATGAGAGTTAGATTAGTGCACAATAGTCTTTAGGACAAGTGGGAGATTGTTGGGATTAATGCCATTAAATCCTATTGAATAATGCTATGTATTATATTATGTATGACATTATATATGATATGATGTATGATTTAATATTATAATTAATAAAGTTGTTTTATTATTATCTGAAATAATGGTAACATGAATATTTGGACATTATCATATAGTCCATGAGATGCATAGTATGTGATTTATGTGAAAATTCACAGAAGATATAAATCACAAGTTCTTTGTAAACTCAGAATATTAGTTTGTAGTCGGTGATAAAATTGGATATTTCATCTGTGAAGACTATAATATATCAACTAAGATGATTTGTCTTGATCATGAAAGTGGAGCCTTCTAGTTGATATGTTGATATGTTTTAAAGGTTAAGACATATTGAACTGGACTACTGTGAGATTTATTATTCTCCTAATGACTGTCAAATGAATAATAAATCTCACAACTTATATTTACATGAACTCTTAATCCTAAGAGAATAATGGACCTGATCATGAAATGTAGGTTACTTTAATATATCAGGAGTAAGATCTAAAGTAATGGTCAAAACCTTAGTATGTTGGGCAGCCACATTTAGTGTTGATGGAACATATATTCTCAAGATAGAATTCATAGTCTCTTAACGGAGATATAAAATATTTCCTTGAGATAAGTTTAATGGGTTTGTTATTCAGAAAGTTAGGTCTAACTACTTTAGTAAATAGTTACTAAAGTATATATTTATGAAATTGGATTTCATAAATATATAATGAATAACTTAAGGAATTAAACTAGGTACTCAAGGTTTAAGATGTAGTAATTCACAAAGTGGCAGTCTTCATTCATGACTTTGTGTTACCACGAATATTTTATGAATAGGCTGCATGTACAATAAAGTCTTGGGATATAATTTATTAATAAGGCCTAGAATGCAATTATATTTATATAGTGGTATTAAATATAATTAATGGTAACTTTGGACTTGTCAAGAGTTGATAGAGAAGCTCAAGGCCCATTAGAGCTAGTGTCTTATTTGTTCCCTTTTGGTCCCACTCTAAGCCACATATTAAAGCCCAATTGGAAAGGCCCAAAAGGTTGACCCAATTAGATAATCAGTTATAGGAAAAAAAACATACATAATTTTGTAACAATCACAAGTGCATGAATTGATATGTATGTGAGTGTTGGACACTCTCTCTTTCTCTCTAAAACATACACATATAACTGATTGAGGGACTACACATCTTGGGCATTAGTGGAATTGGAGTGAAGATTGAAAGTATTCTAGAGAACTTCTGATCTTTGTTTTTGAAATTCACTGCACCAAGGTACACTCTCTTGTTTTATATTCTGAAATTTACATAGTACATTTTATCAATTGTGAATGAAATAGATCCGTTAATTTTTCCGCTGCGTACTTTTATATTTCCTTCAATCAAAATCTTAGTATGTTGGGCAACCACATTTAATGTTGATGGAACATATATTCTCAAAATGGAATTTATAGTATCTTAACGGATATATAAAATATTCATTTGAAATAAGTTTAATGGGTTCAATTATTTAGAGAGTTAGGCCTTACCACTTTGGTAAGAAATTATTAAAGTATGTATTTATGAAATTGGATTTCATAAATATATGGTGAATAACTTAAAATGATTAAACCGAGTACTCAAGGATTAAGATGTAGTAATTCACAAAGTGACAGTCTATATTAATGACTTTGTATTACCATGAATATTTTATGAAGGAATTGTTTGCACAATAAAGTCTTGGGATATAATTTATTAATAAGGCCTAGAGTACAATTATATTTATATAGCAATTATATTTATATAGTGGTATTAATATAATTAATGGTAATTTTAGACTTTTCAAGAGTTGATAGAAAAGTTTAAGGCCCATTGGAGCTAGTGTCTTATTTATTCCCTTTTGGTCCCATTCTAAGCCACATACTATAGCCCAATTGGAAAAACCCAAAAGACCAGTCCAATTAGATAATTAGTTATGAGGAGAGAAACATACAGAATTAACTAACTACAAGAAATGGTTTGTATGTGAGTGTTAGACACTCCTTCATTTTCTCCCTTGAACAAATTTACATAACTGATTGAGAGACCACACTTCTTAGGAAACAAGTGGAATTGGAGTGAAGATTGAAAGTGTTCTCAAGAACTTCTGATCTTTGTTTTGAAATTCACTATATCAAGGTACACTCTCTTATTCTTGAATTTTGAAACTTATATAGTACATGTTATCAATTGCGAATGAAGTAGATCTGTTAATTTTTCAATGCGTACATTCATATTTCCATCAATATATCCCTTGTGATAGCCAAATCACATTGTACTTGCACATGTAACAAGAGTAGCAAAGAATTTTGCGTGTTGTGTGTGAAAACATAGTAATAGTGCATAAGTGTCTCATATTATGATGATTTGAGATATGAGAAAATCCATTTCACTCACACACAATCATAACTGCTTGATGGAAACTATCACCTTCGAGGTACATCCTACAACTCCCATATCTCTTAGAAACATGCTTGCAACCATATTTAAAAGCATTTTGATTCTTTTTGCTTTTGATTTTTTTTTTTTTTTTTTTTTTTGCATAGTTTTTTCTTTTTGAACATATTATGCATGGACATATAAGAGAGAGAAAAGAAATATCCAATTATGTTGAACCAAAAACATCACAATTTTGCTATGCCAAAGCACATAGATGTTATACATGATTGGCAGGCTTTAGTGGTGAGATGGTTATTTATGCTTTTCTCTTAGGATTTTTTTAGTTCTTACCATCTAAAAGAGCTAGACTGACTCAAAAGCAAAATACACAAGTAAAGCAAACACAAAAAGGAGGGAGAGAGAAAAAATGACTAAATCACTTTGAGCTTTTTTCTTTCCACGCCTTGGAAGAACCTTTCCTTTGAGTGAACCATTGATCCAGTGGTGAGGGAGAAAAGTCAAAACTGTTCAAGTTCGAAAAGGACATGAGGGCTTTAAGAAGATCTCCAAGAGGAGAAAATGAGGATGGAAACTTATTCTAGTTTTCGGACGAGATCATACTATTGCTTTGTTAAGTGGCTAACCACTTGTAGCAATTTGGACGAGTATGCCCTGAAGCTCCACAATGATGACAAAAATGCAGCTTCTTCAGTTGATACTTTTCATTATTAACCTTCTAAGTCCTAGGGTTTCTAATATCTTTCTTTTTCAACCTGTGGTGCTCCTAGAATAGATTTGCCTTTATCTATGTTCTCACTAGTTATTTCGGTTTTTCATTGTTCTCAAAATTGATATTATTAGTAGGTGAAACAAACACAGTAGTACTAGAAGAGGCAATATTAAGAGAAGGAAAATCATACCCCAAACCGGTTTTATCATAAGCAGCATTCTGAAAGCTAAGCATCTCATCGAATTTTGCACTAGAAGTCCTCTCCAATTGAGCTCTAACTTATTACAATTCTGCTTCAAGCTTCTTATGTTTTCAACAAGGAAGTTGTTCTCAAACCACAAAGCTCCAATGGTTTGATTTGCTTCATCAACCTTAGTGGAGAGCTCCTCTCAATCTAGCTCCACATCACTCAACTTCTTGGTGGCTAGCCTATAAAGTTTCTCATGCTTCTTGGAAACCTTGTACAACTTAGCATAGGCTGTATGGATGTTATCTTGTTCATCCATTTTCTCAAACTTTAAGTCCACCTAGTCCTCTTCTTCATCTGCCTCTTCAACAATCTCCCAGTAGGATTCACTGTGGCGGTGAAGGAATTTAGAATTCCCTCGTCATCACTGTCACCTAACTCAATCTTAGGCTCAGTGTCACTCAAGGTAGCAGCAAAGGCCTTGCTTTTCTAAATTGAATTGAGATATGTTGGACATTCTTGTTTCATGTGTCCAAAACCTTGACATCTAAAGCATTTTGGTCTGGAGGGAACAATTTACTGACCGCCATCCTTAACATTCTTCTTTCCTCTGTCTTGGCTTTAGAAATGAGAAGAACTAGATTGCTTATGGTCCTTATCAAATCCTTTCGCATTGGCATTCTTCATAAAATTTTTAAACTGCCTAGTGATGTAGGATTTCCTTTTAGAATCTTCATCATCGGAAGACTCATTAGTATCATTGCTTTTGAACTTTAATGCCATGCTCTTGCTCTTGCTCGATTTCCCGATCCTAGTCAAATCCAATTCATAGGTTTGCAAGTTACCAACCAGCTTTGTTAATCCTTTGATTCCTCAATAGTAGTGATCTTGGCTTGGAATCTCTTAGGCAAAGATCTGAGCACCTTTCTTACAACCTTAGATTTGGGAATGGTTTCCCCAAGATTAAAGGCAAAGTTAAGTATGTCCTTCAGCTAGGCATAGAACTCTCTAAATGACTTATCCTCCTCCATCTTAATCTCTTCAAAGCTCGTAGTAACCTTCAAAGCTCATAGTAACCTTCAAAGCTCATAGTAACCTTCGAAACTTTGAAACCTTGACAGCCTTAGTCCCTTCATAGGTTGTCTAGAGAATAGTCCATGCTTCCTTAGCAGTTTCAGTGGAGGATATCTTTTTGAACTCCTCATTAGTGACCGCACTGAATAAACCATTCAATAATTTGCTGTTGAAGTCTGCCGCTTTGATCTTGGCATCATCCCAATCAGCCGGTACTTCGTTTGGCTTAGTCCAACCAATCTCCACAGCTTGCCATACCTTCTCATCTAAAGACTGCAAAAAAGCTCTCGTACATACTTTCTAGTATGCATAGTTAGTGCCTTCAAATAGAAGAGGTATAATTAGAGACTGTCATCTATCCATGCCAAACAGGGGTCAATTGATTACATAACAAAGATTATAAACCCTAATCAGAGTATGCCTACTTTGATACCACTTGATAGGCCAAAAATGTATTAACTCCTTTGGTAAATTAATCAATTAATTTGCCAAATGAATTAATTAGGTTCAATTACATGCAATAAGTGTGGTAGCACAAACAAATCACCAACTAAGTTAAATGCAGCAGAAATTAAATTTGACACAGGTGATTTGTTTACAAATGGGGAAAAC
The DNA here is from genome assembly GCF_002906115.3 of Quercus suber. Classification (NCBI taxonomy): domain Eukaryota; kingdom Viridiplantae; phylum Streptophyta; class Magnoliopsida; order Fagales; family Fagaceae; genus Quercus; species Quercus suber. The sequence goes on from NW_027069471.1 coordinate 3,174,558, forward strand.
CACCAAGGCAAAACCCCACTAGGTGAATTTAAGGTTACCACTCCTGAGAATCCACTATTATCAAAACAAAATGGTTACAAGTAAAAGGAATCCTAGTACCTAATACCAACCTACAGTTGAATTCTTATCCCAATACCCAATTGGACTTGTAATGTAGTGACAATCTCTCCTTTCAATGCACGGCTCCTAGTACGTGACTAACCAATCGATACATGGATCCAAGTACGTGATTAACACACCAACTTGAGGAAGATATTGGCTGCAAAGTTTTTTAGTTCATCCAAAAATGAAAATCAAGAATCTCCTTGGTTATAAAACCCTTGGCGTAAAGACACAACAGCTTCTACAAAGAATAGGATGAACTAGGGCAAATTCTGTCTCCGGTCATAATTTTCATGCACAATCAATTTGATATGAGTTGCATCACTTTGCATCAAGTTGCATCAAGTATGACAGCCCTTAAAATAATCCTTATATATGTCTAGGGTTGTGAGAAAAAAACCCTACACAAATACAATTGGATATACATGAAATCAGATCTAGAAATCTGAATTTTGTAATTCTCAATAGATACTGTCTTTGTCAAGCAGCTGTCGAGCATTAACATTAAATCTCAAAAGATATGAATTTGTCGAGATATCTGTCGAGCTTTAATGAACAGAAATTCTTCACTTGTTTCTTGAACAGATTTGCATGATTTCAATACTAAACTTGAACTCTTGTTCCTTGACGTACTAAACCTATATCCACATATGTCCTAACACAAATCCTTCTCTATCATTAAGAGAATGATTACTCTAAGTTTTTTTTAAGTCCTCCATTTGAGTAAGTCAAGAGAAAGCAAACTGTATCCCAATAACCCTAGAAAAAGAACCCACTAGCTCAAGCAACAAACTTATTGACTTTAGAGGACAAACCACCTTCGAAAGAGAAGGGACAAGTCTATTCTAAAGCCTAAGAGAAGATGGGAAGAACCTATCTTTCTTAGAAGTAGAGAAACCTTTTGTTTAGCCTATGATTACAAAGTATTTACATTAAGTATGTATATAACATATTTCTAAATAGTAGTATGTATATAACATTGATTAAAATTAAAGGATTCTTAACTTCTAACCCTAAAATCCTTATTTATTGTTTCATCTAAAAAGGAAAAGATAATGTTAGTATCTCTAATTTTCTAAAAACATTAAAAAATAAATAAGGTTTTTATTAAAAAAATTCACTTATATATTTCTAAGATGTCTCCTATAAATTATTTAGTTCAATGAGCTATTATGTCATAAGAGTAATTAGGGGAAACAAAAAGTGTATTAATAATTTATAAACTTTTCTATTTTTATGAAATACATTAAATACACTTTGTGATAGGCCAAGAATGTATTGACCCCTTTGGCAAATTAATTAATTAATTAATTAATTACCCAAGTGAATTAATTAAATCAATTTAACATGCTATAGTGTGGTAGCACAAACAAATCACTAAGTTAAATGCAGCGGAAAATAAATTTGACACGGATGATTTGTTTACGAATGGGGAAAACCACCGAGGCAAAACCCCACCAGGTGATTTTAAGGTCACCACTCCAAAGAATCCACTATTATCAAAACAAGCGGTTACAAGTAAAAGAAATCCCAGTACCTAATACCAACCTACAGTTGAACTCTTACCTAATAACCAATTGGACTTGTATTGTAGCGGCAATCTCTCCATTCAATGCACGAATCCTAGTACGTGACTAACCGATGATGCACGGATCCTACTACATGACTAACACACCAACTTGAGGAAGATGTTGGCTACAAAGTTCTTCAGTTCATCTACAATGAAGATTAGGAAACTTCTCGGTCACAAAACCCTTGGCATAAAGACGTAGTAGCTTCTACAGAGAGAAAGATGAACTACGGCAATTTCTATCTCGGGTCACACAATGCATATAACAACAAGTGCAACTTCTTGTAACAGCCCTTAAAATAATCCTTATATAATGTCTAGGGTTGTGAGAAAAGAAACCATACATAAATACTCAAGAATATGCATGTAATCAAATTCGGAAAACTTGATTTCGTAATTCTCGACAAATACAGCTTGAGTCAAGCTTTTGTCGAGTTTCAACAGTAATTCTTGATAGAAAGGATTCTGTCAAGACTTCTGTCTTGCTTTAATAAGTAGCACATTCTTCACTTGTTTCTTGGTCAGATCTACATGGCTTCAATAGTAAACTTGTGAACACTTGTTTCTTGAAGTATTAAGCCGATCATAGATCTACCCAATTACAAGTAAAGTATTTTGTCAAAGGATTAGCCAATTACATAAATATATCCCTACCAATCCCCCCTTTGGCAATTCGTGACAAAACCACAACAAATAAATGAATCATAAGAGAAGTATTAAATCACTAAACTCATAGTCACTTGTTAAATTACAAAACAAATCTAACCCTAACACAAACTCTTTAAAAATTTGCAAAAAGAGAGTTCATGGCATGGTAGACTTCAACAACCTGTCTTTTTGAAACACTTAAACAAAACTCATCAAGACATCATGTGTGAAATAGAAATAAAGATTGCATACATAAAGAAACATGTGTATAAATAAAGGAAAGAATATACATCGTTGTCATATATATGTGAAAAGATAGATACAATGTATGTCAATAAATGGTCACAAGACCATGTATAAGAGGATAAAAGAAAGAAAATAAAATAAATAAGAACCTCAGTACATCCCTCAAGATCTATAAACACTCCCCCTAACAAAAATGTTTTGTACTAACTCTCCCCCTAAGTACAAGACTACTTTCATCCCAAAACTACTCTCCTTTTTTGTCACGAATGACAACGGGTATGTCACTGAGGGGTCGTCATCTCATCATCACTGGAAGAGCTAGCATCCTCATCAGCCGAAGCCTCTAGAGAAGGAAATGGAGAGGAAGCGAAACCACCAAGACGAGCTTGTTGTTGTGCTATACAATCGACATGGTGTTCACCTGACACATCTCATCAATGAGAGAGTCAAGGCGAGCACATGAAAGTGGTATAACATTGTAGACATCCAAGCTATTGTAAGAATATATTTTTTATCTTCCAAATAATTAAATCCAGATTTTGTATGACAATGCAAGCTTTTTATTTAGCAACATGACACAACTTTTTTTTTTTTTTTTTGAGAGAGAGTTTCAACATATGATATCTGCTCTTGATGATAGCACTTTATTATTAAACCAAGACACTAATTGGTTTTTAGTGTAGACAAAGATTGAACCCTAAATCTCTTATTCAACTATCAGCGACTTTACTAGTTGAATTAACAGTCGACAACATAATTGCTCATTGCTATTATTAGGAAACTTTGAAAGAAAATTGGTGAGTATCAACCATCAAATTAATAATTAATTAATTACACAAGATGATAGGGACCCTAAGCCTATACTATACTCAGCCAATAATCTATTAATCTCCTACCTTTTTTTTTTTTTTTTTATATATATTTTTTTAAAGTATTAATCTCCTACCTAATACTGAACTAACAAGTGGAACCCACCCGGCCAAGACACTTTTTCCTTAAATTTATAAAAATATTAAAGGTATCATTTCAAGATGGTGATTTGCCGCACCGACCACCTTATAATCATGATTTAATTTTATTTATACTTTTTTTTCCCCATGGTGGGTGATTGTATGTGATTTGCATGGATGGAATGGCATGGTCAAATCAATTTGGTAAAAGAAAAAAAGAAATTCAAAATGTTAATTTCTAAAATAAAGCACGACCAAAAAGTCAATCTAATTCCATAAGAAAAAACAAAATTTCAATCAAACATTTGCCATTCCCACTGAAGCACGTGACCTAGTTTTATTAACTTAAATTAATGCTTCAAATTTGTGGTACAGTGCTTTCTTGGAAAATGCTTGAGCTAAAACGAGCCTAACAAATTTGAGTCTGGTTTCACACAGTTTTTAATGCTGAGCTGAAGTTAATAGCTTATATGAATAAAGTTTAACGATTTTATACACGTGAAAAACGAAAAATGTGGTGGTAAATGTAGTAGAGCACGCTACCCCCTATGTCATGTGAAACAGAAAATGTTTCGTGGAAGAAGACTATCCAATTGTGAAAATATTTAAATGCCACATGATCCATGAGCTTGGTATTACTACTAGTAGTTTAGCTAGGACCACCCTATGATATGATAAAAAATTGGAATTTTCTTCGTTTGGACCACATTAAGAATTATTTGGGTTAGTCCCAAAATTTTTACTCACTGGTCACTTCCGGTTCATTGTTTGATCATCGTCAATTTGTTGGTGGTTTGATTGGAAAATATAGGCCACTGCAACATAAAATACAAACCAATCAATTATACATCTTGCACAAGTTAACGTCCAAGGCAAGGGACCACATATCTTGCAACAATTTCTTTCGTGCACACCCATATTATAATTTTAATACAATGACTGGTGGAGAAATAATAATAAGCCTATATAAAGATGGTTGTCTATTATTAATGAGCAGAAAAATAAAATAAGTCTATATAAAATTGATTGTTTATTATTAACAATCACTGCCTGTCACAAGAGTTGTGATAAAAAAGGAAAAAGAACAAAAAGAACAAAGAAAGCATATCATTAAGGATAAAGATTAAATCCAAACTGTTTAGAGAATGAGATCTTTCCAACACAATAAAGCGACAATTCATAAAAGTAAAACTATCAGTTTCATGTTATTTTAAAGAATTACATTACTCGTTAAAAACAGTAGCCCTTCAATTATCATATAAAGAGTTACAGGAAGATTAAAAGCATTTCTAATTGTATAGCTAAAGGCAAAATATTCTTTATAATAGAGAATGAGACCAAAAAAAAAAAAAAAAAATGGTCTCCAATAGATTCTCTAAATCCTATGTTTTTTTTGCTCATGAACAGTAGCTCATCAAAATTGATGGGCTACTCTGCATTCTTCATATGTTTTTTTTCTATTATAATAATTAAGTATTAAATAAAAAAAATATTGGAAGATGTGTGACGGGACTGACGAAGTTCATGGACGCACTGACGATTCCATCAACACGGACGATTCCATACTCAGGCTAGGTGAGTCGATCATACGCTTTACTGACGAACATATCCGGACCATTCAACGCAGGCAAAACGGTTCCGGAGACAACTGTACAGTCCGTTGAAAGGTAATAATGGCACACTAAAGGGCCTCAGGCGTTACGAAAAGGAGCATTAAAAACCTCCATAACTACCCAACGGCTAGAAGCCAGGAGAGGGTATATAAGCCTCCCACATTGCTGAAGAACAGGTACATACACACAGAAAACTCACTGAGACATTTTCTTAGTTCTTTCCAACTGCATTGTTCAAACATTCTTTTACTAACTTTGGCATCGGAGGCGTTGTGGCAGGCACCACAACGGTGTTCATCTCCAAGGGCTGGAAGATCGTCTCCGTCCGTCGAACAAGTACTGACGAGTTCACACTCATCAGTTTGGCGCCGTCTGTGGGGATTGACACTTTTTCGTGGTCAAACTTGGAATAGTGATCCTATATCTTTGTTCTTACAGGATGGAGTCTAATCAGGATGCTGCAGCCTTAGCCCAACAAGTCCAAGCCCTCGCAGCCACAGTTGAAGAACTGACTAAGCAAAACCAAGAAATGAGATTGCGCCTTCAGCAAGAGGAAAATCGTTCAAAGGGAAATCAGGAAGATGAGGGAGACAGCAACAGAAGGAGTGACCATCGAAGGCCAAACACTCCCGTCAAGCAAAATTCAGATGTTCTTCGGGAGATGAGGAGGGAGATGGATGAATTACGGAATGCTATCAAAGAAAAAACAGAGCAGAGTGTGGATCGGATGGTCCGGGCGACAGACTCGCCATTTACAACAGCAGTCCTTGACTGCCCAGTACCGTCGAAATTCAGGCTACCACAGCTCGAACCCTTTGACGGACTGAAGGACCCTCAGGATCATCTAAACACCTTCAAGACGACCCTGGGACTTCAACAACCCCCAGATGAAATATTGTGTCGCTCCTTCCCAACCACACTCAGGGGAACTGCCCGAGAATGGTTCACGAAGTTGCCAACATCGTCAATCGATACGTTCGAGCAGTTGAACAGCTCCTTCTTGCGTCACTTTATTGGAGGACAACGACCAAAGAGGACCGCAGACCACTTGTTTACCATCAGGCAGGGGGAAAAGGAAACCCTGAGGTCGTATGTAAAACGTTTCACGAGGGAAACACTGGAGGTTGACGAAGCCGACGATATGGTGCAGCTAACGACCTTTAAAGCAGGGCTGAGGTCCAGGGATCTCGTCAGTTCCCTCGCGAAGAACCCCCCGAAGACGATGGCTCAAATGCTCCTCAAGGCGCAGAAGTACATGAACGCTGAAGACGCATTGGCAGCTATTAATGATGCGGACAGAACAGGGGATAAAGGAAGAAGGGAAGACGATCGTAGAGGGCAGAAGCGGGATCGTCCAGATCGTCGAGTCAATGACGGAGTCAGACGGAAAGATGACAAAAATCCACGAACGGTAAAATTCACCCCTCTTGTTATGCCTGTTGACAAAATTTTGGCGCAGATTAAAGACGAGCACTATCTCAAGTGGCCACGACCACTACACTCGTCTCCCAACGTCCGCGACAAAAATAAATACTGCCGATTCCACAAAGATCACGGCCACTACACTGAAGATTGTAGGGATCTCAAAGAGCAGATAGAAGAATTGATATGGAGAGGGAAGTTGCAGAAATTCATAAAGAAGGGGGAACACGACAAATTCCGGGATGAAAACAAAGGTCAACAGGGGTCCACCTCCAGAAGCGACGGCCGTCAACCACAACCTCCTCAAAACGTGGTCGGGGAGGTACAGACGATAGTTGGGGGCCTATCACCGGAGGTTCATTCAAGTCACTCAGGAAAGCACATCAACGGCATGTGAATAGTGTCCATATGACACCCCCGACCAAGTACAGACGAACTGACCAGGATATGACCTTCAATGAGAACGACTCCAGAGGAATAAAACAGCCTCACAATGATCCGCTGGTCATAATGCTCACCATAGAAGGATTCAACACCAAAAGAGTCCTCGTGGACAACGGGAGCTCTGCGGATATCATTATCTTTTTCGCCTTCCAACAATTAAGGTTGGATCCCAATAGACTTCGTCCCTTCGATTCTCCACTCGTCAGTTTCAGCGGCGACAAGGTGTACCCCAGGGGTATAGTGACGTTAACAGTAACGGTGGGAACGTATCCAAAACAGTTGACTCGTCAGATAGACTTTTTGGTAGTGGATTGTCCCTCGTCCTATAATGTTATCATCGGAAGGCCAGCCCTCAACAGATGGAAGGCGTCCACGTCCACCTACTGCTTGAAGGTGAAGTTTCCAATGGAAGGGGGTATTGGTGAAGTTAAAGGAGACCAAGTTCTAGCTCGAGAGTGCTATCAAGCTGTTTTAGCATCTAAGGAGAACCATGCGTGGGTAGTGGAAGAGAAAGAGGAAGAAAAGATGGAAGCACTGGAAGTAGTGGAGTTGATCGAGGGGGAAGGGACGAGAACAACTAGAATTGGGATAACATTAAGTCCTGAGATGCGAACGAGGCTCATCCAATTTCTTAGAGATAATTTGGACGTCTTTGCTTGGAGCCATGACGACATGCCAGGAATATCCCCGGAAGTCATCCAACACAGGTTAAACGTAGACCCAGAGAGGAAACCTGTCAAGCAGAGACGAAGGACGTTCGCACCAGAAAGAGACCAGGCAATTGCTGACAAGGTGAGTAAACTCTTGGCCGCAGGTTTTGTCAGGGAGGTGTACTATCCAGATTGGCTGGCAAACGTCGTCCTAGTGAAGAAAGCCAACGAAAAATGGAGGATGTGCGTGGACTTCACGGACCTAAACAAGGCCTGCCCGAAGGACAGTTTCCCTCTTCCAAGAATAGACCAGCTGGTGGATTCCACGGCCGGGCACAAGCTGTTGACGTTCATGGACGCATTCTCCGGGTACAATCAGATAAAAATGGCCGACGAAGATCAGGATAAAACCGCTTTCATCACTAGTCAGGGGCTCTACTGTTACAAGGTTATGCCCTTTGGGCTTAAGAACGCAGGAGCGACGTATCAGAGGTTGGTGAACAAAATGTTCGTCAAAAAAATAGGCAGGAATATGGAAGTGTACGTCGACGACATGCTCGTCAAAAGCAAGGAAGAGCTCGGGCATCTAGACGACCTTAAGGAGACATTCGATACCCTCAAGCAATACCAAATGAAACTAAACCCTGGCAAGTGTGTTTTTGGTGTCGCCTCCGAAAAATTCCTAGGGTTCATGGTGTCCCAGAGAGGGATAGAAGCAAATCCCTAAAAGGTGCAAGCTATACTCAACATGGCATCACTCAAGACCGTCAAGGAAGTCCAGAAGCTCACAGGCCGGATTGCAGCTCTTAACAGATTCGTATCAAGAGCGATGGACAAATGCTTACCATTTTTTAAGACCCTTAAGCAAGCATTTGAGTGGACCGACGAGTGTGAAGCGGCCTTTCAAGAGCTCAAGCGTTACCTCAGCAACCCACCTCTTCTAAGCCCGTCCAAGGAAAGGGAAAATTTATACCTATACCTGGCGATTTCGTCCACAGCCATCAGTGCAGCCTTAATACGAGAAAAAGATAGGAAACAACTCCCAGTGTACTGCGTCAGTCAAGCTTTCCAAGGAGCTGAATTCAGGTACCCAAGGATTGAGAAAATCACCTTTGCCTTGATAGTAGCCTCGCGCAAGCTCAGACAATACTTCTAGGCAAACCCGATCTTAGTAATGACGGACCAACCCATCAAGAAGTCTATGAACAAACCCGAGGCAGCCGGGAGGATGGTCCAATGGGCAATTGAACTCAGCCAATTCGATGTAGAATACCATCCCAGGACAGCCATCAAAGCACAAGCTCTGGCTGACTTCATCGCCGAGTTCACTCACCCAGACGAACCAAACGTTGCAGGCATGGACGAGACATGGGTAATACAGACTGATGGATCATCAGCCCAAAAAAGGGGGGGGGGGGAGTAGGGGTCGTCATAACCACTCCTAACGGAGAAATATTGAAGTATGGAGTTCAGCTAAAATTTCCAGCCACTGACGACCACTCTTGACGGAGAAATATTGAAGTATGGAGTCCAGCTAAAATTTCCAGCCACCAACAACGAAGCTGAGTACGAAGGAATTCTGACGGGTTTAAGACTCGGAAGAGAGCTGGGGGCCAGCAACCTGCTAGTCCAGAACGACTCAAAGTTAATAATTGGGCAAATCAGAGGAGAATACGAGGCAAGGGAAGAAAGGATGCAGAAATACCTTAAGTTGACGAAACGTTTGACTCAAGAATTCGAGAAAGTGGAGTTCATCCAGATTCCGAGGAGCCAGAATATGGCTGCAGACGAAGTATCAAAGATAGCCTCGTCGAAAGAGATGAAATCAGGGACAGAGTTAATGATGGAGATACAAAGGAACCCCAGTATTGAGGAAATTCCAACATTCGCAGTCGAAGGCATAAATAGCTGGATGACAGCCATCCTCTCCTTTCTCCAGGATGGTCACCTGCCCCAAAACACAGATGAAGCTAGGAAAATCAAGAAGAGATCCGCCAGATTCACTATTATCAATGATACTTTGTACAAAAGAGGATTCTCCATGCCCTACTTGAAGTGTGTTGACGAAGGAGAGGCCGAATACGTCTTGAGGGAGGTCCATGAAGGGATCTGTGGTGATCATGCAGGCCCAAAATCCCTGGTGAGAAAAATTATGCGAGCAGGTTACTTCTGGCCGACCATGCAGGACGACTCAGAGAGGTTCGTCAAGAGATGTGACAAATGTCAAAGGTTCGGGAACGTACAACGGCTCCCATCAGAAAAGCTGACGACGATAACATCCTCATGGCCCTTCGTACAATGGGGAATCGACATCGTTGGCCCACTACCTCAAGGCAAAGGTCAGATAAAATTCTTACTAGTTGCTATTGATTATTTCACTAAATGGGTTGAGGCAGAGGCATTGGCAACCATCACCGAGGCCAAAATCCAGGGGTTCGTATGGAGGAACATAATTTGCAGGTTCGGGATCCCAAGGACGATCATATCGGACAACGGACGACAGTTCGATAGTCAAAGTTTCAAGGACTTCTGTTCAGGCTTGGGCATCAAGAACCAGTTCTCGTCACCAGGCCACCCCCAAGCGAATGGACAGACGGAAGTAACGAACCGCACATTGCTGAAGATCATAAAGACCAAACTAGATGACGCGAAAGGGGCCTGGCCGGAAGAACTGCCCAAAGTATTGTGGGCTTACAGAACCACGGCCAGAACCCCAACAGGAGAGACCCCCTTCCGACTCACCTACGGTACCGAAGCCATCATCCCTGTCGAAGTGGGAATTTCCAGCATCAGGAGAGAAGCGTTCAATGAAGAGGAAAATGACGACCTACTCCGAATTAACCTAGATTGTCTGGACGAAGTACGAGACAAAGCATTCAGCAAGATGACGAAATACCAGAGAAAGATGAAAGACTACTACAACAGAAGGGTGAAGCTCAGAAGACTCAACATTGGGGACCTAGTCCTGCGCAAAGTAACCCAGGCAACCAAAGATGCAACTCAAGGAAAGCTCGGCCCCACGTAGGAGGGGCCATACAAAGTCATTCACTACTCCAGACAAGGCAGCTACCACCTGGAGACCCTAGACGGACAAAGGCTCCCAAGACCGTGGAATATTGAACACTTGAAGAAATATCATCAGTAGATGTAATCAAAGGACGCAACCGTTATTCACGATTAATAAATGAATTATTCAGCCTATATTTGTGTATAATACATGCCTGGAGAAACAACGAAAAGCCAAAAAATGGCTAAGTAACAAGATTCCGCCTTGACGGATGTAAGTTACTGACGACTACAATGTCGCAAACGAAAAGCCAAAAAATGGCTAAGTAACAAGATTCCGCCTTGACGGATGTAAGTTACTGACGACTACAACGTCGCAAAAGAAAAGCCGAAAAATGGCTAAGTAACAAGATTCCGCCTAGACGGATGTAAGTTACTGACGAATACAACGTCGCAAAAGAAAAGCCGAAAAATGGCTAAGTAACAAGATTCCGCCTAGACAGATGTAAGTTACTGACGAATACAATGTCACTAAAGGAAGGCCAAAAAATGGCTGAGTAACAGGATTCCGCCCAGACGGAGGTACGTTACTAACGATTACATTAGTAACAAGATTCCGCCTAGACGGATGTACGTTACTGACGATTACATGAGTAACAAAAAGGCTAAGTAATAATCGCATGTATTGACGAATGCAAACCAGGTATGTCTCATGAAAACGAAAAACGCTCCAACAAACATATCACACATGCAATTAAAAGCATTCAACTTGCAAACACATCAAGATGCACGAAAAATAAATTAACAAAAAGAAATTACCCTTGTTTCTTTTGCCGACCCATAAACACTGGGTTCAAATATTGTTCTTGAGTTAAATTTACAAAAGAGCCACCACGGGCAAACAAACAAAAGAAAATTTTCTTTAAGTAACAGGCTCAGGCGTCGGGGGCGTCAGCAACAGTGTCGTCATCAGCAGGGGCATCTCCTGGAACATCGTCAGCAGGGGTCACGGATGCAGCGGCTTCGTCAGAGGCCATCTCCTTGTCCACTTCCTCCAGATCCAGGTTTCCCATGTCGACGCCGGTTGGATGCTTGACTAGGTATCTCCGCAGAAGCTCAAAGCCTTTGAAGTACCAGCTGAAGAGCACAGTATTGTACTCTTCAGTGGTCTGAAAGGCCTCAACTGACCTTGCAGCAATGGTCTTCATCATCTCTTTAGAATTCTGGAGCTGCTCGTCCTTCTCCAGGTTCAGTTGGCGCTCCACTCTGAGGTCGTCACCTAAGACCTTGACCTTCTCCTTCAAAGTAGTGGCCTCGTCCATGGAGTCAATGAGGTTCTTCTTCAGCTGAGAATTCTCATTCTCCAGAGCTTGCACCTTTGACACGAGGGATGCAAGCTTAGCCTCTTGAGTAAGATACTCAGAAGCAATGTGCAAACTCTCTCCCAGTGCCTAAAAAAAAATAAAAAAAAAAATAAAAAGAAAAACACAAATTCTTCAGTAAAAATAAAAAAAATAGAAAAAAATAAAAATTTGAAAGGGGTTGCTCGAGAAAAGCACATCACCTGGACTAACTTATGGACGTGGCCACCAGCGACCGTATTAAAGGGAACTCCAGAGAAGACCTTAAGGTCGTCGGCAGTCACTATAGTATGGGCCCGATCAACCGCCAACTTCTCGTCGCTCCAGACCGACGAGCGCCCAGCGTCCTCTACCTCCTTCTCCTTCTCCTTCCCCGTCAGGCGTGGCCTCTTGGCAACGGGCGTGGGAAGCTCCTCCACTGAAGTAGACGGAGAAGCAGTCCTCGTCGTTTCGGTACCGGATAGAATGGGAGTAACGGAAGACGGCGGAGTGGCTGAGAGACCCTTCCCTACTACGCGTACCGTCTTTTTGCCTATATTAGATAAGGGCTCGCTCTTCTTCGCCCTCATCTTGGCATTCATGTCCTTGTTGAATTTCGACGTCATCTCTGCCAAAAGAAAAACGTTAGCCACGAAGGAAAGCATAAGGACAGGAAAGGTCAGTACTGACGAAGATATAACTTACTCTTTTTGCCTTCAATGTCTAGGTTCTTCAGAACAAAAGCAGAAGGCTCAGGCCCGATACAGAAGAACGCAAGAGTTCTGGGATTGACGAGGTCGTCCCAGTTCTCGATCGTCTGCGCGTACTTAATGGCCTTTTGCACGCGCTCTCGGTACCTACTCTTGAGCTTAGGTCGTCTCTTAACTATAAAAAAGAAAGAAAGACGATGTCAGCAGCCATAAACAGGAGTGCGACAAAACTCAAGAAACGAAGTAGAAATGTTGACGCACCTAAAGTCGGGGTTTCCCACCGACGACGTAACACCGGGAGATCACCCCAAACTTCCCCCGAAGGCGTCTCAAAATCGTCCCCAGATACATAGAAGAATCTGGATTTCCAATACCTGAATGACGAAGGTAATTTCTTGACGATCTTAGTCCCTCTCTCCCAAGGCACTAGTTCATAATACCTATACTCCTTCGACGCCTTCAAACGGTACAAATACACTAGTTCGTCTACCCTAATCATATCCCCGTCGTTAGCTGCCAGCCATATCCCCATACAGCTGATTAGAATTCTCCAGGAGTTGGGCATGAGCTGCCCCGGAGCGATACCAAAATAATGCAACAACTCCATCAGGAAGGGATGGACGGGGAACCTCAACCCACAAATGAAGGCAGCCTCATAAAAGCAAACCTCACCGGGGAAGAAGTGGCATGCCCGATCTCCCACACTGGGCAGACGAACCCTAACCCTATCAGGAAACTGAAATCTATCCCTAAATCTTGCCAGCGTGTCAGCATCTAACCCACACTCCTCACCCTGGGCATAAAAAGCCCTAACCTCTCGAGAGCCCGAAACGGTTGTATCTTTATCCATCGGGCCACCGTTGGACAACAATCCAGTCTCAAGCTCACTCGACCTAACCTCCGACATATCTACTCGCACCCCAACCTCGTCCCTAAACCAATCCAAAGACTGACGAAGCAGAGGCACCAGATCAGTCAAAGCAACACTTAAGCAGTTACCCTCAAAAACAAAATCCTCAATGTCTGAGGGAACCCCCAAAAATCCACCTAGCCGAGCAAAAAGAAACGAAATTGAGGGACAAGCTACCCTAACCTCTGAGCTACTAAGCATGAAAAACCCAGAAAACACAACAGCGAACTAAACCCCCATAAAAAAACAACAACAAAACAAAAAGAAGAAGAATAGAATCAGAGCCAAGGCAGTAATAAAACAGGGAAGCAAAACGCTGGAAAATAAACATACCTTGAGGAAGCAATTAGAAGAAGAAGCACCACCAAAAGAGGAGGAACCACCACACCGGTTGCTAGTTCGCAGAAAGAGTTCGCCGGAGAAGAAGCTCAGAGCAAATGATTAGAAAACTTTTTGAAAAAAAGAGAGAATGTGAGCAAAGGAAGATTTTAGACTGAGGCCTTGGAAAACTGAAAAACCAGCGGGAAGCCCAATAGTCCCACCAAATCAGAGCATTAACTGCACCTACCAGCACGTGCCACGTGTGCCACGATTTGCGAAGCGCTGCCACTTTGCATTTACTGCGGATCGAAATCCCAAACGACACCCAAACTCTTTGCATTCTATGATCGTCATTTCAATGACGAACACAGAATCGGGGGGCAACTGACGGGACTGACGAAGTTCATGGACGCACTGACGATTCCTTCAACACAGACGATTCCATACTCAGGCTAGGTGAGTCGATCATACGCTTTACTGACGAACATATCCAGACCATTCAATGCAGGCAAAACGGTTCCAGAGACAACTGTACAGTCCGTTGAAAGATAATAATGGCACACTAAAGGGCCTCAGGCATTACGAAAAGGAGCATTAAAAACCTCCATAACTACCCAACGGCTAGAAGCCAGGAGAGGGTATATAAGCCTCCCACATTGCTGAAGAACAGGTACATACACACAGAAAACTCACTGAGACATTTTCTTAGTTCTTTCCAACTGCATTGTTCAAACATTTTTTTACTAACTTTGGCATCGGAGGCGTTGTGGCAGGCACCACACCGATGTTCATCTCCAAGGGCTGGAAGATCGTCTCCGTCCGTCGAACAAGTACTGACGAGTTCACACTCATCAATAAACCTTCTTGAGTCGGCGCTGAGTCCAGAGCTTTGTTCTTCCCTTCGTCTAAGTATCCAACGGATCGCACTTACTACCCTTTTTCCACAACCATAGGTGCATAGCTTTGTTTGCGTATCCGTCGTCTCCACCTCGCAGCTGTTGGCGCTAGAACATTGAGAGAGCCACATATCGGATTCAAGCACCAATTGTTATCTTTTGAAGGCAATACTGCAGTGAAATTTCTGCTGTCTCTGAAGTACGCTCCTCTTCTTTCAGCATCTTGCAAATTCGAGCATCTGCGGTTTCATCCTGGACTTTGTGCTGCTGCCTTCCTTTTAGACTTTGTGCTGCTGCCTTCATCTTCACGGGACAACCAAGGTGCACACTAAATACCCGCTCAAAGCTTCAATGCCCCCACGCGGACACATGGCTTCCTTGTAGCCTTGAATTTCAACGCCACGCCTAATAACCAATAAGCTATGAACATGGTTTTTCCCAAGTTTGGATAATGCACATGCAAGCCTCTACGTGTCTTTCTCTTCACATGCACCTATGGTCATTTCAACACCTACAAATAATAACCTTGGAGTGTTGAAAACGTAGCCTAAATCCTTAGCACCACACAGACACATGGCTCCCAAATTTACTGCTCCAATGCGACACACAATAACTAGAAGTTAAGAGTATTAATGCATGCTGTTACACTTAGATGGTGGGCATGTTTATAGTCAAATATGAGAAGTCATTTGGACCAAGCAATTTGATTGACTGTGAACCTTGGAGTATGATGTTTGCATGATAATATTGAATGAATGGTTTGCCCATGGCTTTGGATCTCAATGTCACGTGCGTCTTTTTTTTTTTTTTTTTTTTTTTGTTTATTATTATTATTATTTTAAATTTATTAGTACAAAGTATTTGAACTAATAAGTTATTCATGTTTTTCTTTGGTTTGTTGTTAGGTGTGTTAGGTGACTCAGGTCTGTCAACCCTTTGCTTGACTTTGTGACTCTTCTACGTTTGCTCAAGTCGTGACCTCTACGAGCTTCATCTTCTCCAAGTGGCTGCCATCAAGTGCACTTCATCATGGTCATCTTTTACGACTCATCGAGGACTCTCAATGATCAATCCGTCACTCTTGCGCTCTGCGAATGAACCCCTGGAGAAAGGCGTTGTCTTGAAAGTCATCCACTTGGTAGCAGTGTCCCTTCATCCTTGTCTACTGCCATTCCTCGTCCTCTGAGTCTATCTCAATGGTGGGTCGAATCATCGCACGAACTACACGACCCAACTAGAAAGGATTCACATGTCGTTTCGAGGACGTTTACTTTGGCCTCCAACCTTCACTCAACCGTGGACCACATAAGTCCATTTCTCTCCTTGGCCGTCAGCTAAGTGCGGGAGAAGTACAATGGGCCTTGCCTTCTTCCAAGACTCCTCCACTCCAATATAAGGGTGAGTTTTTCTATCTCCCTAAATATTGGGAGTGGCTAGAAGAAGATTGAGCCGCAATACTAAAGTCTTAAGTGATGCCCATCTTTACGAGCCATTACTCGCATTGTTATTCACATATGATCAGAACACCCATGTCCTGCAAGCCTTCCTAGAGTGTTGATATATGGCTACGAACACATTGCACACGTCTGTAGGAGAAGTCTCCATTAGCTTATGGGACTTGCATTCGATCGTGGCTTCCCGTGTATGGCTCATTTTATGAAGAGGTCGTTCCAAACTCGAAAGACATTATCTCTCCCCTCATGCTGTCATCATTTATTTGCCGCCTTCCATCACCTTAGTCTTGAGCTTGGTGGTTCGCACTTGGTCACTACGGCCTCATGGGTGAAGTTTTGGTTCTGTGACAAGTCTAAATATCAAAAAGCGAGCTAGAAGGTCACTAAAGAGGAATGCAAGAGGCAAGCAATCTCATAAACCCTCTGGTAAAATTGATGCCCCAGAATTCTAATAAAAAAGATGAGGCCCCCTTCAATGTGCTCAAAGTGGAGAGAAGGGTTATAGAAGAGACTTGGTTAGCTGCTTTGATCTCGTGTTGGCTGTGTGAGTTCGCTCTCCCCGACGGGGGACCAAACTTAATCAGGCTGGTGTTTTCAAGTGTGCAAGTGTGATGGCTCGTGGTAAGAGATATTGCCTTGCAGTCCTAGTCTTAGCCAACATTTCTAGGGGCTTGAATGAAATTGTGTCTTCTAAGACTCCTAGTAAATGTGATGCCACTTTTCCTGCACACTACTTGAATGCTTGGTTGGCCGAATACTTCGACACTCACTTTGAACTTGAAGGGTCTCACTCCAAGGTTGTTCCGCGTATGTTTAGATACTTCGGAGAAGGTGCAGCCAAGCATTACGACGAGGTTACGGCCCGTAACCTATTTTGTGCCATTAGTAGCTTCAAGTTTCATCGCTTAGGCCTTTTTAAAGGCCATCGAGAGATTCTGGTGGATGATGATAAGCTACTTAGCTCTTATGCCGATTACTTCATCAGCCAACGCTCTAGCTACTTAGCCTCTCGTCGTGGAAGTATATGTATAGTTGAGCCATATAGCCCTCACCGCTTTGGTCGACAATTCGGTTTCAATCAACACATCCCTAGGGAGCTTAATGAGGACTTTCGCACCGTCACCTTAGAGCAAGTGGTGTGCTTCTGGCGCCGATGTCTTCGTCTTGTTACCAATTCCAAGTTCTTGATCCCTGCCTGCCCATTTGGGCACGAGGCTCCGTGCACGAAGGACTATATGAATTGGTGGGCTAGAAGATCTGATGGTTTCTTTTTAAGTAGTGTTGAGCAACCGATTGGGAATGTTAACCAAGCAGATAAGACTAAAATATAACAGCCTAATGAAGTAGTTGAGCCGTGAAGCGCCAAAATGATAGAAACTCTTTGGGATTTCGGAGGCTACCGATGAGTCTTTAGGAGGAGCGTGCGTGGACAAGGCACATTCTCCTAAGCGTGGGCCTTCATGCATAGTCTCAACGCTTCAAGACGGGGAGGTGACCAAGAGTAAGGATGCATCAGATTCCGAGCGAAATAGTGGTAACTTAGATTCTCACTGGAGACGCAAAGGCAGAGGGACAATCCCAACAAGAATTTGGATCATGAGGGGGTCATCTAGGCGATTGACTGTGTGTCGATATGGATTCGCTTCTCGACCCTTTTGGTGGCAATGCACAAGTGAGTCTTAATTCTCTTTTTGATGATTTTGATCTTGAACCCTTAAAGACCTTTGTTTCCTTCACGATGACCTTGAAGCTATTTCTGGTATCCAAGAACTTTTGAGAACGACAATCTTGTATTCTTCCAATGCAGGATGACAATTATCCTTCAAAAAGAGAAGGAGAGAAGTGTACGCCAGTTGCCACTAGCCCTTCTACAAGAGTTTTTCCATTCATGGTCCGACAACCTTTGATTTAGCTACTAAGGAAATTGACCCATCACGTTCGGGGAAGACTAACGCCACTCTTTCTTCAGACCTTATTCACAAGCCTCTAAAGGATGTGACTCGAAATAAATCCATTATGTGTAGTTCGAGCATCCAGCCATTTCAATTGTCACAAAGTTTGAACCTGATGATTTGATTTTGAAGGCCGATGTCGCATGCAAAAATGCGGAGGGGACCTAATTGAGAAGGTCGTCAAAACCCTTTTACTCTTGTGACTTCATTTAGAGATGGAGTAGAGAAGATCTTCAAGTTATCGCACAAATAAAAGTTGTGGATGCAATGCCTTTAAGAGAGCATATTTCGAAATATATGATGATGCAACCGATATTCTTCCCTCCATCATGCTCTTTCACAGGCATCGCACCTGAAGACAAGGAACGGAAGCTTACCGAAGCTCGGCATCGTCTCACTCTTGCTTGATTGGAAGCCGTTAAGATCAATGCAAAAGGCAGAGTTTACAGAGGTCGAGCACA
>NW_027069471.1:3193523-3230769 GCF_002906115.3 Quercus suber
TTTTTTTTTTTTTTTTTTTTGCGACTGTGCTTAGCATAGGATGCTAGGCTGCCTACGTACCCAAAAGGGATCAAGTCATAATGTAGTTCAAAGGACTTATTATTATTATAAAAAAATTTAAAGTACATATGCAACTGAACTTAGTAACAAATACTAAGCTGCCTACGTACTTAAAAGGGATCAAGTCATAACATAGTTCAAGGGAGTAGTTTTTTTTTTTTTTTTGGTCCCTAACTTTTGCCTAGGTCGCCTCTTTCAAGGTTTTTAACCTAGCGGGATTTTTTTTTTTGATCGGCAGTTTACGCTCTTACCAAGGAGCAACTTCAATACTTCATGCATAGTATCGCTTAAGGAACTTCGCGTTTATGGGACCTACCCTTAGGCCATCTCCATCAACTATCTTGTAAGCACCATTAGTGTAGACCTCTTGCACGATATAGGGGCCATCCCATTTTGATGTGAATTTGTTCCCAGTCTTGTGGGAGATGTTGATGGGTCTTCGCATTGCAAGTACTGGGTCCCCTACTTGGAAAGATCGAGGTCAGACTCTCTTGTTGAATGCTCGTGAAAGCCGTGCTTGGTAGCATTCAAGACGTTGTTGAGCTTCTAATCTCTTTTCATCAAGTGCTTCCAACTCTTTAAGTCTTAATCGCACATTTTCTTCATTTGTGAGTCCTTCTTGGATAGCAATATGAAGTGATGAAATTTGTCGCTCTAAAGGCAAGACTGCTTCGACACCATATACTAATGAATATGGAGTGGCTTGCGTGGGAGTTCTGTATGTTGTTCGGTATGCCCATAAAGCTTCTCCAATCTTTTCATGCCAATCCCTCTTCGAGCGCGCTACTACCTTTTTCAACAAATTGCAAAGCGTCTTGTTGAAAGCCTCAGCAAGGCCGTTGGCTAGCGCATTATACATGGATGACTCGTATTGCTTGAACTCAAACTTCTCGCATAGTTGGGTCACCAAACTATTGTAGAATGGCTTACCGTTATCCGTGATGATATAGTGAGGGACACCATACCAATAGATCAAGTGAGTCCGGATGAAGTTCACCACATTTTCCTTTTTTACTTCCCTGAGGGGTATGGCTTCCCCCCATTTAGAAAAATAATCGGTCGCAGCTAATATGTATAGGTGACCTCCCGACGAATTAGGCAATGGTCCTACAACATCGAGTCCCCATGCATCAAAAAGCCAAGACGCTACTATAGGGTGCAAAGGCTCCGGCGGCTAATGGATGTAGTTTGCATGAAGCTGGCATGCTTCATATGTCTTTGCATAGTCCATACAATCCTTGACTATGGTGGGCCAATAATATCTCATTCGTTTTATCCGGTGATACAACTTGGGGCCAAACTGATGAGCGCCACACACTTCTAAGTGAGCTTCTTCCATGGCTTGATCACCTTCTTCCTTGCCAAGACATCGTAAGAATAGACCGTTAAAAGATCTCCTATATAATGTGCCCTTATAGTGTATAAAATGGGGCGCCCTTCGCCGTACCTCAATCTTGTGGTGGGGATCTTCAAGTAGCTTACCATGTTCCAAGTAATCAATTAGGGGTTGGCGCTAGTCCTCATCCTCCACTATAGATATTGATATGGCATTTGTCACACTCACGTCTTCTTCCATGTAAGAGAGCACCCAACGATTGCAGACAGGGACATTTGCCTTTTCACCCTCTGACAGAGCCAATGTGGTGGCTAGGTTGGCTAGAGCATCTGCCATCCTATTCTCATTTCTGGGAATATGCTCCAAGAAAACTCCGTCGAACTTCTCAATTAGCCATGTAGCCATTGGAAAGTAAGGAATCAAACCCTCATGTTTAACTTCATATTGTGTCAAAAGTTGATTGATTACCAACTTGGAATCACTGTAGACTTCTAAGTATGAGATCTTCATATCAAGGGCCATTTGGAGGCCTGCAATAAGGGCTTGATACTTAGCAACGTTGTTTGAACATGGTTCACTAAGCACAAAGGTGAATGGTAACACTTGTTTTTGTGGTGACACGAAAACAACCCTAGCATCGGATTCCTCTTGCCGTGCGGCTCCATCAAAGAACATCATCCAAGGTGGGAGGACTTTGGTGTACAATACATCTTCATTTGGAAAATCATTTGAGAGCTCCCAATCAGCAGGAATGGGATGATCAGCAAGGAAATTTGTTAGGGCTTGCCCCTTGATAGCCTTTTGGGGCACATACACGATTTCAAACTCTTGAAATGCCACAACCCATTTTGCCAACCGTCCAAACATGATTACCCTAGACAAGACGTATTTTACTGGATCTATCTTTGCAACCAAGTGTATTACGTGTGCTTGCATGTAGTGCCTTAATTTTTGAATGGAGAAGAAAAGTGCAAGACACATCTTCTCCATTGGAGAATACCTTAGTTCTACCCCAGTTAGCTTTCGACTAAGGTAATACAATGCTTTCACTTTTTCCTCTTCATTTTTCTGAGCTAAGAGGGCCCCAAGTGATTGTTCTTGTGTAGCAATGTAGAGCACTAGAGGTTTTCCTAGCATGGGCACTCTTAAGACAGGCAGGTTAAGCAGATATCTTTTAATGCTCTCAAATGCATTCCTGCAAGCCTTATCCCATTCAAAGGTGGCATCTTTCCTCATCAATCGATTGAATGGTTGACACCGTCTTGCTAGATTCGATATGAAACGTCGAATGTATGCAAGATGGCCTTGTAAGCTTCGAAGCTCTCATAGGTTCTTTGGTTCAGGCATCCTTTGGATAGCATCTATTTAGAGTGATCCACTTCAATACCTCGATGTCGAACAATAAAGCCTAGAAACTTCCCAAACGTGACACCAAACGCGCATTAAGAGGATTCATTTTGAGTTGATATTTCCTTAGCCGATTAAATACGATGTGCAAGTCCCGTAAATGATCACCTCTTTTCTTTGTCTTAACAACTAAATCATCAACATAACATTGCACAATTTTGTGGAGTATGTCATCAAAAATTTGTTGCATTGCCCGTTGATATGTCGCGCCAGCATTCTTGAGCCTAAAAGGCATCACCTTATAACAGTAGATCCCCTTTAGAGTTCGAAAAGTGGTGAGCTCTTCATCCTCGGGTGCCATTCGAATTTGGTTGTATCCTGATGAGCCATCCATGAATGATATTACTTCATGACCAATAGTCGCATTAACCGTAAGTTCTGTATTTGGAAGTGGGAAGTCATCCTTCAGGCACATTCTATTCAAGTCTCGAAAATCAACATAAACTCGAATTTGTCCATTCTTCTTTTTGACAGGGACAATGTTTGCAATCCACTTTGGGAATTGTACTTCTCGAATGAATCCTGCTTGCTCGAGTTTGTTAACTTCTGCCTCAATTTATGGGAGGAGTTCCAGTCGAAAGCGTTGTTGGGCCTGCTTAATTGGGTGCGCTCCTTGCTTTCTTGCTAACCAGTGAATTGCAATTGTTGGGTCTAAACCTGGCATCTCCTTGTATGTCCAAGCGAACACATCTTTGTACTCCATTAAAAGCTCAAAGTATTTGCTTTCTTCCTCTGGTGTCAAAAGTGAACTCATGTAGATTGGGCGAGGTTCCTCATCAGTCCCTAAGTTTAATTCTTTAAGCTCATCTATAGTCGCTTACCCCCCCGTCTTCTATTGCTTGAGGGGCTTCATTTGGTTCATCGTCTGATGCATTTGATTTAGAATCGGTTTCTGTTGTCACGTGGTAAGAAGGAAGGACTAGTGTCTCGTGATCCTCCTCCCTATCGTCAACCCGAATGGAGATTGCCCTTCCTTTCGTTTAGATGCGGGCACATATCGTAAGACCATAGATGCCTCTTTCTTCTCTTCACATAACTTCTGTCTCACTTCAGAGTTAGGTTGGGAACCTCTTGTGAGGGGCTCACCTCCTTCCTTACGTTTTTCCTCCTTCTTTTCCAAAGACTTTTCTTGTGGTGCATCAGAAGTTGTGTTGCAATCCAAGTAAAACTTGGCATCTGCAAAGTGAGATTCTGTTGTTGTAAATGGTTGCAAATCTGCTGTCACCACCTTTACTTGCTTGCCATCACAATACTTGAAGCATTGATGCAATGTAGAAGGTACAACACCATTCCCATAAATCCATGGTCGTCCTAACAACAAGTTATAAGAGGTCTTCGAATCGATCACATGCAAGAGAGGCCTTGCTTTCAACTCATCAATAGTCATATCTAACCGAATCATGCCGATTGCCCTTTGTCCTTCTTAGTTGAAGCCCTGGATGACGAGTCAACTTTTGGATAACTCTTCCATGGATATGCTTAGGTGCCTCATTGTTCCTTTGGGCATTATGTTGACAGTAGGCCCATCGTCTATAAGGATGGGGCTTACTTTTTCCCCCTCGTGTGTAACTTAAGACAAAAAGTGGTCGATTGTGTGGTTTAGAGCCCAATAGGAGATCCTCATCAGCAAACGTCATCTTGTCGCGGCAGTGAGCACATATTGCAACTGTTTCTTCCGAGGCACGGGTTTCACTTTCCTCTTCCTTTGTTCCTCAGTTTCTTCAAGGTTCACTTTTTCCTCCTTTTCGGTGAGGTCTTCTTGATCATCAACATCATGGCAAGAGACCATATGAGTGGTTGTCATTAGGCTCTTTGTAAGAAAGCCTTCAGGGAAAAACTCATGCAGCGTGACCGACAGGGGGCCTTCATTCGGACGAGCTCCCTTTCTTTGTTTCTTCAGACCATTTGTTCCCTTCTCCTTGGGAGCAACTTTTGAATCATTTGCTTGAAGTTCCCTTTTCTTGTAAGGAACATGGGGTTTTGGGTTATGCTGTTTTCAAAGTCTCTTGTAGGTCACAAAAGTCCAACCCTCTTCGTCACCTACTAATTCGTCGTCAGCTCTATCATCATCTTGAGGGTTGAAGTATGACGTGTGCATAGGCTCAAGTGTTCCAAATTGGATGTGCTTGCAATATGCCCTTGATGTTGATGGCAAGGTAGACCATACTTCCATTGAAGTTGGTGACTTCACAGAAATTAGGGATCCAACAGCAAACGTAGCATGATTTGCCTTAGCAGTTTCATCCAAGTCTAAAAGAATTTTACCCTCCTTTGCAAGCCTTAGTATAAGGTCCTTTAGAACAAAACATTTTTCCACAGGGTGACTTACAACTCAATGGTATATGCAGTATTTTGGGTTGTTGGTACGCCCCATTTCCTGTGGACGCTTACATTCTGGAAGCTTGATCACATTCTTCTCTAATAAGTCCTTGAGCATGCCTTGAACGTTGGCATCTGGAAATGGATACGTCTTTTCTTCCATCTCCTTCAAAGTCAATCGGCACTTCTCCCGTTCTTGCATTAGACCCTCCATTATTCTCTTTACTGGAGATCTTCACAGGCTCCATAACAACGACCATAAATTCCTTAACCATGGATCTGGAAGACTTATCCCTCTTCCTCATATCTTTCTTTTCTTTACGTTGCTAGTCGACAGGTAAGCCCTTTTCTCCATCGCTAGATAGACTAAGCTCCATGTCATGGGCTCGGGTAGCAAGCTCCTCAAAGGTGTAAGGTTTGATTCCTTAGAGGATGTAAAGCAACCCCCATTGCATACCTTGGATGCACATTGCCACTCTTGAAGACTCAGAAAGGCGATCTTTGCAGTCGAGACTCAATGAGCGCCAACGATTGATGTAGTCTACCACTGGTTCATCTTTCCATTGCTTCGTGTTGGTTAATTCTAGCATGCTTATGGTACATCGGGTACTGTAGAAATGGTTCAAGAATTCCCTTTCCATTTGCTCCTAGCTATCAATGGACTCGGGTTCAAGATTCGTGTACCAATCAAAAGCATTTCCCTGAAGAATACGAACAAATTGCTTCATGAGCAAGTCCCCATCCGTACCAGCGTTATTGCAAGTCTCGATGAAATGAGCAATATGTTGCTTAGGATTCCCTTTCCCATCAAACTGTTGAAACTTAGGAGGTTGGTAACTTGCAGGCATTTGTAAAATGTCAATCCTTTTGGTGTATGGTTTTGAATACATCAGAGAGTTTTGTGGTGCCCCACCATATTGAGCTTGGATGGTGTTCGTTATCATGTCCTGTAACTGTTGGATCGATAGAGATGAAATTGAGGTAGAGCTCCCTTGTGGACCACCGGCCTTCTTTAGAGAAAATGTGTGAGCATCTTGGGATGTATGTTGATGCGTTTGAGAATGGCCTTTGCTAGACTCCCCTCGATTCTGAACCTCAAGCTTGATCATAAGCGTGGCAATTTGAAGGTCCTTCTCCTCCACAGTCTTGGTAAGCTTAGCTATAGCATGCCCCATTTCAGCAATCTTTTCGTCAGTGGTGGCAGTCTCTATCATCATGGCCGCCACAGCTATTGTACGAGAAGAATTTTCTGAGAAGATAGATGAAGTGACTTCTCGGGGAGATCCTTAGGAAGAACCTGACTGTGAAGCATTACTCGACCTAGCATTTGATGTAGAATAGTGATATTCGCTCCCAATCATTGAGTCCTCTGGAATGAATGATGAATCTCCCTTCCTAGACGAAGTGTGCTTGCTTGTCCTTAAAGTGCTCAAGGAGATGACAGTCTTTGGCTGGGCTGGGGCACTTATGAGTTTCGTCATAGGAGTTTTTCCCTCGACTTCTTGTGATGTGAGGAGTCTCATTGCCTTAGCTTTGTTTCGAGTCATGGGACCTGTGGAAGTACTGTTGCTTGTTGATCCCCTAACACTTTTGGTAGCATTCTTGGAAATCTGAGACTTCTTTGAGGCCATTGACCTAGATGGATTGGAGACTTGAAGATTTCTAGGATGGAGAAAGAGATGAGAGGCAGAGGGGTCCCATTGGGCCTGCTAGAAATTTGTACACACAATTTTCGTAAAAGATAAATCACACGATCACAAAATAGTGTAACAAATAATCAATTTGTATTTGATTTGTATATATGTGAGTACAATCCTCTGTATAAATCTTTACAATAAAAGAGTATAATAAATTCCTCTGATTCAATCCCCAAGAAATGTTACGATCCGAAGGGGCTATGAAGCTTGCTTTTGAATCGTGCTTTGATGTCTTCAAGTTGAATGAATAGTTGAATGTGCTTGATTTGATGCAAGGGCCGTTGGCTTGATCTTGAACTAGATTCAAGGAGAATCCCCACTTTGATTTGAAGAAGCAGGAATAGGCCTTGATGAACAATGGAATTCTTGTGAACTCTAGAGATGACTTTCTATTTTGGCAGTGTTAGTAGTGTTTTTCTCTCTGAGTGTCTGTCCTTTTTTTTCTCATATGAGAAGTCCCCTATTTATAGGCAACTCAATCGTATTTAATTTGGAATTTTCTCTCAGCATTTATTGAGAGCTAATTATGGATTTAATTTAGTCTACCATTTAATAAGAACTTTCCATATGGGTCTTTTCTTCTGACATTGCCATATGGCTTTCTTATTTGATGTTGGCACATGGCTTGATTTCATTTGCTGATCGTCCACCTCATCAATTGGAGATTAATTTGATCACAAATATTTTATCATGAACAATCGGACAACTGTGAATACATCATAAAATTTAATTGTCTACACCCGTCATGAGTCCTTTGCCCTTTCTTGGGCCAGGCTGGGTGACCGTCTTCTTGGCCTTGGCTAGCAAACCCATGACAGGTTCAGGAACAGTTTTGGGTTTCTTTGGAAGATGACCAGTCTTCTCTGGCTGTTTCCTTTTAATGGATGGATTGGCCGAACCCGTCCTCTTAGGGGTCTGACCCTCATGTTGCTTCTATAAAGCAACTTGCTACTTGATATAGGCCCTTCTCCTGGTAGTGTCCATTTCAGCACAAAGGGGACGGATGTTAGGAGGTTGATAATATTTTTTTAAAAAAATATTAGGTGATAGCCTTACATTGGCGAATTTGAAGATTGTAGCGACGGGTGGCTATTGTGGGCTCTGGTCCGTCACAATATCAAAAGAAGGTGTCAAGGGTGACCAATTTAGCCCAGTCCTCTCCTCTAACTTGGTTTTACTAAAAATTTTCTCCATCCACTGCTCTAGTGAGACTTATGGATGGTCTTGAACTGTAAAAGAAAAAGAAAGAAGACAGTTAGAGTAACATCTAACACAAACAATTAACTTGAATATAGACGGATGCATATCGGACTGGGGCATTATACTCCATGTTGTGTTGATGGGCATATATTCATTGTCGCCAGGACGACACATCCACTCGTCACCTACCAAGAAAAAATACCGACTCTTCCAGTTTCTATTAGAGTTAGGGATTTCACACTCGAGCCTCAACAATGGGCTCTTGGGCACAAAGTTGTATATGCCCTTTGACTGAGCAATCTCAGCCGGACAGTAGCAATTGAAAAATTCTTCCACCGTTATCCTCCGTGCTCCATTAGACATAGCCCCATATAATACCTTCGCGCCAAGGAATACCCTTCAGGCGTTTGGGGAGATTTGGGTGGTGGCTACACCTAGGTACTAAAGGAGGCGACGGTGAAGTGAACTTAGGGAAAATCTGAGCCTTGCCTTCAACATCTGCTCATAGACCCCGACATCCTTAACACCCTTATAGTAACATTTCTCTGACTTATAAGGTAGAAGGATGGGTATGTTGACGGGTATCTGGTATTTCTCTCTAAGTGTCTTGAAGTGAGGTTCTTTGATTGTTGAAATAAAATAATTAACCATCCATAAGGGTAGCATTATGAACTCCCTAAGCCCATCAGGACCTATGACGGATTGGACTGGGGGTTCATCACCAACTAGACCATCACCAAAGCCACCCTCTGACCCATCTGTCTCCAAATCCTTGTCCTTTGAAGGAGAGGTGGCCGACAAGTTCCTCTCTTCACTTAAAGTGGTGGGGCTTTTCTGACCTTACAGAAACACTTCATCGTAGCCTACTCTATCATGGACACACGATTGGTTACTTGACGTACTAGACATCTGTCAACTACACGTGACGGTAAACACTAAGACACTAACGGATCTAATAGGTGACAAGAGTACAAAGTCTAAAAGATGACAAATTTAATGGAAGGAGAAAAGTACTTACCGGTTGAAAATGAGTAGCAAAAAGGTGTTGATGACAGATGCACTAGGTGAACGGTATGCTCATTTATCAGTGGTAATGACAATGCTCTGATTGTAAGATTTCTATGGAAAGTAAGAAATGAAGCTTAAAAAGGCAGGTTTATATAGAGGGAACGGCACGGAAGACGAAGGGACGCTTTATTCCAAGAGATGGACCACTAAATCAACGCCACATGTCCCTACAATATTAATGACCCTAGGCCAGCCTGTCAAGCAGGGGTGTTTCTCAGGAGGCAAGTTGAACTGTCATTCCATGTGTTCGTCCACTCAGAGATCATGGACCCATGGAGTAAGGGGGCAACTGAAGAGGGTAAAATTAGAGATGATGAGTCCATTGAAATAAACATGACGGTGTTGGACCAGTTGGCTAATAGTGGACAGATCCAAGATGCGCAAACACAAGGCAAATGGATCTTAAGGCCACGTGGCATCCAAATGGTTTGATTAACCTTCAAGTAATCCTAAATGGAAACAACTTGCATCATACGATTGACCCTAGTCAATAAAGTCCCAATATGAATAGAATCCTAACATGAGAAGGATCTTGTAATATACACCCATTAATATTGATCTTCACCATAAGGAAAACACTTCCCACGCAAGAAAGGAAGGTCGGTTCTACATCACTATAAAAACTCAAAGGCTTTCAGGAAACAAGGTACGCATAATTCATCCCAACTCTGGCACTCTAGGGTTGAGAAAAGTTCTTTGACTTAACCTTCGGAAGTTCTTTGGCCGGTATCACACCGTTACTCTCTTAGGGTTTTCTTTATTTTTGTTTTGCAGATGTTGTTTCGAGCACGTGAGTATTGTGTGACTAACTGACAATTTTTGGCATCATCATATCTTAAATTTGATTTAAAATACTTTCATTCCATTGTCTTCAAGGTTCTATTTTGTGTTGTCACCAAACAAATGAATAGTAATAACTATTATATTACAACATCTTGTATTCCTTGTAATACATATTCTTATTCCTATGTAATTACAGTTACAATCTACCGAACGTGCACTTAGTTGCAAGATATGGAAGCAAAATGCTAGCACTAACATTATCAGCTCTAATAATAGAAGCATTGGAAGTGGAATTAGATTGCATTAAGGGCATGCTTGGTACATTGTAATAGTTTTTGTAATGGAATATTTAGAAATAACTATTCAAATTTTTAGTTGTATTTCTATAACAAGTAAAATGAAAATTAACCACTCCTTATTAGAGGGACCATAACCATTCTCTAAACGTACGCAATAAGTAATAACTATATTTACCCAAAAAATAAAATAAAAAAAGTAAAAAGTATAAAACATAAAATTTGCCAAAAGCTCCCAGCAAAACGGTGACTCTCGTCTTCCTCCACATGTACAGGCTTCAAGTTTTTGTTCTTTCATGAAATATTGTGAGTAACAGATCATGTTTTATTTATTTATTTATTATTTATTATTTCTCCTTTTATTCTCCTACCACCAGCGCACTGATGAAGATGGTTCTGTATTCGAAGACAACACTATGTTGTAAAAGGACCCTCACTGGCATGCTACTATGCATATTTTTCTGTTTTTTACAATTTCAGTTGGATACTTTTAAAATGAAAAACCGTACCTTTCCTTTTATTTATTTTTATTAAAAAAATTAAAGGGAGAAACAGTATCTGATGCTAGTATTTTATATCCATACAGCTGTGAAAAGAGAATTAATGACTGTTTTTTCAGCTATTCAATTTAGAGCATTCAAATCTAGTTTCTACAAAAAAAATTTCATTTTACCATCTCAAAATCTACTTTATCATTTATACCATACCGTTTTATAATACACCCAACATCTCAACTTTTATTTTACTATTCTACACGTCAAAATAATATAAATTATACAATAAAATAATATAAAATTATCTAACTGTCATTTCTAATTTCTATCTCTCTGTCACTCTCTCAGCCACACCTCCACACAACAACCAACCTCTCATCCACACCACCTCCACACACCAACCACCGTGACCCCAAACCCACCACAATCCCAGCAAATACCAACCCACAAACCCAACCACAACCCATTAAAAAAACTATAAAAAAACCCAGTCACCACCACACAGCAACCACCATGACACCAAACCCACACCACACATCAACTACCATGACCAAAAACCCACCACAAACCTAGCAAATATCCAGGCACAAACCAACCAAAAAATACCCACAAACCCAGCTAAAAATCCATTAAAAAATAACCAAACAAACCCACATTAGCCACCACCATGCCCACTGCCCTCTACCCACCACCACGACAGCACCACGAACCCACATCAACCACCACTACCATCAATTACCTATCCCCACCACCACAGAAACCCTCTACCACCATGAACAGCAAATACAGAGAAATCCATGACCAAATCCATCACCATACCCATGCCGATCTCGCCGCTGCAAACCACACCGGAAACCCATGAACACACCACTGCAAACCACCATACCACGCCGATCTTGCCACAATAAATTGCCAGAAAATGGCACTAGAAAGAGTGAGGGAGACCAGAAAATACCTAGAAAAATGACACCGAAAAAAAAATCCAAAAAATACCCACCATATCAAGCTCACGCCTTCATTGAAGCATGCTTCGGCCAATAACAGCGTTGGAAGAATGAGGGAGACGAGAGTGAGTCAAAGACTGAGAGAGGGGGAGACGAGAAGATAGAGATGAGAAAAGAGAGTTGAGAAAGAAAAGGAAGCCATCTCAGCCTAGAGAAAGAGAAGACAAAGGAGAGACAAAAAAAAAAAAAAATACAATAGTGCTACAATACGTTGCTACAGAGGAGACTAATATTTGTGAATAGAATATTAATATTTTTGTTTAGAACGTTGCTATAGTATGCTCATAAATTTAAAGTCGTACTGTAGCACAATTGTAAATTGTTTTACAATTAGAAGAATGAGTAACGTGAAGCAGTGCTGGTCTACACTTTGTCCAAATGTGCTCTCATGCCCTCGCGCAAGTAGAAGCAGTGTTGGTCTTACGACTTAGTCTTGCAAGAGTTTTGTGACCTCCAGGTGCGGTGAGGTCAGTCTTGGTAACCTCTTCTCTGGGGAAGGGAGAGTGGGTCTTATAGCAATATGGCGGATGAACTGGAAGCTCTATGGAGCAAGCTAAGTTTTACAAAAGAAGAAGGCAAAGATATTGCCTTAGGAAGTAGTAGTACAAAGGCAGCGAGGGAGATTGGAAAAAACTGTGTGGTTATGAAGATTCTCACTAAACGTATCATTTTTTTGGAAGTTTTGAGAAAGAACATGAAAATGTTATGGAAACCAAACAAGGGTCTTCAAATATTTGAAATTGAAGATGACATGTTTCTTGTGGAGTTTGGCGATGGAAGAGATAAGAAACGGATAATGGAGATGAGCCCATGGAGTTTTGAAAAGCAACTTATACTTGTGCAGGAATTTGAAGGTGAGTTGGTCCCAAAAGAGATAGTCCTGAAATGGACCCCTTTTTGGGTTCAAATCTACAATCTTCCCCTAAAGAGCATGATATGCGAAACTGGGATGGAAATCGGGGCGAAGATTGGAATGGTCCTAGACATTGATGTGCTTGAAAAAGGTGTACAATGGGGAAAGTTTTTAAGAGTGCGAATACGTTTTGATGCACAAAAAAGCTGGTCAGGGGAAAAAAGGTTTTGATTGAAGGCGGAGAGAGCAGATGGGTATTGTTTAAATAGGAGCGGTTGCCGAACTTCTGCTACCGGTGTGGAAAGTTGGATCATGGAGAAAAGGAATGTGCAGAAAAACCGAGTTCGGGGAATAGAGAGGAGGAAGGTTGTATGCAATATGGGGCGTGGTTAAGGGGTGAGCCAGGAAGACGGGTGGGGAATGATCAAGGGAAATTGGAAGGCGCAAGCAGAATGAGTTTCAAACAGAATAGGGAAGAGACAACGGCAAGAATGCAAGTGCAAGAATCAGTCCGGCAAAAGGTGCGGGAGGGAGTAGGTGAGGGTCACGTGAATGGGCAGAGGACCAATCAGAGGCCTGGTTAGATTTACAACCTAGAGGAAAAAAGGGTGGCGTATCAGGATGAGGAGTTTAATCATGAAAATGGAAAGTCTAACCTGCTACAAGAAAAGGGGGAGGAGGGATTAGACATAAGAAGAACAACTCATTGACAGGCACCCTAGCCACAACAGAAACTGAGGGTGACATGCAATGGGAGAAAACCAAGAATAAGGTGGAAGACAGCAAACCTGAAGAAAAGGCAAGGTACACGGAAGCTAGTAGTGAGTTGGGCTTAGAGATAAAAGAAACCATTCCATGGGCCGAAGACTTATCTAGCCCGTTAGCAATGAGTTTTAACAAAGACAAGGGATGGGTTGCTGAGACTTTGGGCCCCACAAACGGGCATTGGAAAAGGCTTGCAAGGCAAACCAATAAGCCAAGCCCAGGTAAAAGAGAGCCTAGAAAAATTAAAAAGAAGTGGCCTAATCCCATTGCAAGAGTTAGATCCTAATGCTCTAAATACCAAACGAAAGAAGGGTAAGTTTTAGACAAGGGAAAAAATTGATGAAGACAAGATTAAGGTTGGTGAAGAGGCGATGGCTACGGCGCAGCACCGCCGAGCTCAATGAGCATTTTAGCATGGAATTGTTGGGGGTTGGGGACTCCTCCGAAAGCTCGTACACTTCACCGAGAAGGTGAAAGGAAAAAACCTCATTTTGGTGTTCTTGGCAGAAATGAAAGCAACAATTGATAGGATTTCAACACAAATTAGGTTTTACTCAAGGGATGATAGTCCCTAGTGATGGCAAAAGTGGTGGACTTGCAATGCTGTGGAAGGAAGGAGTAGATGTACGGTTTAAGAGTTGCTCTCACTCCCATATCGACGTGGTGGTTCACGGTGAAGGCAGCGGAGGCCTGTGGAGGACCACTGGTTTTTATGGTCATCCCATCACAAGTAAGAGACAAAGCTCCTGGAAATTGATTAAATCCCTGTTTGCCCAATGCAAGATGCCATGGTTGGTCTGCGGGGATTTTAATGAAATCATGCATCCAGACAAGAAGATAGGGTGGAAAGAAAGAGATGCTGATCAGATGGGGGAGTTCAAGGAGTTTCTTAGCAGATGTGGTTTGATTGATTTAGGCTTTGTCGGCCCGAGGTTTACTTGGTGTAATGGAAGGTTTGGTGATCAACGCACGCTGCTTCAGTTGGATAGAATGGTAGCAAATGAGGAATGGATGAAGATTTCCCTGAGGCAAAGGTACACAATGTGTCGATGTCGGCATCGGATCATTTTTTGCCGGTTCTACTACTAAAAAAGAATCATTATAGCAAACGGGGAAAGAAGCGTTTCTTTTTTGAAGCAATGTGGACAAAGGAGAGTGTAAGGAAGTCATTGAAATGGCTTGGGATCTATATAAGGATGACTCTACCCGGCCTATCCAGGAGAGATTAGAGAGATGCCAACATCAACACCAATGTTGGAACCAGAATAGTTTCGGGAATGTTTACAAGTGTTTAAAGCAGAAACAAACGCGCCTTCAGCTACTTGAGTCCCTCGACCTGCTATATGAGACAGCAGAGGAGATACAAGCAGTCCAAAAGGAAATCAATGAGCTTCACACAAAGGAGGAAATCATGTGGAACCAAAGGTCGCGTATGTGCTGGCTACAAAATGGGGACAAAAATACAAAGTTTTTCCATGCCACAGCCAGCCAAAGGAAACGAAAGAACAGAGTTGGGGGAATTTTGGATGACGAGGGTGTGTGGCAAGAAGAGCTCGAGATAGTAGAGAATATCATTTTGGACTATTTCAAGTCAATCTTCAGCTCTAACCAACCTGCCAATTTCGATGCAAGCCTAGAGGCTATAGATAGAAGGGTAACCCCAGAGATGAAGCAGGCACTTCTAAAGGAGTTCAGGGCAAAGGAGGTCTGGAATGCACTCAAAAAAATGCACCCAACAAAAGCACCGGGCCCCGACGGTATGTCCCCTATCTTTTACCAAAAATATTGGGATATTGTTGGCCCTAGTGCACAAAATTGCGTATTATAGGCCCTTAACACAGGTATAATGCCTAGGGGTATCAATGATACTTATATTTTGCATGATTCCTAAAACCAAAGACCCCCCAAAAGATAACTGATTACCGCCTCATTAGCCTCTGTAATGTGATTTACAAGTTAATATCAAAGGTCCTTGTGAATAGATTGAAGAAAATTTTGCACAGTGTGATCAATGAAGCATAGAGCGCCTTTGTTCTGGGAAGGTTTATAACAGACAATGTAGTTGTGGCGTTCGAAACCATGCACTCTATTGCTAAAAGAAAAAAGGGGAAGGTTGGGTCCATGGCTATCAAGTTAGATATGCCTAAAGCCTATGACTGTGTAGAATGGGCCTATCTTGGGTCGATGATGCAGAAAATGGCTTTTTAAGAAAAATGGATCTCGCTAATTATGATGTGCGTGACCACGGCATCTTTTTCGGTACTCATTAATGGGGAACCAAGAGGCACAATTACACCATCTAGGGGGCTGCGCCAAGGGGATCATATTTCCCCATATTTGTTTTTATTGTGCGCTGAGGGGTTAACAGCTTTGCTAAGGAAAAAGGAGGCCGTAGGGTTGATAAGAGGGGTGGCTGTGAGTAGACTTGCCCCTTTAATTTCGCACCTATTTTTTGCGGATGATTGCATCATTTTTTGTAGAGCAATTATGGAGGAGTGTAGACAAGTAGCCTCGGTACTGGAAGTCTATGAAAAGGAGTCGGGACAAAAGCTGAATAGGGAAAAAACCTCACTATTTTTTAGCAAGAACACAAAGGAAGATATTCAGAATTTTATGAAGGATACCTTCAGAGCTCAGATTGTCAAACAACACGAAAAGTACTTGGGATTACCTCCAATGGTTGGAAGAGGCAAGAAAAAGGCCTTTAATTGTATTAAAGACCAAGTGGGTAGGAAGATAGCGGGTTGGAAAGGGAGATTGTTGTCTAATGCGGGTAGGGAAATCCTTATAAAGGCGGTTGCGCAAGCCATACCAACATATACCATGAATTGTTTCAAGCTTCCAGACTCTCTTTGCTTTGAGATAGTGTCAATGGAGAGTGGGTTCTGGTGGGGAAAGAAAGACAAAGCAAGAAATATTGCTTGGGTGTCGTGGCAAAAGCTGTGCAAACCAAAGGCAATGAGGGGGTTGGGTTTTAGGGACTTGAGAGCCTTCAACCTTGCCCTCCTAGCCAAGCAAGGCTGGAGAATATAGCAAAGCCCTAAATCTTTGACCCACAGAGTTCTTAAAGCAAAGTATTTTGCGAACTCCTCTTTCATGGACGCTCAAGTGGGGAAAAATCCTTTCTACATATGGAGAAGCATGGTGGCTGCTATACCTGTGATTAAGGAGGGGACCAAATGGGTTGTTGGTAATGGGAGAAGCATTAAGATATGGGGGGAGAAATGGATTCCCTCCACGGATTCAGGCAGAATAATAACTCCAAGAACCTCTATGGATAGTGAGGCAAAAGTGGCAAGCCTAATTGTGCAGGAACGAGCGAAGTTGGATGTCGCCTTGATACGACGCACTTTTCTCCCTTACGAAGCAAAGGCTATCCTTAGCATCCCTATTAGCCCCATGAACCTATCGGACTCCCAGGTGTGGGCAAAGTCCCCAAACGACATCTTCACTGTTAAGAGCGCACATAGAGTTGCAGCTAAATAACTTGATGACCTTAAGGGAAGAGAGGAAAGCCCTGGTAGCTCAGACAATTCCAAAATGACAGGGATTTGGAAGGTTGTTTGGAACTTAAAGTGTCCAAATAAAATAAAGCATTTCATGTGGAGAGCTTGTAGGAATGTGCTCCCCACGAAGCAGTGCCTGCTACACCAAAAGGTGTTAACAGAGGACAAGTGTGACTTTTGTGGTGAAAGTGAGTCTTCTGGCCATGCCTTGTGGGGATGTGTTATTGCTAAGGAAACCTGGGTTGAAACAAAATTCAGGCTTGACAAGCTTATCCAACCCCCAAAGGAATTTCTAGACGTGGTTTGGATGCTCTTTGAGTCATCGGGGGAAATGAATTGGGATGCTTTTGCTATCATGGCAAGGGGTTTGTGGAACAACAGAAATGCAGTTCGGCATGGGGGAGTTTGTAAACAGGGTAAAACCATTGTAGGGGAAGCTCAAAAATACGAGCTTGAAGTGTGTTCTTCCATACTGGTCAGCTGCATAGGTGCTTTATCTGCTCCTAGACTCAAGCGCTGAAGTCTTCCTCCTAAAGGAAAATACAAGGTCAATACATATGCAGCGGTTTTCAACAACCTGGGCTACTGTGGTTTTGGGGTGGTTATTAGGAATGACCAAGGGGAGATGATGGGAGCAATGTGCGAGAAAGTTGAATTCCCGTTGGGGGCTCTTGAAGCAGAAGCAAAAGCTACTGAAGTGGGTATTTATTTAGCTTCGGACCTTGGGCTGAAAGATATTGTGGTGGAAGGAGACTCCCAACAAGTTATACAAGCTTTAAATGGATCCAACCCTCCTGCTTTGCCCATTTTGAAGATTGTCGAAGGCCTGAAACGTTTCTTGCTGTAGTTCAACTCTTGAAAGGCTGTGCATACTAGAAGAAACACCAACGAAGTGGCGCACTTGCTAGCTAGGAATGCAATGAATGTGGAAGATAATGTAATATGGGTTGAGGGTACTCCTCCCTTAATTGAACATCAGATTCTGATTGACGTAATTTCCTTGGACTGTTGTTCGTATTAATGAAATTCAGTCATATGTTTCCAATCAATAAAAAAAAGAAGAAAGAAAAAAAAAAGAATGAGTAACGTGACATTTTGGTGCTTTGATGCTAAAATATACCAACATATGGCATTTAGGAGACCGGATGTGAATGCTCTTAGAGTGGTCTATTTTGATAATATTTTAAACGTGATATATACAAGGATGGAAGGTGATGAGGTACTGCTAAACACAATGCTGGCTCAAGGGTATAAGTCATTGATGCGGTTGTCTAAGGCCCCAAGTAAAAAAAAAAGTCCCCAAATTTTAACTAGGGATGGACCCAGGATTTCAAGTTAGGGGGAGCCGGAGTATAAGAAAAAAAACTCCAAATGAGCATTCATATAGTATTAATAAACTATCAACTAAGAAAAATACACAAAATCATTGTTTCTTAATATATTAAAATGCAACCATCTACCAACAAAGACAAAAAACACAAAACATCATTATTTGTTAATACATTATAATGCAATTATCTATGAAAAGGGAACTCGACACTCTTCTAAATTTTACAGAATGACTAATTGTTATTACTAAGTAAAGACAAATCTTATAATGTGAGTGATATACATAATGCATCAAATATAAATTTAGACTTCTCAATTGATAGATTTATTAGTTTCATAAATTTATATAATTTTAAAATATTAATTAAAGCATTATGGCTTATCAGTTAGCAATGTGAACAAGTGTGACAATTTTATTTTGTTCAATTTGTGTGACATTTTTATTCTATGATGTATTTGTCTTTGTTATGTTCTTCAATTTGTGGGACAATAGTGTATTAAATATTCAACTCTATATAGATTGTTGCCCACTAAGACACTGCCAATTTATTATGATATGCCAACATACCATTTTCCTAACTTTACCATTTTTTTTCCTGAGTCACTGCATTGCTAGCCCACTTTACCACTTTTGTTGCCCCTACTACCAATAAACAGTCAAACACTTAAATAACACTATCATTAATTCTCTACTATCTGACACACACTCTTTATAATATAAATTTACTCTCACATATCTCATTCTCATCTCACAACTAGTTACAACACAAATCTGATCAAAAATTCAAAAAACAACAGCCTAAGATAAAGATTCACAATCACAAAATCACAATCATAAACCCAAAAATAAAAAACACAATCACAGAATATAGTACACTAGTCTAGCAGACTAGCATAACCTTACCAGTTATCAAGTATTGGGAGAAAAAAAAAAATCATAGCAGTTAAAAACTTCAAGTTTTTAAAGAGAGAAAAATACTTGGCAGATAGAAGGTGGCGTCGTGCTAACTGGCAATAGCGAAGTTGGTAGTTGGGTTTGGCTAGCTGGCCCTCTATGACTCCTATGTCGGCATTGTGTGAGTACTGGGGGTTTGGGTATTGTCTGTATGTGTTACTCTCTCTCTCTCTCTCTCAATTTGAAATTCTAATTTTCCTTTTTTTTTTCTTTTTTAAATAATGGGTAAATTCCGACTTTATTGGGCTGGGTTAAGATTTTAGTTTTGGAGGAGGGGCAAGCTTTTTGAAGTAAGGGGAGCCCAACTTTATTTTGTCTTGGGTCTTAGTTATATTATATATAAAAATATTTCTTTTAGGAATATCAGGGGGGACCCGAGCCCCCTTGGAACACCATGTAAGTTTGTCCCTGATTTTAACTAATTAAGCCAAAATATTAACTAATAAATAAAATAATATTTTTTATTAAATGAAAAACAAAAAAAAAAAAGATAAAAGAATGTCATGTCCACAACATTTTTCACAATGCTTTTACAACAAATCCTAAATAACAGGTTGTTACAGGCTATTATTGATAGCAAAAAAATAATTTTTGTAATGGGTTCAAATAGAAAACAAGAAGCAACTTAGCACCTAAAATTTGTTGTGAAAAATATTGTGAATCCACTTCTCAAAAAAAGAAAAAAGAAAAAAGCAATACAAAAAAATTCACAATATTTTTCATAATAGTTAAGTTAGCAAATTTTTACTAGTTATCATCTAGGTCCACCACTAACATCATTTTTTTACTTACCACTTGCAATTTGCCACATCAACAAATGTAAAAATTTTTGTGAAATTTTTTGTGTTTATAAACTTTCTAAAAAAAAAAATTATATGTGGTTCATGTTAATTAGTAGTAATTTTGCATATAAAACAAGATAATCAATTTTCGCTTTAGGCCCCCAAATGCATCAAGCCACCCTAAACAACAGAACAAGGGCTCCAATTGTAAACTCATATTCAACCTTTGCTTCGAGTAGACTTCGCCAACATTATGTAAAGGCAATAATCGGTCATGTAACTGTTTATAAATCTCTCTTTCTCTCTCTCTCGGATAGATAGTTGTGCATTCTTAGATGATGATCTCAAAAACTTATCTTAAATGTGCTAATTTCGTGAAATGACTCTCAGCTTGTAATTGCTGTAAAATGCTCATTGTTACTAGATCTGAGTAAAAATGAAGCAGTAGAGTACATCTCAACTCGTGTAAAAGTAAAACCTAGAGTTGTAGGTTTGGGTATGCATCTTGTTACCTTTTTATTAGTTTGTATCTGATAATTCCTTGATCAAATTATTTATTTTTGTTCTTTACAAAGTTGGTTGGTTGTAACATATGTTGGTGTGAGAATCAATATATATATATATATGCAGGGGCGTAGCCGGGATTTTTTACATTGGGGGGCCGATTTTCGACAATGATAATTATCATCGTTGTATGGACAGTTTATATATTTAGGTTGATATGGACCTTCTTTGAAATAAGCTCGTCGGATTTCATTTTGTTTGTTGATAGGAAATTCACATATTTGTTTACCTGATCCTGGATCACAATCTATCTCTTCAGATTAAATTCTTGAACATTTGGAGGGGTGTGCATTGAAGTATCAACATTTATTTCTATAGCCCATTTGTTTCTATAGCCATAGGTGTCCTAAATTTTGAATTTCTAACATCATTTTTCATTAAGAATGCATCAATTGTTTTTCGTTTGCTCATAATTCTTTTATCTTTAAGAATATGACTCAAAAATTATCCTAAAAAGAACTTAAAAAATAAAATCTTAATTAGAAATTTTTACTTAATTATATGGATGTTATTCAAACTCAAGAAAAAAATTCCACTATAATTTAAACAATCAACCCATCATCATTCCTATTATTCAAATTTTCCTGTATTTTAATTTTTTTTAATTAAGAATAACCCCTCAAACAAAAGCAAAAATTAAACACACAAGAACACAACATAAACTAAACAATTTAACAACACCCACTACCACATGATATCTAACTAATCAAAAATAGTTAATAAATCAAAAAAAAAAAAATTACCTAAACTTTATCTTCACAAAGTGCAAACTTTATCTTCCCTTCAAGACTCATCACAAACAACCTCCCCATGCCCATGCCTTCAACCATATATTTCTCTAAAAATCTATGAAAAATTAAAGAGCATGTGAATATTTAAGTGTAGATAGTTGAGAAAAAAAAAAAAAAAAAAAACACTAAAAAGAGATGAAGCGGAAACTGAAAACTCACCCTCTGGTTACACCCTTGCTCTGAATGATTTATTTTAAGAAAGCAAGAAAAAAGAAAATAATGGTCAGTTTTTTTTTTTTTTTTTTTTTTTTTGGGGGATCATAAGGACTGAGTTTAAGAGGAAGGCTGAGCTAAGTTGAGGGTTTTGTTTTGTTTAGGGGTTGCTAGAACCAGTGGAGTGGGTAGTGACGTGTACACAATAGACAAGAAGAGAGTAAAAAGAGAAACAAAAGAAAGGGTTTTGAATCTTCTGATTTTGTGTTGGAGAATGAATGATAAAGTGTTGTTTTGTTAGTTAGTGCTTTGAGTATTTAAATATAAGTGGGCTCTGGGCCATGTTTTGTTTTATTAGAGGATAAAAAGGCCTATAATTGAAACTAGAGCCTGAAGTGAATTGAATTATTGAACAGAAATTGGGGGGGGGGGGGGGGGCGGATGTACATCATTGGGGGGCCCAATTAAAATTTGCATATATGCTAGTGGACTTTTTTATTTTTTTTGCAGGGGCCATAGCCCCCCCAAGGGGCAACGTGGCTCCGCCCCTGGCCAAATGGCGCCCTTCTTTGATAACTCAGCCATCAAGTTTGTTTGTTTTTGTTTTGTTTTTTTTTTTTTTTTCAACTTCCACCTCATTTTTTAACACTGCTATCTCTCTCTTTCTCTTAGCTCTTCCATTTCCCCATAAATTCAATAGGATATTCAGAATTCCAAAACATTTTTTTTAGTTCTCTAAACTCTTCCACTTCCTCAGTTATAAATGCTCTCAGCAATCTAATAGAAAAGGCATCAAAGATCAATCATCTCAATGCAATGAATATTTGTCTTCTTCTCAAATTAAAAAATAAAAACAAAAAAAAGGACTAAATTGCAGTAACAGTATGCCCTCTTACCATCACTTCTCTCTTCTTTTTTAAGTTTCTCCTTTTCATGTTTTTTTTTTTTTTCCTTTCTAAAATTTTTAGTTTGTCAATGTCATTGCTAGCTTTGCGTGATTAATCACAAGTATGCCATAGTGGTAATTCTAAAACATGTTTTTTAGTATTCACGGTTTTATAACTTAAAATTTTGTTTGTGTAGGCAAGATAGCGATCTAAATGTGAATGGTGAGTAAGGGTTTACAATTTATTCTTTTTTTCCCTTTTCAGAAAAGGCATTGCATTCTTGGATAAGTAAGAGAAAACACAAATATGAACTAAATTTATTTATTATATAAAATTTATCTATATAAACCAACAAGCGGTTAGTCATTGAAGAAAAAAAAAAAGATGGTTAGGGTTATATTGAGTTGTTATTTAGGCGCTCTAAGGGCATTAATTTAAGAAATATTTTTAGAAATTTTTTATAAGAAAATAAAAAATTAATTGCTTTCCATAAAATTTATATTAAAATTTTCCTAAAATAGTCAATTAACCCGTTGTCCGGATCCTTAATCAAATGTAGAGTTTACAATTTAGACGTGTTGAGTGTTTTGTAGGAATTATATTCAAAGAATAGTCAGATATATATAAGGAAGTGACTTAAAAATCCCATGACAAGGGCAATAGTGAGGAATTCAAGCATATCCAAATTCAATTATTCTCTCTTTGCTCCACCAAAATTGCCAATGTATCATCATAATTGAATTTTCCATTAGAAGTCAAGTTTTTCTTTTCTTTTTTCTTTTTTATGTTCTTCAGCAACTATTCTATATCAATGTCGATGGTTTGTGGCTAATATGCTTTTTGTGGTTTGGTTAGGATTTGGTTTGCCAATGATGAGAAAGGGAGTTTGGGATTTTTAAATCTCTACAAACATTTTTACACTTTTACTAGCAAACTTTGTATATTTGGTTTTTAATGATAATAGGATTTGGTTTGTCTATTATTTTACACTTTTACTAGAAAATTTCATACATAAACTGTGACTATCATAACTAAGAATAAAGTTATTGATGAATCCGATAAGTTATCAGATAATTTCTTACAAAGTTTTTAAAAATGCACCGCACATCGTGCGAGATATTGGCTAGTTTCTATTAATTGCATGATCAAGTCTTGATGCTTCAGCTATAACATAAAATGTGAAAGAGTTGTAACAAATGAAGCAAATAGTTTTGAACAACTTGAGCTCAACTTAGAGGAAAACTTGTTCATGCTTGTTAATTCAGTGCACAAACCAAGCTTAAATTTTTGTGTGTGTGCACGCACGTGTGTGTGAATACACTTAAATAAATATAAACTGATATTGAATTTTTAAATTTGTAAACAAGTTCATAAGATAATAAATAGTTCATTTTGTAAAAAAAAATTGTTAGTAAAAATTACATAAAATTTTTCTACTATTCAAGGTCAGTGAATCAAAATTTTATAATTTCATAAAAAAAATTATTATATTTAATTAAATCAAGTAATATAATTTAAACTATAATTTAGTTATTCATTATTAGCATCAATTTGAAAATAGATAAAAAATTTAATTGTGGTGTTTACTTCATATAATAAAAGAATAAGTTAATTAAGTAATTTGTGAATAAGTTTTGACTTATTTGACATGAACCAAAGTTGAACAAATTTTTTGGTTTGTTGATGAGCTTGAAGTTGGCTCATGTTTGAAAGAAAATTAAATGAATAATCCTACACTTTCAAGGATTGGATACAAACTTGATTGTAGCCTAAGACGACAACTTCTTTTTAAAAAATTAAAATGGTTACATATTTTGAAAATCTAACTATTAGATTGCATGTTCTTTATGTTCTTAATACACATCAAATTTTGTATCAATCAGATGTTATTTACATTATAATCCTTAAACTTATTTTTTATGTATAATTTTAGATTACAAAACTTGCAATTTAAACAAATTTTTTGTTTTTTTTTTTAGAAGAAATTCCTCAAAGCTGTATTGAAAAAATTAGCCATTATTGGCAAAAAGAATAGAATGTAGATGGCTAGGAACATCCTCCAACCACATTGCTAAACCTCTAGCATGTTTAGCTAAGTTGTGAGTTACAGAATTGCCTAATCTAAGAGTATGAGAAAATGAGATATTGCTGAAGGCATCTATAGAAAGTTTCATCTACTCGAGTAAATGACCAAAAGAAGCTAGAGATTCGTCTTTCGTTAATTAGCAACGTTTCAAAACTATTTAGCAAGCTAACAAAACATTCCTCAACAAACCCAGAGACAGACTCAAAGAGAAACAATGAAATCAACAAACCCAAGCAAACCTAGAGACCCAGCAAACCCAAAGACCCACAACGAACAACAAACCCATTTCAACCCACAACAAACAACAAACTCATTTCAACCTCAACTTTAACAACAAAATAAATACACACACAGAGAGACAGAGCCACAATGCACCTAATCAATGTAGTGATTGCAACTCAGATGTTGATCAGAACCAACGGCATGGTGGTTCATCTACGCCAGGATCTCTTGCTTCCTTTTCCTCTTCACGAGAGGGTGTTTTTTTTTTTCTTTTTTGGTTTGGGTTTCTGATTCGACCAGTTTTTGTTTTGGGTTTTGTTCTTGGGCTTTTGGGGCTTGGAAGTTTGAGAAATGAGAGTGGGAGAAGAACAGTGGGACAACAGGAATGTAGGGAAAGAAGAAAAAAAAAACAGAAGGAAGATGGGGAAAGAAAAAGAATGAAGGAAGAAGGAAAGCACATGGAACTCGAATCTTAGAGACTCGAGTTCCATGTGGATTTTTAATCCACCTTAGCTCTGCTAGCACATGGAACTCGAGTCTCTAAGACTCGAGTTGCTACAATGAACTTGAGCCTAAGAGACTCGAGACGTTAGTTTGCTAAATAGTTTGAAAACGTTGCTAGGCCAATATGTCACAATAGCACTGTTCACCGAAATATATATCAATCTACTACTGTTTTGGAAATATGTAGGGATCTACCACTTTTTGGGTCTTGAGTTTGGGGACCTTGAGTTTTTCATAGTACTCGAGTTCCATGAACTCAAGTTCTATTGAAAAATTTTGAAAATTTTTTATGGTACTTCTACG
Source organism: Quercus suber (assembly GCF_002906115.3). Lineage (NCBI taxonomy): Eukaryota > Viridiplantae > Streptophyta > Magnoliopsida > Fagales > Fagaceae > Quercus > Quercus suber. Next base: position 3,218,888 of record NW_027069471.1, read on the forward strand.
AACTCAAGTTCCATCAAAAAAATGGTAGATCCCTATATATTTCCAAAACAGTGGTAAATTGATATATATTTCGGTAAACAGTGGTATTTGGCCAAATACCACTGTTTACAAAAATATATATCAATCTGCCACTATTTTGGAAATATGTAGGGCTCTACCACCTTTTTAAAACATAAGTTTGTGAAACTTGAGTTTGTTGTGTAACTCGAGTTCCAAAAACTTGAGTTTTTTGAAAAAATTGCCAGAAAATTTTTGATGGAGCTCGAGTTCATGGAACTTGGGTACAATAAAAAAATTTCAAAATTTTTCCATAGAACTCAAGTTCATGGAACTCGAGTACCATGGAAAACTCAAGTTCCCCAAACTCGAGTACTCAAAAAGTGGTAGATCCCTACATATTTCCAAACGGTGGTAGATTGATATATATTTCGGTAACCAGTGCTATTGTGACATTTTGGCCTTAAAATGGTGTTATTTTGCAAAAAAATCCCAACGACTAGTAGGTAGTTTGTGGGAAAAAATTGGTAAATAACACCAATCCCCAAGCAATGAAGTTAGTTAGCAACGCTTCTAAACTATATACTAAACTAGCATCTTGAGTTTTAGAGACTCAATTTACCCTTAAGAACTCGAGCCTCAAAGGCTCGATTTCTGTGTTCTGATGTAGAAGATGTGGTTTTTTATCCACGTGGAATCCCCCTGGAACTCGACCCTTAGATGCTCGAGTTCCATATCGACCCTTAGAGGCTCGATTTCCATGTTTTGATGTAGATGACATGGTTTTTTATCCACATGGAATCCACCTAGAACTTAACCCTTAGAGGTTCGATTTCATAAAAGCAAAATTCCCTTCATGCTATCATTCACTCACACTATCACCACTCTCTACTTTCAGTCATTCACACTCACCACAAAGACACTCTTGTTCCTCACTTTGATTCTTCCTCTACACTCTCAATTCCTCGTCCTCCACCAAATTCCTTGTCCAAACAAGGATTCTTCTCCCTCAATTCTTCCCCCTAAATCAACTTGATTCCTGTGTTCTGATGTAGAAGATGTGGTTTTTTATCCACGTGGAATCCCTCTGGAACTCGACCTTAGATGCTCGAGTTCCATATCAACCCTTAGAGGCTCAATTTCCGTGTTTTGACGTAGATGACATGGTTTTTTATCCACATGGAATCCACCTGGAACTTAACCCTTAGAGGTTCGATTTCATAAAAGCAAAATTCCCTTCATGCTATCATTCACTCACACTATCACCACTCTCCGCTTTCAGTCGTTCACACTCACCACAGAGACACTCTTGTTCCTCACTTTGATTCTTTCTCTACACTCTCAATTCCTCGTCCTCCACCAAATTCCTTGTCCAAACAAGGATTCTTCTCCCTCAATTCTTCCCCCTAAATCAAACCCACACACTTTGAGCTTCCCCTTGCACTGAAACCCACACACTCCCCCAAACACTTCGGCCACCCTGCCTCACTGAAACCCGCTACCCATAAGTCCTAGCTTCTGTATCACTGAAACCCACAATCTATAGAAGCTCGTGAAACACCAGGTAATCCATTTCTTTGTTAAATGCTTCTTTTTTTTTTTTGTTTTGTGGGTTTGATTTTTTATTTTTACGCTTTTTTGTGTTAGTGGGTTGAACTGTTGATATATGCTTAAATCATTGAATCATGTATCATTGATATATGGATCCTTACTGTCCTAAAATTCACAATTAAAAAAAAAGAATCAGGAAAATCAAATTTCTATCTTATATTTTGTAAAAAAGGGGAACAGGAGTGTGTGAGTTGGATGGATATTTCATCAAATTTCTATGCATTATTTTGTGATATGCATTTCATTTCATTAATAGCTTGTAAGAGTTAAATTTGATTTGGTATATAGTGTTCCTTTTGCCATTATCTGTTATAAAGAAACACTAATCGCATTGTTTAGCAAAAAGAAAACACTAATTTAATGTTTAATTTTGAAATGATATCGTTTCATCAGTAATGAACGAAATGACTAAAATGATTTCATTGCTAAAGTTAATAGATTAAAATGACAAAATTTGAACTTAATGGATTCAACCAAACATTCATCAAACTTATATGACTTTTATTTTAGTTTTTTTTTTTTTTTTTTGGCGAAAAATTTTAGGATTTTAATTGAGTTAAATTTATATTTTGTCTCGTTGTTTTAGAAGCCTTCTTAGAGTGAGAGAGGTTCACTATTTCTTTCTTTCTTTAACTAATTAATTAATTTCAATATCTAATTATTAACTCAAAATTTTTTGGGCCTTTATTAGATTGAGGCCCTAAACAATGGCCTAAATGGCCTTAACCTAATGCTAGCCCTGGCTATGAGCTATAGGACGGTTTTAGTTGCAAATGCTGTTAGAGGAAGAAAAGAAATACTGTGCAGCGTTCAACCCTTCAATCCATTTGACGGTGTTGATGCAAATAAGATAATACTTGCTTTAGAAAACTACGTATTGAATGGTACAAGCAAAGTTAGGAAGGACAAAAGGAAACAAGTGTTGTTTGATGTGATTCAAGGGCATAAGTAAATCCTGTCATGCTCGGGACAAAACGATATCATTTCAAAATTAAACATTAAATTTGATTTAGTATATATTTCATTAATGCATTTCTATAAATAGTGTTTTTTTTTTTTTGGCTAAACAATGCGCCATTAGTGTTTCTGTGATATATATTTGATTTGGTATCATTCACTAGAATTTTAATCTATGAGTATAACATTTATCATCTTCTGATGTCTGAACTCTCTAAGTTAAGATGCCCTGATTCCAAATACCTTGTCAGATTTAAGATATATTTGGATATATTGAAACTTAATTTTGCTATTCTTGAGTTGACTTTGCTCAATCTGAAAGCTAATTATTCATTTTAGGAGTGCATTAAAACTTATTATATTTGATTTGGTATCAGTGCAGCAACTGCAGTTGCTGCGAAAACCAGAATTCAATCTATGATATTTTCATCTTCTGATGTCTTTTTTTTTTTTTTTTTTTTTTTTTTTTTATTTTTTGGGTGGGGGGGGGGAGGGGGGGTGAGTTTGAAGTTTAAACTTATAACTCTTAAGATTGGTATGCGCTTGTTTTTGTTTTTATTGTATTTTTAAGATTGGTAATGTATGTTAAACAATTAATACCTTGCAAGTCACTCATTTATCAAACTAACTGCTTATCATTCTTGTGCAGTATGGTTGCTGTTAGGGCTGTCCTTGACCCGCCCGGCCCGACCAAACCGCCCAAAACCCGATCACCTTCACCCGAAACCGTCGGATCCAAGCTTGTTCACAATCGGACGCGGGTCGCCGGCGCAAGCACCCGAGACCATCGGTTCGAGTTGCGGGTTGGCTGTCTGAGAAACCGACGAACCTGACCCACCCGATGAGCTTTTCTTCCCTCGTCGGAAATCACAAACTCAGCCAATAACCGGTAAGTCCAAACCTTTAAGACTTAAAGGTTTAGCCAGATCCGGCCATTCCCAGCAGATTTCAGCGATTTTGGTGCAGATTTCGGCGATTTTGATGCAAATCTGGTGAATTTTTACATTTTTCGGCGATAATCTGCAGATTCCGACGATGATTTGCAGATTCTGGCGGTGATTTCCAAATTCCGGCGATCTTTTCCAGCTCCGGCGACAACCCGATCTCCACCCGAACGGACCCGATCTCCACCCGAACCCAAAGCCGATCCGACCGATTGACGCCGGCGGTCGGTCTCGGGTCTCAGAAGACGCCGGCGGGTCGGGTTCGGGCTGGGTCGAAACCCGACCCGTGGACACCCCTAGTTGCTGTGAATATTGACGAGATTGAGACTGCGTGGCCTGGACCCATTGATGATTCAATGTTGACTTTGCAAGCCCAACATCGGTCAGATGTTATTTGGAATGGGCAAGTAAAACACAACACTAAAACTAGTTGTTATGTTCTAAATTCTATCCTTCATATGGTACCCCATTTCATTCATAGAACGTAGACACACATTATGTCGTATAACTTTCTGTAGTATTACTTTATGTAAATTCTATATTAATCCATGGTTCTGTCGTGTGCAGGATCTAGGGGCACTTACCTGCCGCAGTCATAATGATTAGTTTAATAATCTAGAGCCAATGGTGGATGACCATGTGGTTGATGTAATTAAGGGAGTTGGTTATGTTGACTTTGCAAGCCCAACATCGGTCAGATGTTATTTGGAATGGGCAAGTAAAACACAACACTAAAACTAGTTGTTATGTTCTAAATTCTATCCTTCATATGGTACCCCATTTCATTCATAGAACGTAGACACACATTATGTCGTATAACTTTCTGTAGTATTACTTTATGTAAATTCTATATTAATCCATGGTTCTGTCGTGTGCAGGATCTAGGGGCACTTACCTGCCGCAGTCATAATGATTAGTTTAATAATCTAGAGCCAATGGTGGATGACCATGTGGTTGATGTAATTAAGGGAGTTGGTTTGGAGGGACTCCTAAGGACCACAGGTAGAGAGACTGATTATGGACTGATAACTGCCTTAGTTGAGCGATAGCGGCCCGAGACTCACACCTTCCACATGCCACATGGTAAGGTGACCATCACGTTGCAGGATGTGGAGGTTCTTTTCGGACTTCCTGTTAATGGTAAGGCTGTAGTCAGCAGCACTGAGAAAGTTTGGAGGGACGTGTGCCAGGACTTCCCTGGCTTTACTGTTCCTTTGGATAATACACCAATGTTGCAAGGCGAGAGGATTGTCATCAAACGGCTTTCGGAGCAGGTTGCAGTTCCATTGCCGTCTAATGCTAAAGAGGATCAGGTGCATACGGATGCACAGTGCTACATTCTAGCACTACTGGGGGACACAATCTTCATGGATAAGTCTGGCGATAAGGTGCATCTAATGTGGGTGCAGTTATTTGGAAGACCTTCACAACCCACGAAGGTATAGTTAGGGAAGTACTTGCCTTGACATGGTTATACAGAGAGTTATGCAAGGCATGCAATAAGACAGCCAATCAGATTGGTGGGTCCTTGCTGTTGTCCAGAATTGGGCATGGGCCAGGTTCCCATTTTTGTGCTTGAGGGTTGAGAGTGGCCCGCCAGTAAGTGCTTATGGTCCTCCAGTGCGTGGTGCATTGTCCATGAATTAAGTCTCTACCTAAGACACCTCATATACATTCTGTGATCATTTCCTAACCATGTAACTTGATTACATTATAGATTGATTACATTATAGTTTTAATCATAAAAAAATTTTAAAATGTGTTTATGGGGTTTTAGTCATAAGAGTATGTTTGTAGGGAAGTTGTAGATAATGATCCCCTCGTTCTTGATTGTAGGTGGTCGTGGGTCCTAAGCAAGAAAAACAAGCCCTCCAACATCTTTTTACTCTGGTATTGTGAGCAAATAGCTTCAATGTTGTCAGACTAGGTACCAAAATGTGTTTTTTGAAATGTTTAGGAACAAGATATAGATTTGGTGAACTTTGAAATATACACATTGTAATTGTTTGTTGCTCGAAAAGATGGAAAGTTGCCTAATGTGTTGTCTACTTGTGTTTTGGCTGCTGTAGGTGGTGTGGCAACCGTATAAAGCTAAATTAAGCGACCTTCCTACGTACTACATTGCAGGGAAGGCATTGTGGACGGCAACAGTGTTACTTATATGTTTCCACATAGTAGAGAAATATACACTAGATCGTGGCGTTCATCAATTTGGGATGGTCCAGGAAATTCCCCAACTCGTTAATACTGATGTAGTGCTTCATGGGATTGATTTGAGGGGGAAAGTTTGGATGCAGAAACATGCTGGGCATATCCTCAATTAGGGTAATTGATTTGAATGGCGGTATCATGTAGTGCTTGGTGATATGCCTTTTGACCATAAGTACTTCGACTGGTTCCATAGGGTAACTCGGAGGTTTATCGATTGCAAGATTGCTAAAATGATTATAACGGTAAGTTCTTTCATTTCTCCATGTCTTATTTAGTTTGGGAATTTGTTTCCCTGGTAGCCTTTTGCATTCTAAGTTAGGCATAAGAATTTTCAAGTGTTTCCTCATGGCAGCCTCTGATTTAAAACATTTTTGAGCATCAAATATGCTTTGTCGAATTTTTATTGTTGTTGGGTTTTATTTTTTTTTTATTTTTTTGGTTAAAATGGTTATAAGTAACAGATATATGAAAGGAGTGGTTCATTCTAATCAGTTTGGAAAATATATATGATAAGAGGACAAGGAGCTTTGTTTATGTCTAACATGAAAGTATTAACTTGGTGTAGTTGTGGCATGGTGTAAATGCATCATATTGATGCATTACAAACTTATAAAACTTCCAGTAGGGATGGAAAATTTAAATGATTACTTCCCAGTTTTCATGAAGCATACCTTCACCTTAACATTAAATTTAATCACTATAGATTAATGTGGTTCAAAAATGTACATAGATTTAGAAAGTGTCATCTGTAATAATTGCTTGTGAGGTTGCTGGATATATCATTTTGCTATTAATAATATAGTCATTAGCAAAATGATTATATCTCCTTATAAGCAGTAGAAGTTACTAGCACAATTCTCCATTTTGATTCAATATTGTATTACTAATAGTAGTAATGTACTTGCAGATTGAAGGATACCTCAGTTTGTTGAGGTGTCACGGAGTGGGCACTACAGACTACAAGGACATTACTGATGTGCTAAAGGCAGTAAATGAGATTGATCGTGTATGTAGTCATATCGCTGAGGCCCCAAATGAGGAGGCATCTACTCTTGAGGTAGCGACTACTGAGAGGCCAAGCATGAGCACAGCTCCCGCTAGACATGGTTGTGGTCAACATGTTGCAACCCTTCAGGTTGTCCCTAGCCCTGATCCCTCTCTACCCACCCTACATCCATCTTCTAGCCCTAACATTCCTTCACCTATGCCACATCCATGTCTTGGGTCTGACATCCCTCCACCTACCCCACGTTCATTTCCTCAGCTTTCACCCATTTCATCCTTTGACTTGGGTATTGACTTCAATCCAACCCCTCATGTCATGCACATGAAGCCACCCTTCCACACCAGTGGCCATATAGACCATGAATCCCTCCCACCCACTAACTTTACTAGCCCCATTTTAGCCATCGAACCACCCTATGCCGACCATGTACAAAGCGAAGCTCAGTAACTACATATGCATGTGCAATCTGAGCAGGCTGTTGGGTTACTTGTGAAGCTAGGAGGGCCACCAAAACGCACATCAAAGGCACCTCTTTGTGGGACAAGTTGTCACAAACATGGACACAAAGCAAGGCATGAGGCATCTGACTAAGGACATGCAAGACCTCCTCCTCCACAAAGTAAATATTATACGAGATAGCATAAGCTTTAAAAAAGGTAGTTGACAAAGATTGTAATGTAACTGCTGGTTGACAAAGATTGTAACTGCTAGTACATTGATGTTGCATGTGTAGAAAGATAGGCATTAGTCTAGTATTTTGATGTGAACAACTGTACAAAATTAGGCATGTCTCAAATTATGTGAACAAGCAGTGGTGATATAGAAAATGCCTTTTTGATGTGTCATATTATGTGTGTTATGAGTAATAGGGGCAAAACAGTAATATCATGTACTTTATATATAAATAATATTTTATGTGTTAGGGTTACCTTATCAAAACCCTAAAACACTTTCATAGTAAACAACATAGTAGTAGAGCCACCAACCCGCCGCTGTCATTAACCCTCCGACCACCACCCACTGATATTGTTGTCACTGGCAACCATATCCTTACTCCCTAGCTTCGACGACCCTAATAAAGACTCCGATGATCTCGATTTAGTGGCTGGAGGAGTTGTCCAGTGCCAATGACCCTCTCTCTGGTCTCGCGACACAAAATCGACATCACCTGGTCGCAAGAGAGGTAGGGTTTTACTCGCTTTCCTCTGGTGACCATTCTAGCTTGTTCACCGATCCTCACGTTGCTGCTCCTGTACCCTAGCGCTGCCACCGGAGTTTTTCAATTAAGGGTCTCCATGGTCTAATTTTCTTATCTTCTTCAATACGTTCTCTGCTTATTTGTTCAGGCAACCTTAGGTTGATGTTTAGTGGTGGATTGGGCCTTTTTTTTTTTTTTTTTGGGTGTTGGTATGGATTTGTTGCTGCCTTGTTTTTGGAATAATTTGGTGTTGATTCTTTGATAGATGAGTTACTGTTGGTGTGGCTAATTGGTTGAAGTACATTGGCTGCTGGTTGGAGTTTGTTTTAATTCGGTCCAACTTATTTCTTTAGTGTTAGTTTGTTCTTCAAATTGCTATTATGGAGTCCAAAGACAGTGCTCAGCCCCCTAATTATTTCTTATCTCTTGACATGTTATCAAGTACCTCCATTCGTCTAAATGGTAGTAATTATGCTCAGTGGGCAAAGGCAATTGAAGTCTTTCCTCTTGGTAGAAAGAAGTTTGATTACGTGATTAAGGAACCTCCTGTACCTACAAACTCTAAATTTGCTGATTGGAGCACTGAAGATGCACAAATTAGGAGTTATTTATGGAATAGCATGGAGTCTAATATCAGTTGTAGTTTGGTTTTCTTACCAATTGCTAAATTTGTTTGGGAACAAGCTCAGGAACTTTACTCTGGTGTTAACAATTTGAAGCAGATTTATGATCTTCATCAAAATTATTTCTTCTTGAGTTTGAGTGATATGTCTTTAGAAGACTATTATAACAAGTTTAAGGGTGTATGTGAAGAACTCAATATTTATCAATCTATCTCCTTTGATGTTAAAATTATGAAGAAACAACGAGATTCTATGCATGTTGCTCGCTTCTTCTCTGGATTGCCTACAAGTTTGAATCAAGTAAAATCACAAATTTTAGCTAGTCTAGACCTCCCTTCATTGAGTGAAGTTTTTGGTAGACTTCGACATGCCACATTATCTGATTCGAGTACTAGCCCTGTCTCTTCCTCTAATGCTGATGCATTACCTTTTAGGGATAAATCTGCCTTTACCACTTATATGGGGAGTAATAGAGGTGGTCATGGAGGTCGAGGTCGTGGGGGTCGAGACCGTGGAGGTCATGACCAAAGGGGTTGTGGGAGTGAACAAGGGGGTCGTGGTTGGGAGTTGTATGGTAAACAGCTCAGCAAGCTAGTTTTCAAGTTCAAGAACCACCTTCACAGTTACTTCCACCAACATCCAGAGTAGTTTCTATTCTTGAGGAAGAGTACAATTGCCTTTTGTCTCTGCATTCCAACTTTGTTGGGCTAGATTCTACTACTACTTTGGCTCAACAAGGTACTTTCGCTACTTGTCTTGCCACTCAAGACCTTAGGGTCATTGACTCAGGTGCTACTAATCATATGACAGGTACCTCAGGTTTACTCTCTGACCTTGAGCAATCTAGTAGTCTTCCCAATGTTACATTGGTAGATGGCTCAGCCACTACAGTTTTTGGTTTGGGCACTGCCAATCTTAGTCCTAATCTTTCTCTCTCTTCTGTCTTATATATTCCAAATTTTCCTTTTAACCTTTTGTCAATTAGTAAGCTTACTCAAATTTTGAATTGTGCTACCATTTTTTTTATCCACTCATTGTATCTTTCAAGATCTCAAGACGGGGAAGATTATTGGTGGAGGGCATGAAGCCGATGGACTTTATTACTTGGATTGATGTGGTTCTTCCCATTTAGTGGCTCCTCATTTGTCCATCTCGCCTCTTCAGCATCATTGTCACCTTGGTCATCCATCTCTCAAGAATTTGAAGTCATTAGTTCTGTCGTGTCGTTAAATTAAGTCTTTACAATGAGAAGCATGTCAATTGGGTAAACACCATAGGATGCCTTTTGTCTCTAGGCGTGAGAGTCATGTTAGTAGTCCTTTTCATTTAGTTCATTATGATATTTGGGGTTTAATAAACACTCCCTCATTGTTGGGATTTAGATATTTTGTCATTTTTGTTGATGATTATTCTAGAGTCACCTATCTTTATCTTATGAAAGAACGGTCTGAATTGTACTCAATTTTCAAATCATTTTATATGGAAATAAAGACTTAGTTTAATGCTTCACTTCATATTTTTTGATCTGATAATGCTCGTGAATATTTTCATACATCTTTGTCTCAATTTTTTGATGATCATGGTATAATTCACCAATCTTCATGCCCCCATACTCCACAACAAAATGGTGTTGCTGAACGCAAAATGTGTCATTTGTTAAAGGTCACTCGTGCCTTAAAGTTTCATATGCATGTTCCCAAATCATATTGGAGTGATGCTATTCTCACTACCTGTCACCTAATTAATCGTATGTCTTCTACTGTTCTAGGTAGTCAAATCCCTTATACTGTACTCTTTCTTGATGCACCTTTGTTTCATCTACCTCTTAAGATCTTTGGTTGTGTGTGCTATGTTCATATCTTAGGTCCAAAGAATGGCAAACTTGATCCTAGATCCATTAAATGTGTTTTTCTTGGTATTCTCGTACTTAAAAAGGATCCCGATGTTACTTACCTACTTTTCGACATCGTTTCATTAGTGCTGATGTCACATTTGATGAATCTCAATCCTATTTCTCTCATTTGATTGCTAATGACAGTTCTCATCCTTGTCTTCCTCTCCTACCACCTGTGTCTCCTATTAAATCTCCTCAGAAACCACTCCAGGTATATTGTCGTCAGCGAAAACCTCCAACAAAGACATCTACCCCGCCTATTGATCTGACTCTTGATCTTGCCCATCTTCCAATTGCTTTGCGCAAAGGTAAGTGTTCTTGTACCTCTCACCCTATCTCTCAGTTTGTTGCTTATGGTCAATTGTCTTCATCCTTTCATGCCTTTACCACATCCTTGAATTCTACTGTTGTTCCTAAGTCTGTTCAGGAGGCTATGTCCATCTCTGGTTAGAAATCTGCTATGGAGGTAGAAATGTCTGCCCTGTCTGAAAATGCTACTTGGTCTTTAGTTACTCGCCCTCTAGGGAAAACTTTGTTGGTTGTCGTTGGGTGTATACTGTCAAGTATTTGCCTGATGGTTCTATTGAGCATTTGAAGGCTCGCTTGGTTGCCAAAGGGTATACCCAGACATACGGTGTTGATTATGCCGAGACATTCTCACCTATTGCTAAAAAAATTTCTGTTCGGATTTTGATCTCCTTGGCTGCTAATTTGGGTTGGCCATTATTTCAGTTAGATGTTAAAAATTCCTTCTTGAATGGCGATTTGAAGGAAGAGGTGTATATGGAGCAACCACCTGGGTTTGTTGCTCAGGCCTCGACACCAACTTCTGCAAGCAGCTCCGAACTGGCGTACAACTCAGTAGCATTTACCTGGGGCATTTTATGGATCCTATTAAACATGATATTCACATGTTTGTCTTATTTGATCGCCATATACTTGTAATTTATCCGTTCATGAAGGACTTCTTGTGGGTAATGATAAATAATCTTTATGTCATAAAAAGCAGGGTTCAAATTCAATTCTTCTATAATTTTCATTTGCAAATCATTCAACGTCTTCAACTTACGATATATCATCATATAATAGCAATCGATACCTGACCCTTTAAATGGGAATCCCTCAATCTCGTTAGGATTGATAAGGGGTCCACCATAGTATTTATTTATATCAATCATCTTCAATAATGATTGTGAACCTATTAGAGTCAAGTGCAATATGTTAGTGACATATTTTATTTATTTCATTTAACATCAATTACAAAACCTTTTATCTAGTCAATGTACAAAAATTACAACTTGTTATGTCATATGCATATACAAACACACCCCACATTTGCATATACTTACCCCACATCACATACAAACACACCTAATCATTATCAATTCATACTCCAAAAAAAAAAAAAAAAAAAAACCCAAAAAATACAACTGCAACAAAA
>NW_027069471.1:3237903-3330441 GCF_002906115.3 Quercus suber
ACATAGGACAGAGAATAGTTTGATTACAAGTACATTCAGCGATAAACGAAATAATAATTGTGTCGATACACCATAGCCTATTTTGAGAAGTGCACTTATCCATACTGAAGATAACCACAACTTCCAGCTACAATGGCATTCAAAAATCGAGTCTCTGCTCACTTGACAAACATTTAAATATGGTCATTAGTTCACAAATGCGAAATAAAAAAAGCAGATGAAATTCTATACATCTCAACTACTTTGTACAATCCTAGCATATTATATAAAAATAGCACTTACTTAGTTTGTAACATCACCGCTTGTCGAAGCCCCATGGGAATTGGGACATCTTCTATGGTTATGCTCTTTTTCATGACACAGTCTGCATCGCTGCTTCGGTTGAATCTCCCTCAAGTCTGACTCTTCCCTCTAGCTTCCTGGTTTTTGCCGTATCTCATCCATCTCATTCCTTATTCTTAATTTCATAGGTCGACCATTGGCCCACAACTGATTTGGGTCAGGCACCCACTGTGGGCTGTTAACTTCTCTCCACAATGACTCTGACTTTGGCACCACAAATTGATATGAATATGTGTGAATGGCGTTGTCCAAACTGTAACATGGGTCAATATAGCTAGTCGGATCAATTCGCAGACATTGAAAAACTCTAATTTCATGTGAACAAGGGATCTTAATGTTTTGCCACTTTCCACAACCACATGTTCTAGCCACTATGTTTATTTCATGACTGTGGTTTCCCCCTCCACCGCTATAGTTGTTGTATAGGGTAACTACTTGATATATACCAGCTTCATGATTAAATGCTCTCATAGAGTGTCTTGAAGCTTTGCGCAGATTTGAGCCATAGATCCCCAAGGCATATTTACTCCACACCTTACCTCAAGAGAGATCAGAAGTAATCTCTCTATATCAATCATGGAAATATGCAACAAGTTTGCACCAAGTGAACTCAACCATTACAGCAATGGGCAAGCCGTGGGCACCTTTAAGTACCGCATTAAAGCACTCTGACATATTAGTTGTCATTGCCCCATAATCTCTTCCACCATCATGTGACTGGGTCCATGTGTCTAGATGCTTACTCATTAGATATGTGTATGGCATATAGTGTACAAGATCGCCTTTCTTCGTTTGTGCCATCACATTCCTCCTAAGGGCATTAATCTTGACTTCTTAATGGTTTACATTATGGACTCAAATTTAGCTTCTTGAATTGCATATCCAGCTTTCAAGGCCAATGCCTTTAGAATCAGGTCTTGAAAATGTGCGTTGAAGTTATTGGCAACATGTCAAAGGCAATATCAGTGAAATACCCATAATCTTTCGTCATCACCTCTAAGCCACACTACAATGGTGCTTTTGATACCAGCATGCCAGTAAAAAATAATGCAAATGCCCTCATTAGGTATCACATGCCCTTTCGAAACCTTAAGGCACTCTAAAAACCACCCCCAACTAGGCCCTGACTCTTTGTTCACAACGGCAAAGGCAAGAGGAAAAACCTTGTTGTTAGCATCAGTTGCCATTGCAATCAACAACACCCCTCAATATTTACCATACAAATGGATCCCATCAATACTGATCACTGTCTTGCAATATCTGAATCCATCAATGCATGGAATGAATGCCTAAAATACATAGCGTAGTGATGTAATACTAGGTATGCTCCTGGGTATGGTGTGATAGAAGTATTGGGTACCCGGATCCTGATCCAAGTATGCCAACAACAACTTTCGCAACTTATGGTAAGACTGTTCCCAATCCCCGAATATCTTCGTAATTGCTTTTTGTTTCGCATCCCATACCTTATAGTAAGAAAGCTCATGATCATACTTTGTTTTAATGATGTCCCAAAGCTAATCAATATGAGCATTGTGATCTTGTAGCAATTTTGGAATAATTTCTGATGCAACAAAATTAGAATCCATCATTCTACCGTCTCTTTGTAGGCCAAGGGGTATACAACTGTGTGGACCCATATAAGATGTGACCATTCATAGACCATTAAGTTTAGGCTTTATGAATGCCCCAACGTACCACTTGCATGACTCATCAAAGCATGTCGCGCACAATTTACTTTTAGTGGACCTACTGATTGTAATATTTCTATTATCTTTTGCTGTGTAAATTATCAATGCACACTTCACCGCCTCTTTATTTGCAAAAGTCAACCCTTTACTAAAATTCAACCCCTCATCCCAAGGACAAACAAATGGTATTTGAAGACATGAAGGATCAACCATATTTTCCCAAGTATTTGCATAGAATGACGAGGCAGGAAATGTGTAGGTAGTGGTCGTATTTGTAACATGCTGGGCACCAATATCATCGTCCACTTCATCACAATCAACCATATTTTCATCTTGAAAATTAGGAGCAACTTCAAAGTTGTAGCATCCCTATCAAAGTCACCTCGCTAAATCCTCTCTTCGTACTTATCTATATCATCAAGATTTTCACCATTATTGGCAGCATGATCTTTGTCTTCGTCTTCCTCCCCTAAATGTGTCTCTTGAGGTAGGAGTGTTTCACCATTATTGGCAGCATGATCTTCATCTTCGTCTTCCTCCCCTAAATGTGTCTCTTGAGGTGGGAGTGTATAGCCTCCCATTGTAGTGCATCTATCATCTAGGGTTGTAAAGTGCAAAGATGTAGTTGTTTGTTGCACCTCCTCGACACCAACTTCTGCAAGCAGCTCCGAACTGGCGTACAACTCAGTAGCATTTACCTGGGGCATTTTATGGATCCTATTAAACATGATATTCACATGTTTGTCTTATTTGATCGCCATATACTTGTAATTTATCCGTTCATGAAGGACTTCTTGTGGGTAATGATAAATAATCTTTATGTCATAAAAAGCAGGGTTCAAATTCAATTCTTCTATAATTTTCATTTGCAAATCATTCAACGTCTTCAACTTACGATATATCATCATATAATAGCAATCGATACCTGACCCTTTAAATGGGAATCCCTCAATCTCGTTAGGATTGATAAGGGGTCCACCATAGTATTTATTTATATCAATCATCTTCAATAATGATTGTGAACCTATTAGAGTCAAGTGCAATATGTTAGTGACATATTTTATTTATTTCATTTAACATCAATTACAAAACCTTTTATCTAGTCAATGTACAAAAATTACAACTTGTTATGTCATATGCATATACAAACACACCCCACATTTGCATATACTTACCCCACATCACATACAAACACACCTAATCATTATCAATTCATACTCCAAAAAAAAAAAAAAAAAAAAACCCTAAAGATACAGCTGCAACTAAATTTGGCTATTCAACCATGACAAAACTCACCCCCATTACAAAATTTCAAATCATTCTAACATAAGTTTTGATAAAGAAAAATATCAACCAAAAAGAAAAAGGAAAAAAGAGTCATGATCCATTACATACCCATGATAAAAACTTAACAATACAAATATATCTTAAATAATTTTTACTTTTTATAAAAACCTAGCAAATATATACATTAACAACTAGATACATATGAACAATATTTACAATAATATCTTAAAAACCTCACTCAATAAATCAATGAAATTGGTAAAAGTTCTAAAGTGCAGATACCCTTACCTAACATGTGGATTTATGAGCTATAAGTGTTAGGATTGTATGAGAGAGTACAAGAATGAAGAGAGGTTTTCTTCACTATTCATTGCCCAAGAGACCCACAACAGAGAAAGAGCTGGGGTCTGAATGACCTTTATGTGAAAATAAGGACTCATCGAAACCACGTGGATTAATATCCACCACACTTTGCAAATCGAGCCTTAAATGCTCAATTTTGCTTTTAAGAAATTGAGCCTCTAAGGGTTGAGTTTTAGGTGGATTCCATGTGGATAAACCACAACATTCTCAAAACACAAAAATTGAGCATCTAAAGGTCGAGTTCTAGGTGGATTCCACATGGATAAAAAAATCATGTCATGTAAATCAAAACACGAAAATCGAGCCTTTGAGACTTGAGTTTTTAGGGATAAACCGAGTTTCTTAAACTCGAGTTATTAGTTTAGTATATATTGCTAACTAATTATATTGCTTGGGGATTGGTGTTGTTTGCCCATTTTTGCCTAGTTTGTGTAGTCTCACTCTTAATAAATTTCTAAAAATAATCCCTAATCCCAATTCCATTTTGAACGAGAAAAAACCCCAGTGAGTGATGGCGGCCACCGAAGAGAAATCATCATCATCGGAAGAAGAGGTAACGGTGAGGAAAATAGGATGTTACGGAGAGAAGGTGAGAGTGTTAATGGTTGGGGAAGACTCAGCTGCGGAGGAAACGATGTTGCTTTGGGGAATCCAACAGCCCACTCTCTCAAAACAAAACGCATTCGTCTCCCAAACCTCTCTCCAACTTCGCCTCGACGCTTGTGGCCACACTCTCTCCATTCTCCAGTCTCCATCTTCTCTAACCAAGCCTGGTGTCACTGGAGCCGTCATGTGGGACAGTGGTGTTGTACTTGCTAAGTTTCTTGAGCATGCTGTGGACTCCGGATTGCTTGTTTTTCAAGCCAAGAAGGTTGTTGAATTGGGTTCTGGTTGTGGCTTAGTTGGCTGTGTTGCTGCTCTTTTAGGTGCTCATCAAGTTTTTCTTACTGATTTGTTTGATAGACTTAAGTTATTGAGGAAGAATGTTGAGGTCAATTTGGGACAGGGACAAGCCCATCTCAGGGGTTCTGCTACTGTTATGGAACTTGTATGGGGTGATCATCATCCTCACAAGGATCTACTTCACCCTCTACCTGATTATGGTAGGTAGTTTTTCTTTGATTTTTCATTTCTTTTTTTTCCATAGTTGTAAATTAACATGAAATTTGCCTATAATATAAATAGATGAAATTTAGCTCACCAAATATATTCATTTATTCATTCATTTTTTGTTACATCTCAATTGGGTTGTGTCCTATTTTTTCAAAAATTACTGCTTCATCTCTTCTTTGTTTATAAACAAAAGATATTTCATTACTTTAGTTGGCTGGTTTTTGGGCATATGTAGGAGTAGGAGACTCAAATAGTACTTCTGATTTTAGAGATAAGATATTGCCTAGATTTAGTGTTATGAAGTAAATAGTCAGGCGTCTTCAGCCAAGGTTTTATTTTGAGATTACACAGTTATTGTGAGCATCAGTATGAAAAATCATATATCTGTCTGAAGCATCTGTTTTAGGTGCTGCCCTGAAAATTTCATTAGTGGGATGGGCAGCTTTAAGAATATATAAGCTATAATGACTTTTTTTGGTTGTCTTACTCTTCATTGTAGTGAAATCTTTTCTGTGCTACCCGCTTTCTTATAATTTGATACTCATCCATATTTTGTTTGAGGGGTAATTACACTCTTCTCTCCTTTCAGGTTTGGAGAAATGACACTCCACCCTAAACTTGAAGGGAAAAAACACTTTACCCCTTGTCATTGAATTGACCAAATTTTGTTAAATTAATATTAAAAATATTGTGTACTAACTTGTCATTTGCTTAAGGGCAGGTTTCCAAAATTATCTTATTTCATAATTAAAATTCAATGTTTAAAATTTTTAAATTAAAGTGTATTTTAAAATATTAAGTGTGAATTTTGCTTCTTTCTTCTTCTTTTTTTCCCTTTTTTTCAACAGGTTATAGAGAGATTTTCCACTGCAAGTGTTTTGGTGTTTGATAAATTTTGCATTTTTATTCTAAACTTATCAATTTTTTTTTACTCACAATGGTTAAATTTTTTTAAAGAGATTTTTTATCAAAATTTAGAATATGTTATTACTAATATAAACAAAATTTTGACCACCTCCTCATCCATTGCTCTATTGCTTTTGATTTATGGTCTATGGTGTTTACTTTGTTTGGCATTCATTGGGTTCTACCAAAAACAGTGGTGGATCTGTTGGCTTGTTGGCAAGGTAAGTTGGGGAGGCATCGGCATTCGGCTATTTGGATGGCTGTGCCTCATTGTTTGTTGTGGTGCATTTGGAGGGAGAGGAATAACCAGCATTTTGAGGACTTAGAGAGATCAGTTGCAGATCTTAAACTCTTCTTCCTTAAAACTCTTATGGATTGGGTTACAGTGTTTGGCTTTCATTCTTTTTCTTCAGTCCATGGTTTCATGGACTTTTGTACTTTATGCACTTGATTTGTTTTTGTCCTTGATGTATACTTCCTGTATACTCAGGTGACACCCCTCTTCTTTAATATATTCTTACTACTTATCAAAAAAAATATAAACAAAAAGGGGGGAAGTGTTATTTTTTTAAAATCTTAATGAAGGGGAGTGTTTTTTCCCTTTCAGGTTTGGGGTGAAGTGTCATTTTTCCAAACCTCAAGAGAGAGGAGTGTAATTACCCTTTGTTTTATTTGACCTTTCAATTCTTATATTTTTAAAACTGCCCTTTTTTGTGACAAGTTTCTTTTTTTTTTTTTGTTTCAGTGCTTGGTTCTGATGTAATCTATAATGAAGAAGCAGTGACGGATTTGGTGGCTACTTTACTGCAACTCTCTGGATCTGAAACAACGATCTTTTTGGCTGGTGAACTTCGAAATGGTAAGAATTCTGTTGTTTCTTCTTTCTGTTATGATTATTGTCTCAATACTTCTTCCTGTTGCAGATACTATCCTCGAATACTTTCTAGAAGTTGCAATGAAGTATTTCATAGTTGGGCGTGTGGATCAGACACAGTGGCATCCAGATTACTGCAGCAGCCGTGTTGTTTTATACATTCTAGTGAAGAAGTGATAGAGAGAATTAAGATCAGTTCTTTGCATATTCTTTTGTAAGTCAGTAATTATATCTGCATTTTGCTTGGGCTTTGTCTCAAATGAATGAAATGATAAAGGGTAGGGTTGGGTTGGGGTAACGTGGTTCAAATATAACTTACTAATCACCAAGAAATATGAAAAAAGGGTTGTCAAGCAACCATTTGGATGAGAAGAGAAGAAACATTTTTTGACTTTGCTTATTGCCTTGTGAATCTGGCTTGGCAGGAGTTGCATAATTTCTCTGGGTAAACCCCTTACAATCAGATTTAATTGCTTCCTGACAATATATATATATATATATATATTGATAACCTTTGGGCCAAATTATCGGTTGAAGCAGCGAAGTGCCTCACTTTGACCCTGGTCATTAGAGTGTGAAGGGGGTTTATCTTATGGTATAAACATTAGTGTGTAGGCTTACTGAAAAGAAGAATATATTGAAAGCTCAAAAAATGTGTTGAAAACACAAGAGCTGTTTAGACCCCCAATTTAAAATTACGGCTCGATTGATTTTATACTAACTTAATACTAAGTGTGGGATAGTGTAAAAGTGAGCATCTGTCATCCTGCAACAAGCTCTATGTTCTCGAAACCGTGTCTTGTCTAGTTTTCCGGATCCTGCAACAAGCTCTATGTTGCATCTGTCATCCTTGGCTTCTTCCAATGCTTCCCAGTAGCACCAAAACTTCACTTGACACTTTGAAAGGGTGTGGTAAGTGTTTGAGTTATCAACCTTTCAATAGTATGGAAATGGAGATGTAGGAGTTGAGAGAATTCCACAAGCAAATGTGTAGAGGATTGTGGGAATAACAATCTCTAACTTTCAAGGTGTTTGGTTAGGATTTTCTCTCAGAAGTACTCCTCAACATTTGTGGGTAATGTGGGTATAAATAGTGTAGGCACAGAAAGTGTGTATCAGAAGAAACAAGCTGGCAGAACAGAATGTCTCGCGGTTCTCTCGCAAGAAGGCCTTACTCGCGAGATACTCGCGAGACACAGCTGTCTCCATCCTGTCCTGACTCTTTGCATTTCAGCATATGCAAGGTACATGAATCACTTTGTGGGATGCTTAGTCGCGAGCTACTCGCAAAAACTCTTCAGTCTTCAATTGCTTGAGTCTTCACACACTCTCTCTCTCTATCACACAACTCTTACAATCAAATCCCACAATAAATACAGGGTACAACAGATTGAACAATAATTACAATCAAATTTGGCACGGAATAAAAGTCAACAAAAACAAATAATTGTAAATAACAACTTTACATATATGTATTCTTGGTCATTAGAGTGTGAAGGGGGTTTATCTTATGGAATAAACAAAGGTGAGTAGGCTTATCAAAAAGAAGAATATATGTATTCTTTTAGAATAATTGCTTTAGGTACTCGATGGAAATTCTTAACTATGTGATTTAATAATAGCCAAACTGTTAACATTTATTTCACATATTATTCGTGGCAAAAGAATTACTTAATTGCAGTTATCAAACTTGAAAGAAATTAGCACATCTTTCCTAAACTTCTAGTGCTTTTCATGTACATGTTTTTATTCCAAAACATGTATAAACTGAACCATTATGCTAGTCAATTTTTTAGCTCATATGAGACCTTCATCATATAAATGAACTATCAAAGACATGATGAAGCAAGTTGTTGTGGCATTTTAATTGATAAATGCATTATCAAAGATTTCTAGTTCTATGGTAAGATTATCCAAAGTTCTTAGCTACCAAATTATTGTTCCAAATGTTAGTTAATTGAAGCTAATAGCTTAACAACTTTCGTCATCAAACCTAAAGTCTATGTTTAATGGAGCGTAAAAAAATTGGGGAGATGTGGTAAAGGTAATCATTGTGCTTCACTGTATTTTCTCTGCATATTTGTCAGGTCGGCCTTTAATAACTGTTAGTATTGGAGAGAAACAAAATGTACCAAGCCTTCTATAGATTGGAGCTTTTGATTGTCAATGATCTTTGGTCTTTGGAGCTTTTGGTAGAAGTATCATCCACTTAGGATCCCTTGATGTGATTGTATGTAACAATGCCAGGGCCAGAATCAGCATCATTGTATGCTTTTTATCGTTTTTGGCTTTTCCAAATTAAGAAAAAAGAACTATTTATTCACAAGTAATAATGATCATTAGTTATTACTTATTAGAGAAGTGAAATTGATTACTAGTAAATCAAGTACACTATGTCTTTGAAGAGCAGGATTTTTTGTCTTGATATTGGGAAATTGCATACTTAGAGGCTGTTTGGCCACCTTTTTTTGGTCACTCAATTTTCGTCACTCAATTTCCATCACTCATTACTCATAACTCATCATTCATCACCCATCACTCTAAAATACTATGTTTGTTTGGCACCATCACTCATTTCCCATCACTTAATATTTTTCACACTATTTATGGGCCCCATTTCTGTCACCCACTGCAGCACTTTTTTTTTTTTTTTCTTCAGAGTATCCACAAACCCGAACCCAGAAAAAAAAAAAAAAAAAAAAAAAAAAGTATGGCAGTGGGTCCCTTATATAGTGTTATTTACAAAAATGCTATTGAGTTATGAGAATTGAAAATTGAAAACAGCCAAAAGTTGTTTTCAGTTTCCATAACTCATAACTCAAAAAGTAGAGAATTGAGTATTGGAAACAGAGTTATGGAAATAGAGTATTGGTGCAGGCAAACGAGTATTTTGCTATGGGTCCCACCATTTTTGAGAATTGAGTTATGAAAACTGAGAATTGAGTCATGAGATTTGCCCATCCAAACAGCCTCTTAGCATTTGTGATGCCCCTTTGGAACATCTTGCTGAAATTCTCACCATCCCTGTAATAGCGGTTGGCAGAATACTTCCCACCACTCCCCAAAGAAAAAAAAAATAAAACAAAGGGATGAAACGCTGCCTATCACTACTGTTTTATTATATATAAAAGAAGAAATAATTCAGTCTGCTTGTGATGCTGATTATTACAGTTGAGAACAATGTCTCTAAATGATTAATTTCATGCGATTAATGCCTCTCAAACTGCCAACACTTAGGCTGCAGGTAATTTGTTACAAGTTACAACTATTAGAAAATTGTTTTACCAATTTCAGTTTTGCCTAACTGTTTTAGTTTAATTGCTTCTTCACTTGATGGTTTTGTAACTGCACCAGTATCTTGATTCTCGAATTGCCATTGCACCAGTATCCTCAACATGCCTCCTCAAACTGATGGGCAGGGAGATGAGCATATGAGCATCAGTTTGTCTTGAAGAGAATAAGGGCTTGGAAAAAAAATCAGCTCACTAATCATTGCTCGATATGAACTTGACTTCCAAGTCCTTTCATACTGCACGTTTGTGGACAAAATGGAAATCTACTAATGTATGTCTTGTTCGAGTGTGGAACATGGGGTTAGAAGCAAAGGCAAGGATCGATTTATTATCACACTAGATACGAGGGGCAGTGAGAGCAAAGACTGCTGAATAATGACAAATCATACGAAGGCCCGACAGTTCTGCAGTACAAGAGGCTAAGGATCTATACTTACCCTCAGTGGAGGATTGAGATACAGTTGCCTGCTTCTTGGCAATCCAGGTGATTGGCTTAGAGCCAAGAAAAATACTGTAGCCAGCAGTAGATTGATAGTCTGATGGGTCCAACCCTTTCAGCATCACTGTATGCTGATTGATTTGAGCGATCCTGGTTGAAAGAAGATACAATGATTTAATGAACCCTTGAGATAGCATAAAATATGCTTTGCTGCTGTGTAATGAAGGTCGATAGGGTTCTGCATAAATTGACAGACAATGTCAACAGTAAAACCAAAATCAAGGCTTGTAAAGTTGAGGTAATGGAGAGGGCCAACAAGACTTCACGGTAGGATCAGCAAGAGAGCTGCGAGCTATTTTACAGAGATGATGGGATGGAGAAGTAGGGCTAGTTTATATACATACATACATACATACATATACATACATATATATATATATATAGGTTTGAGGAGGTCCTCGGTATATTTTGGTGGTTGAGATAGAGACCAGTGGGAGTATACTGGATTTGAAGGCCAAGGAAATAATAGTGCAAGGGCCCAAGGTCTTTCAATCAAAAAAAAAAAAAAAAAAAAGGGGACCCAAGGACTTTAATCTAAAATACAGCCACAAGTTTCTGAATTAAGGAGGAAAGGAGTATTACTAATGATGAAAATATCATCAATTTAGGAGGAGTAAAGTGGCGGAGGAGGTTTTATAAATGAAAGAGAAGGAATGGTAGCAAAGGGCTGAAAAATAAGAGAATGAAGGTGTGTGGTGAAGCGCTCTAAGCAAGCTCAAGGAGCTTTTTCAAGCCAGTAGAGGGTATGGAGGTGACACTCATGATGAGGTTTGCTTGGATCATCAAAACCAGGTGACTGTATCATGTAGACTTATTCTTTAAGCTAGTCATGGAGAAAGGCATCGCTAATGGTAATTGGCCAAGGGGCCAGTGATGTTGGACAGCAATAGAAAGGATTTTCTGAACTATGGTAGCCTTGATAATGGGACTAAAAGTCTTGTCAAAGTGAGCATCTTTTAGCCACTAATCTCAGTATTTAGTGAGTAATGCTACCATCAGGATTGTGTTTTAAGCTTGTATACCCACTTACAGCCCACAATGTTTTTACCTGAAGGAAGAGGAACAAGAGTCCAAGTAACTTGCTTTTGTAAGGTTAAAAATCATCAGACATTGCTTGGCACCACTGAACAACCTGAGGCAATTGTAAAGTTAGGGAGTTTGATGGTCAAATGATTAGTGGTGTGAGCTGCATGGCATTGTTTTCCTTCTAAAATGGCAGATTTGGACTCCATTAACTTGATTATATACACTCAAAAGCATTGCAAGCACAAATAGTGTAAGCGACGCACCCCAAGATGCACCATGAGAGAGATGGACCATCATCCTATCTCTTGCATACACACTATCTCACCAAATTGTCATTAACTCCTATGGGAATGTTGTCGGGGCTCGATTCACTTCTAGGCAGTGTTATTAAACCCAGTCTGGCCCACCCAGTCAGACTAGTAACCCGATGACCCAACTCATAGATTGGTCTGGGTCATTAATTGCATTGGACGTGCACAAGGCCTAGTCAAAATAGGTAAAATCTGATGGGTTTTAAGCAAACCATGTGACCTAGCTGGGTTTTAATGACCTGATTAGGTTTGTGAATTATGCAAAATTACATTAATAGGTCCATCTCATTGACTTTTTTATTGTTTAATAATGTGTGATAATATGGTAATTTAAATAAGGGAAAACCTAAAGAAATATAGAAAAAATGCATCATTCTATCACTTCTCTATCGATTCACACTTCTCTACCCATCACTTTTCACAATTTCAGTTCCCCAAACTTGCAACTGTGCATCAATTTTCTACTATGAACAAATCACTTTTTAGTTTCATGTAGCTAATTAGCACATAGGTATGAATATATCAGTATATGTTATATAGTTTATTGTTTAAACCTTATTTTCTCTTCTTTTGTTTACCTTTTTTGTGTTTTATTTGTTTGTTGATTTAAGTTTAAGTCTCTAACATTTTTTTCTCTTCTTTTATTTATGTAGTTTAAGATTTGCATCTTTTTTTCTTTTCTTTTTTCAATATGTAGAATTTAAAGACTTGAAATAAAATTTTATTTAGCAAAAACTTTGTTGCAATCTCGTAACATTGGATTATTTTGCTTGTGAATATTATAGAATTTTTAATGCTATTACTTGTGAAACCTTGATTTGAATTATAATAGCGAGTTTGATTTAGGCATATGCTTTTTTTTTCTTTGTTAATTTACATATTTATGTTATGATTTCTCAAACTTATATATATATATATATTAAAATATTTTTATTTTACCTTGTGGTTCGATCGTTGACCCATTGGTTGAACCAGTAACCTAACTCATAGACAGGGTCAACCTCTGGTCCGGGTTTAATAACTATGCTTCTAGGTGCCAACATCATAGAAATTTATTTCTAATCCAATGCATAAATTGCAAAGTTAATAACCCCTAGGGGTATGGTGTATTGGTTGGGTTAACTCTAGGACGAGCAGTAAAACTCTAACGTGTTGGATTCGAGCAGCTATACGTGCATTCACTCTCTTGAGGCCATTGGGCTGAGGAAATTTAATTACCCCTTGAATTACTCGAGGTGCACTTGCAGGAAACTTCTTGCTGAGGGCCTGTGCACCCCCAAGATTAGTTAGGACAAAGTCCTGGACACTTGGTGCCAATAAAATAAAATAAAATTGCAAAGTTAATGGCAATTGTGAGGTTCTCTTGAACGGTTATATATACATGTGGAAGACTTCGGTTTTATTAAAAAAGTTATTTTCATTTGAACATTTTCCTACAATGAATATGATCTATTCCATCTTAAGGGATTTTATCTAAGCGTTGGAACGAATACAAAGATCATTGGAGCATAGTTTGAAAATTCTTTCAATTGTGTTTAATGAACATGCTTTTGATCTTTTATTTATTTATGGGTTTATATATTCCTCTTTTAGAAGGTAACACGCGAAGAAGTTTAAAGTGATTTTCCCCCTCCAAAAAAAAAAAAAAAAAAAAAAATTCAAAGTGATTTGACGTTCTCCGTTTGTAATGGCGTTTTGAATAATATATTTACTTCACCCCTCCTCATGTAATTTTTACGCTTTAAAATTTTGAGTAGTTAAAGACACGTGCCTTTTCCCATACCATTCCACGAAATCTACTTCATGAGAATTATATATATTTGTCATCAAAACTCGAAAGGTATCGAATGGTATCTCCTTGCTTAATTAGTTGAACTACCTCTATATACTTTCCATTTTGTATAAGTCGTTATTAGGTAAGGGAGGTGAGACTTCAATCCAAAAAAAGCAAACCCAAAACGTCAAGAAATAAGGTCAAATAAGGAACCTCAATTCCTTCTATATAACAGTATTATACATACATTACAAGGCCTTTTAGTTGAAGAAAGCAAAGGGAAAAAGGTGCAAATTCTAATGTCTATACCAATGGCAAATCACCAAAGAATTCATCCAGCAGTGGATGTGGAAGCTCCACCAACACCTCCTTTGGTGTCTCGTGGTTCATCTCTATCAGAAAAAGGTACTCCGGCTCGGCCTCACGCTCCTATACAAATGCGTACTATTCCCATTCCGGTGAGCCATGCCAATCCACCAAAAAATGGAACTGGTTGTTGCAAATGCATATGTTGGACAATTAGCCTTCTTGTTCTCCTACTAGTTATAGTTGGAGCCACTGCTGTCATTCTTTACTTCGTCTTCCACCCAAAACTCCCTACATACTCGATTGATAACTTGAACATAAGCCGATTAGGCCTCAACATTGACATGTCCCTATATGCTGAATTCGACGTGAAGATCACAGCCTACAATCCCAACAAGAAAATTGGAATTTACTACGAGAGAGGAAGCCAGTTGAGCGTGTGGTATTCAAACACAAAGCTTTCTGATGGATCACTACCAAAGTTCTACCAAGGTCACCAAAATAAGACAGTGCTTCATGTGCCCTTGACTGGACAAACACAATACGGTAGCACTTTGATGGCAGCCCTGCAGCAACAACAACAAACGGGTCAAATTCCCTTGGATCTTAAGGTTGATGCACCTGTGTCAATCAAACTTGGAAAGTTGAAGCTGAAGAAAGTCAGGGTCTTAGCGGAATGCTCGTTGGTTGTAGATAGCTTATCTGCAAATAATGCCATCAGCATTAAAGCTAGTAATTGTAGGTACGGTATGAAGCTTTAAATTTATCTTTCTTGTCCATTATGTAAGGCCTGCTCTCCTCGTCTGGACTTCGATTTTTTTTTTTTTTTTTTTTCTTTTCACTTCTGTATCCCATTCCCATGTTTTAGAAGGTTGATTCTTTTTTCCTGCATGTATTGTATCACTGTAGTTACAGTGGCTTTGCCTCTCTCTCTCTCTCTCTCTCTCTCTCTATATATATATATATATATATTTTACATTTCAGACTCCACGACACATGTACTCCTTCTGTGGGGGTTAATTCTAGCGGTTGATGTCAAAAGTTTTGTATCTCAACTGTTAATTTTTATATTTTCAACGAAGGCATCCAAACTTCAAATTTCTCAACTCCTATTATAAGTATAAAAATTTATATATAATAATAATAATAATAAATATAAGGGTCGAATCCCCCGTTTACTCTTAAGTAAAAATTTAAAAGAATAAATAGGGAAAAGCAATACTTGGAAGCAAAATCATATGTTGATGATGTCATTTAATCAAACAATATGCCTTGGGTGGGTCAACAACCAATTTTAGTAGGATCCATTAGTTCATAAATATGTTTAATCAAAGAAGTCATTAACAACTTCACCTTTAGTGCCTCAGTTTTGGGATCAAACTCCTCCAGTAAAACCTTAATTTTTCTCCATGAAGAAAGCCTTCAATGGTGACTGGTGAGTGAAGATGGTCAAACACAAAACTCACATTGAAGCAAGTCGTTCTTCCACTCCTGCCAATGACTCAAGTCGATTTCCTCACAATAAACACCCAACAGGACAATTGCAACACTATTTCAAGACAACATACGATACGAGCACATAGCCAAAGTACTACAATACAAGTCATGACTCATAGAGAAAATTCTTAGGTGCTCTCGAAGTACGAAAAAATTGTGTTCTCTCCTCTCATATTCATAATAAATCCCATCATGAATTTAATAAATGGACGTCATTATAAATGTGAGAAAAAGGGGCACCATTTTTTGTGCTCTAGAAGTACCTAATAATTACTCATAAGTTCTACCCACAATTGTGAGCTTCCTTAACCAATGTCAAAGTCCGCAACTCCTCCTGGGTTTTACGATCCCTAATATTTCTAAGTGTCCGTTTAGGAACAGCTTATCTAACTTTTTGTTGAAAGTTTTTTTGCTAAAAGTGTGCTAAAATATACTTGTACCTTGAAAAAGTGGAAAAAGGTTAAACATGGAAAACAAATCGGTCAGGTTGCAATTGTCCTTTAAAAAGTATCGTATTTGCTGACCAAAAACAAGCTATGTGCTCGTATCGTACATTTTGTTTGCAGTGACACAAAAAGGGAGGTCTTGCATTCTATGGAATCCCACATCGCCTAGGAAGCACATGTGAATGTGTTTATAAGGAATGACCTCCCTTCAATGTGTAGAGGCCTTTTCCCCAACGCTACCTGGAGAAGAACAAAACCGTGAGGGGTATGGGTTCCAAAGCGGACAATATCTACATAGTTGAGGCGAGGTCATTACAGATGGTATCAGAGCCATGCCCTAGCCGAAAATGTGGGTCCCACATGCAAGGACGCGTGTGCTCGTAAGGGGGTGGATTGTAGTGACCTAAAAAGGGGGCTTTGCATTCCATGGAATCCTACATCGCCTAGGGAAGCACATGGAAATGTGTTTATAAGGAATGACCTCCCTTCAATATGTAGAGGCCTTTTCCCCAGTACAACCTGGGGAAGAACAAAACTGTGAGGGGTATAGGTCTCAAAGCGGATAATATCTACACGGTTGGGATGGGATCGTTACAGATGGTATCAGAGCCATGCCCTAGCCGAAAATGTGGGTCCCACATGCGAGGACGCGTGTGCTCGTAACGGGGGTGGATTGTAGTGACCCTAAAAGGGGGGTCTTGCATTCCATGGAATCCTACATCGCCTAGGAAAGCACATGAAAATGTGTTTATAAGGAATGACCTCCCTTCAATGTGTAGAAGCCTTTTCCCTAGCGCAACCTGGGGAAGAACAAAACCGTGAGGGGTATGGGTTCCAAAGCGGACAATATCTACACAGTTGGGGCAGAGTTGTTACAGAATTTTAGTGACCCAAAAAGGGGGGTCTTGCATTCCATGGAACCCCACATCGCCAAGGGAAGCACATGAGAATGTGTTTATAAGGAATCACCTCCCTTCAATATGTAGAGGCCTTTTCCCTAGCGCAACCTGGGGAAGAACAAAACCGTGAGGGGTATGGGTTCCAAAGCGGGCAATATCTACACAGTTGGGGCGGGGTCATTACAGATGGTATCAGAGGCATGCCCTAGCCGAAAGTGTGGGTCCCACACGTGAGGACGCGTGTGCTCGTAAGGGGGGTGGATTGTATTGACCTAAAAATGAGGGTCTCGCATTTCATGGAATCCCACATCACCTAGGGAAGCATATGAGAATGAGTTTATAAGGAATAACCTCCCTTCAATCTGTAGAGGCCTTTTCCCCAGCGCAACTTGGGAAAGAACAAAACCATGAGGAGTATGGGACCCAAAGCGGACAATATCTACACAGTTGGGACGGGGTTATTACAAATTGTATTGACCTAAAAATGAGTGTCTTACATTCCATGGAATCCCACATCGCCTAGGAAAGCATATGGGAATGTGTTTATAAGGAATAACCTCCTTTCAATGTGTAGAGACCTTTTCCCCAGCGCAACCTAGGGAAGAACAAAACCGTGAGGGGTATGGTCCTACAGCGGACAATATTTACACAGTTAGGACGAGGTCGTTACAAATGGTATCAGAACTGGCCCGATAACCCCGCGTAGGCTCGGAGACACTACCCCACAAAGTGGGCCCTAACGAAGACATTAGGGATTTAAGTGGGGGAGATTGTGATGCCCCAATTTGATTGATTGTGTGATGTGTGTGGGTATGTAATGAGTCCCACATCGGGTATTTACTGGGTCTAACTAGATTTTATTAACAATTACAAGGAGTCTCAATTGTGACTAGTCCTTTTAAGGTATAGGCAGATGTGGCTAGCGCTTGTCCTTGGGTTGTTACATATCTGTAACGATCCCATTCTAATCGTGTAGATATTGTCTGCTTTGAGACCCATACCCCTCACGGTTTTGTTCTTCCCCAGGTTGCGCTGGGGAAAAGGCCTCTACACATTGAAGGGAGGTCATTTCTTATAAACACATTCCCATGTGCTTCCCTAGGCGATCTGGGATCCATAGAATGTAAGACCCCCCTTTTTGGGTCACTACAATCCACCCCCCTTACAAGCACACGCGTCCTTGCATGTGGGAACCATATTTCCGGTTAGAGCATAGCTCTGATACCATCTGTAAAGACCCCGCCCCAACTGTGTAGATATTGTCCGCTTTGAAACTCATACCCCTCACGGTTTTGTTCTTCCCCAAGTTGTGCTGGGGAAAATGCCTCTACACATTGAAGGGAGGTCATTCCTTATAACACATTCCTATGTACTTTCCTAGGCGATGTGGGACTCCATGGAATGCAAGACCCCCTTTTCGGTCACTACATTGTTAGTACTTTGTTTTGTAACAAAATGTATCGTACTTTGCAATTGTCCTTTAAAGAGTATCGTACTTTGGCTATGCATTTTACATACAACATTGTTGACCCATATTTTTCACATGATTTTTTTTTTTTTAAGAAAACAAAATGTATTTGCCATTTAAAAAGTCATAAAACAAATTATTTTATGTAAAATGCATTACTTTGAATTCACTACTCATATTAAGAATGGGCTCAGTTAAACAAATTAATACATGTTCAATAATTTTAAAATTATACAAATTTCAACATTACTAACCAAAACAAAATAGCACAAAGGATAAATAAAATAAATACACAAATTTCATTTCTACACAATATCAACATCCCAAAACATAAAATAAAATTACAAATTCCATAATTGATAACTGATTTGATAAAGAATAAAAACATATAAGAAAGTTACAATCTTGAAAACTAATTTTATAATCTCTTATCAATTGTGGTTGGCACTCTATTTCAATTTGAGAATATACATTAAAGTTTGATTTTTTTTCCTTATTTATACATAGTTTATTTTATGAATATCATGTCTTTGTTAAGCAACACACTCTAGGAAATATTATAATTTATTTTAAAAAACCGTTTATTTTGAACATGAATTGTTAAAAAATAGGCCTAAGCATTCATAATTTATGCTAATTTCATTAATACTTTGGCTTCACTCTTTCACACTTATGAATATTTAGCATACATGTCTATATGTTTTTAACTCTACTACAACCATATAATCTTGACATGTACTTTGTTATTTAATATCTAAAAATCTTTACTCATTACAAAATGCCTCAACCATTTATCTTTCAATTCATTCGTATACAATTATGTAAAGGTCTCAGTTGTTTCCTTAAAACTCACAAAAAACAATTAAACCAACATTGTCTTTTTTTTTTTACCAAAATTTAAAATAAATAAAAAAAATTCTGGTCATGTATTGGCTTGAGTTGACCCTCAAAAAACAGGTTGAGTCACGGGTCAACCCATTTTTGGTTTCGTGTAAAAACAAATCAGGTTCAGGTCGGGTATTTTCGGGTCGAGTCAGCAAATTCTAACTCTTTTTGCCATATCTAAAAAAAGTGGAAAAAAAAAAAAAAAGATTTTAAGAGGTTATACATAAAAATAGGCTTTATGGCCCATAACTTCTCTACACAAAATGGGGTGCTTGGGTACCCAAAAGCCTGAGACATTTACAAGCAAAACAAAATTGATGTGCTACCTCGCTCGACACTCGCACATCTCATGTGCTGGGGAGTTAAATATTAGTGATGCTTTTTGAAAAAATAATAATAATTATATAATAATAATAGGTCTATTAAAATATTTATTTCAAATGAATAGACAAAACATGAACACATAAGGGCATAAGGCTAACCGGCCAAATACCACTTTTTTTGAAAATATTTTGTAATCTGAAAATATTTAGCAATCTATCACTTTTTTGAAACTTGATTTTGTGAAAATTAAGTTTTTCATGGAATTTGAGTACTATGAAAAAATTTTGAAATTTTTTCATGTAATTCGAGTTCATGGAACTTGATTTTCACAAAATCAAGTTTCAAAATAGTAGTAAATTGCTAAATATTTCACAAACACTAGTAAATTCATATATATTTTTTCAAACAGTAGTATATGATTATTTTGGCAAGGCAAACCATGCGTACTTTTCCTAAAGAAAAAATTGGGATTTGTGAATTGGAGGGTGAAAAAGGATCTTTTTGGGTTTAATGGGAAACTTTGGAAATAGGCATGGGGTGTCTGCAACAACTTCAAATCCTCCACAAATTCTAACCTCATTACCATTTAATGTTGATTTTTACAATCCCACAAATTTTGCGGGTCTTGAGGATTGCATTTCCTTTTAAAGAAACAAACCCAGGTGGGATTAAGTCAACCTAATCAGCATAAACCAAATCAAACCAAACCAGCATGCTTTTTTATGAAATCTCATTGCTTTAGGCTGATGTTTTTGCTATATACACTGACCAAATCAGGTTCCCCCTTCAACTAGAGGATCTTCCTGATGCCTCTAAATTGTTATGAAGACCTAAAAAGCTCCAGCCTCTAGAGTTCATCTCACATCTCACAAAAAAGTCTCAGTCCTCATTAATTTATGTTCTGTAGTACCGGTGTCACACATCATTAAATGCTAGAATTAGTTTTCTTCGTCTTTGGAAGCACAAACAAAGAGTTTTTTTTTTTTTTCTCCCCTCATAATTGCTCCAAATATATATCCACTTTTGTGATTGGAAAACAAATTGGTTGGAAATTTCCTCCTTTTTTTTTTTCCTCTTTTGTGGGTTTGTTGATTCAAGCACAATTACAAAGCGCACTGCTAACCATTTTCACTTTCCGTGTTGATGCGAGTGGCTTCCCCAACTTGAACATGGGTCCGAAAGGCAAGCAATATAAGTTTGATGATGCATGGCAAAGCAATGGAAAGACCCCAACATGATTCCTACAACTTACTAATTGTAAGAGAGTGTGTAATTTTGCCTTTTCCTACCTGATTGTGATTTGCTTACTAAAACCTAGGTGTGAGTCAGTCTACTGTATACTTTCTTTATTTCTGTTCTATTCACAATTTTTTTTACCAAACAACCATCAAACACATTCAAAATCCGATCTTTTTTTTATTACTTAAACTTACATTAAGCATCAAACCCTATTCAAGGACCCCTCAAGATCTCTTTAAAAGAATATATATATATATATATATATATATATATAACCATCATCATCACCATCACCATCACCAACAACCTTTATTTCAAGCACACATGCCCTTCTATACGATCTTCCAAGTGCATTTACATTTACCCACTCACCATCGGAATCATCAGAGAAGTGGAAATCAAAATCAAAAACAGAAAAGTCCAATTCAATCTCAGACGCCCCGAATTCTTCCCAAAGTTTTTCTCTAATAAAGGTGTTACAGTGAAGTCCATTGGAGAAGAAAAGAATGATAGAGGAAGGTTTCAAAGTTGTTGAAGAGCGGGCTAAAGTAAGGAGTTGTTGAAGTCGAAATTTCAAGCCCTTAGGGGATGAATCCCAGGAAATGTAGGTAGGGTTTCTATCGGATACAATAATCCAAACAGGGTTCCTGTTGAGAGTACAAACAATATCAAGATGATGATGATGGACAGGTGAGGAAATGGGATTGCAAACTCGAGAAACTCCACTGATAAAAGGCTGTTGGAGAATGTGAACAATTGCCTCAAGGTGCCCAATATTCAAACTGGAAGTGGATGATGAACGGGTGAGAAAATTGAGGTCAGAAAGGGCGAGTCTGAGGAGAGTGCGCCTGCATGACTGGCTCATGCCCAATCTCTCTATCCTATCTATCACGCCCTTGCATCTCTCTTTTGCCAATTCCACTTCTTCTTCTATACCTTTCTGCTTCATCATCATCTCTCTCTCTCTCTCACTCTAATTCTATTCTACAATTGTAATTTATACCGATCCAGAAAAATAATAATTGGCATGTGGATTTTTTTTTTTTTTAAATAACTATAAAACCCAAATATATTATAAGTTAAGTAACGTTTTGAACATATTTAATTTTTTAACAATTCGAGTATAGAGGACATGATTTTCGGGTTATAAATCGAGTATATTGGACTTGAGTTTCCTATTTTACCAATAGTTGAGGTGGACAAAGTGTCTACGTAGGCCTAAAAATCGAGTTCATTGAACTCAGTTTTTGTACATAGAAATCGAGCTCATTGGACTCAATTTTTGTACATAAAATCAAATTCTCTGAACTCGATTTACTAGTCTCATCAACAATTTTCTAGTCACGTGGGTACTGAGTTGGAAATCGAGCCTACTGGACTCGATTTCAATGAATGGTCCCAGCCTTCCACGTGTTGCCGTGGCTCCCAGTTGGGACTTGTTTTCCTCCTTATTAGTCTCTTCAACTCACACCTTCAATCTCAGTATATTCTCTTCACTCACAACTTTCCTAAGCTATCTCACACAACACTCATCTCAGGTAATGTTTTTACAATATTGTGATTATTTGCTATTTTTTTTTTTAAAAAAATTTAGAACATATTAGGAAAAGTTTTTTTTTTTTTTTTTGTGTTAGTGTAAATATTGTTTTTTTGAAATTAACATTACTCACGTTATGTCCAAAAAACTAGTCATATCTTGAAATTGGTTTTGTTCAATCCTTTTATTTTGATAGCTTGCATTTAATCATGACAAGTGAAGCTGTTTGAGTTTTGACATTAGTGCTCAATTGAATGATGAACTTGATTACTTACCACCAAACCAATGTCTGAATATTTGGACACATTTATATAAGATCATGAATCTACTTAACAAAAAATATCTATAATGACTAGTAATATTATGATTAATTATTGGGAATATTTAGTACTAAATATTGTGATTAAATTACAACATATTGGGAATTTTTTTTTGTTAGTGTAAATATTGTGATTAAAGTATTTGTTAGTGTGTAAAAATTAATATTGTGATTATTGGGAATATTTAATACCAAATATTGTGATTAATTATGTTATTACAAAATATGGGAATATTTGTTTTGTTTGTTAGTGTAAATATAGTGATAATATGCTAAGTATTTTTAAAAAATTAATATTGTGATTAATTATTGGGAATATTTAGTACTAAATATTGTGATCAATTGTTAGGAATATTTAATACTTTTAGGTCTTTATCATGAATATGAAATGGATTATGAGTTTGATACCTAAGGTAGTATTTGTAGTCTTTTTACCATAAATTATTTCAAGATATATTTGTTTAAGATTTGTAACAAAGATTTCAATGAATAACTGGTTGGTATATAATATTTTTGTTCATCATAACTTATTTGAATGGATTTTGAAAGTCATGCCCCTAGAATGATTTGGAATTTTAAAAGAATATGATGACTATTTTTGTATGTGACCTAAGGCGAGTATATGCAAATTTGGTTGAGGTTAGTATTGTTGGCATTTCATATGCAAAGTTTTGTGATTAATGTTGATTGAGCGTTATAAATTTGTCACTAACACAATTGCACTTGATGATCTATAGGTTGACAATGATCCATATAAATATATACTACGGTGGACCCCTTAGCAATGCCAACCCTTATGGAAGATTCTCATTTCAAGGTCCGGGTATCCAGTGCTACTATATGATGATACGCCATAAGCTAAAGACCCTGAATGATTTGAAAGTAAAAATTATGGAAGAGTTGCAAGTGAACCCTGCTTTGCATGACATACATATTACTTTATGTTCTCCACATGAAGTCCTCAATCAATGCATTAATTATAGATATATGGCGATAACAGAGGACAAACATGTGAAATTCATGTTTAGTAAGATGCAGAAATGGGAACAAGTAGCAGATTTTGAGTTGTACATCACTTTGGAGCTGCATGCGGAAGTCGGCGTAGAGGAAATTGTACAAAGAACTATATCTCTACAGTTTGCAGTCCTAGATGATCGATGCACCAAATTGGGAGGCTATACACCCCCTTTTCAAGAGACATCAACAACAATTGAGAGTGAACTTGGAAATAGATATGAAGATCAATTTTGTACACATCGAGGTGAATCCTCTACAGTTCCAGTAGTTGAAGATGAAGACAAGACTGTTTTAGGGAAGATCTTGATGATAGAGATGAGTACGAAGAGAGGATTGAGCGAAGCAACTTTGACAGGGGTGTTGATGACCATGAAATTACTCCCATTCCTCATGTTGATGCTGAATGTGATGAAGATATGCGGATGCTGCTGTTAGAGTTCAGCATGTTACAAATACAACTCCTGTTTATGAACCTCCTGCCTCATCATTTTATGCAAATACTTGGGAAAATATGGTTGATCCTGAAGTTGTTCAGCAAGCATTTGGTTCTTCTTGGAATGTGGACATGAATTTTGCTAAAGGGTTGATTTTTGCGAATAAAGAGGTGGTGAAACGTGCATTAACAATTTACGCTGCAAAGCATAACAGAAACATTATGACTAGTAGGTCGACCAAAAGTAGACTGTCTGTGAAATGCGTCGATAAGTCATGTATGTGGTACGTTGGGGCAGTCGCGAAGCCTGAACATGGACTATGGATGGTCATATCTTACAGGGGTCCTCATAGTTGTATACCTCTTGGCATGGCCCTTGATGGTAGAATGATGGATTGTAATTTTCTTGCAGCAGAATTTGTTTCATTGTTGCAACAAAAACACATGGTAACAATTTATCACCTCAGAGATTTCATTAAGGCCTCGCTTGAGAGGGGAGAATGGAATGGAATGAAAATAAATGAAAAGAATAATTTTAGAATATTCTTCTATTCCCTTGTTTGGGAATTTTAATGGAAGAAATAAAAAGCTTATTCCCTTGTTTGGGAGTTTAAGTAGAAGGGAATGGAATGGGCAGGAAGGAACACTAATTCCTCTTTATTCCCTTAAAACCTCAAATTTTCATCCCCCCTCTCCCCCCCAAAAATTGGAAGGAATGAGAGGGAATGGAATTAAATTTAATGATTTTTATACTAAAACTCCTAAAATACCCCTATATATTCAACATTTTATTTTAAAATAGGGGTCTAATAGTAATATTGTCATAAAATGATTTCATTCCATTCCCTCCATATTGCTCCCAAACAAGATTACTTACATTCCATTCATTTTCATTCCTTTATTTTAAAACATCCAATCAAGGTTACTTGATTCTGTTCCATTCTTTTCCATTCATTTCCCTTATTTAAATACATTCTATTCCATTCCATTCTTTTCCATTCCCTTATGATGATTCCATTCTATTCCCTTATGAACTCCCAAGCAGAGCCTAAAGGGAAGTATTATGGGCATACGATTTCTTACTATAAGATTCCTTTATTTTAAAACATCCAATCAAGGTTACTTGATTTCATTCCATTCTTTTCCATTCCCTTATGATAATTCCATTCAATTCCCCTATGAACTCCTAAGCAAAGCCTAAAGGGAAGTATTATGGGCATACGCTTTCTTACTATAAGATATGGGATGCGAAACAACGAGCTATTGCAAAGATATTCGAGAATTGGGAAGAGCCTTACCAAAGGTTGAGAAAGTTATTTTTGGCATACTTTGATCAAAAAATTGGCACTCGGTACTGGTGGCACACCATACCCAGGGACAAGTTCGGTGATACAATATTGCGCTATGTATTTTAAGCTTTCGCTCCATGCATTGAAGGATTCGACATTGTAAACCAGTGATCAGATTGATGGGACCCATTTGTATGATAAATATCGAGGGGTGTTGTTGATTGCAATGGCCACCGATGCCAATAACAAGGTTTTGCCTCTCGCCTTTGTCATTGTAGACAAAGAGTCAGGGCCTAGTTAGGGGTGGTTTTTAGAATGTCTCAGGAATTCACTGGGGGATGTGATAGTAAATAAGGACATCTGTGTAATTTCTGACCAACATAAGGGTATTCAAAACGCAATTGCAAACTGGCCTAGAGATGATGATGGATGACTACAAGTAGTTCACAGATATTGCCTTCGACATGTTGCTAGCAACTTCAACATGCATTTTCAAGATGCCACTTTAAAGTCATTGACCTTGAAAGCAGGGTATGCTACTCAGGAAGCTAAATTTGAGTTATACATGCAACCTATCAAGGAAGCCGAGATCAAGGCACTTAGGAAGAAACGGAGAACCAAGCAGTAGGAAAGTGAACCCGGCTCATCCATCATGCCATACACATATCTAATGAAAGAGGATCTAGACATGTGGACCCAGCTACATGATGGTGGATACCGTTATGGGGCTATGACAACCAATGTCTTAGAGTGCTTCAATGGAGTACTCAAAAGTGCTCGTGGCCTACTCATTGCTACAATGGTTGAATTCACTTGGAGCAAACTTGTTGCGTATTTTCATGATCAACACAAAGAAATTACTCATGATCTCTCAAAAGGTAAGGTATGGAGTAAATATGCCTTAAAAATCTATAGATAAAACCTACAAAAATCTCATACACACCAAATAAATGCATTTAATAATTTGAATGGTATATCAAGTAATTACTGCATATAACATCCATAGCTTTGGAGGGGGACACCATAGTTATGAAGTAAACCTAATGGCCAGAACATGTCGTTGTGGAAAGTGGCAAAATCGAAAAATCCCTTGTTCACATGCAATTAAAGCTCTTTAACATTTGGGGCAAGATGCGACTACATATATTGACCCATGTTATAGTTTAGAGAACGTCATTCGCACCTACTCACATGCATTTGTGGTGCCAATGTTAGAGTCATTGTGGAGGGATGTGGACAGTCCAAAGTGGGTGCCTGACCCAAACATGTTGCGGGCCAAAGGTCGACATGTGGCATCTAGGATACAGAATGAGATGGATGGAGTCCGGCGAGAACCGGGAAGCCGGAGGCTAGATTCTGACTTGTGGGAGATTCAACAAAAGCAGAGCTGTGGACTATGTTATCAACATGGACATAACCGTAGAAAATGTCTGCTTTCCCGTGGGGCTTTTACAAACAGTAATGATCCAAACTAGGTAAGTGATGCTTTTATATAAAATTCCATGATTGTATCAATTAGCCAAGTTGCGTAGATTAGTACGTATGTTTTGGCTTTTGGTATCTAACGACAATATTTGAATTTTTGTCAGGCATGCAGACACTCGATTTTGGAATGACATTGTAGATGTAAATTGGGGTTCTCTTTATTGTGTATTTGAACTTACTACTGGCTTGTATCGGCACAATTATTATTTTGTTTATCACTAAATGAACTTGTAATCAAAGTATTCTATATCCAAAGTACCTGTTTCTAGATTGTGATATTATGAATGTTTAATTTTGGTCTTTCAATTAGTTGTTAATTATTTCCATTCTTTTCCCCCTCTAAAACATGATATAACATCATTCAGTTATCCTCATTCTAAGAAAATCTCATCTTGCAAATAATGCTAGTCATATTGTAGAATAAGAATGCAATCATTACTCTAATGCATAATTGCAATCCATATACAAGTAATGGAGGGAGTGGTTATGTAGAGATCTGCTAGCTTGCTTCTAAAATTGTTGGTGATGATCTAAATATTGCTTAGAGTACTAATTTGATGTGAATAACATTAGAAGTTGGTGTGTGACTACACGATTACTAAAACATGCATAATTTAATGAGACTTCATTTGCGAACTTAGCGTCGATTTAGCAAACCGTGTCATTCACTTCCATTCCCAACACATGCTAAGCTAAATCTTAAAAAATAAAGTGAACAATTTTAGTCCATTTGATGATATGGTCAATCTAAGAACAGACACATCATTACTCTTTAGAGACTAAAATAAGGACCAACAATGTTTTTTCAAAAGTTACTGATATGGAAGAATTATGACTGGCGCCATGAGCTTAACCCGTCAGCTTGTGCTCTGGCTGACGGGTCAAGTTGTGACGTAAACTGAACAATAAAATGCATGCTGACTAAAACCAAGACAAAACCGACGGGCTGAACGAAGTGTGAAACTGACGCTAAGCTGAAGGGAAGTGCAGGCTGACGGCTTAGAAGCTGACGACTCCACGCAGACCATGACTTGGTCACCACGCATAGGTTTTAGGGAGATTGCTTGTGTTTCACGCCCAGAATCAGAGTCCTATAAGGAAAGGATTCCGCAATCTACGCGCATAAGGATTCCTATAAGGAAAAGACTTCTACTCCAAGAAAGAAAGGTCCACCCTTTACTACTATAAAAGCCCCAATACCCTCATAAGTCGAGGTACGCATAATTAACCCCTCTCTAGCACTCTAGAGTTGAAAGAAGTTCTAACTTGACCTTCGGAGGGTATTTGGCCGGCACCACACCGGTGCTCTCTGTGAGGTCCTTTTCTTTTTCATTGTGCAGGTGTTGTTTTTGAGCGTACACGCGTCGTGCAACTCACTGGTGAGATTTTCGGCATCATCAGTTGGCGCCGTCTGTGGGAAACGCTTTTAAGTGACTAAGCCACACTCGTTTCCTGGACTAAAAGGGTTGCATGGTACTCACTCGCTCAATGGCAACTACTAATGACGTACAAGGAGAGGAACCGCCCACGACTGCCCTTGAGAGGCAAGTTCAGACTCTCGGTGCCGCCGTGGAGCGTCTCACCAAACGGAACCTCGACTTGGAAGAACAACTGCGCCAGAAGGACACAGCACCAAATGGCCAGCCAGAAGATCAGGAAGGGACTAGCGCTCCAAACAGGAATCAGGAGAGACCCGAGGGCAGCCACGCCCCAAGCAGGCCGGAAAGGCAGCATGTGAGCATGCCATCCCTCGTGGATGCGACTCCACCACATATTGCCGCCGAGATGCAAGCAATGAGGGAACAGATGGAGGTCATGATGAACGCCCTCAAGGGGAGAGTCTCTAGCGATCTTGACGATCTCGTCAACCGTACCGATTCACCCTTCACTATGNTCTCTTTTCACTTCTGTATCCCATTCCCATGTTTTAGAAGGTTGATTCTTTTTTCCTGCATGTATTGTATCACTGTAGTTACAGTGGCTTTGCCTCTCTCTCTCTCTCTCTCTCTCTCTCTATATATATATATATATTATTTTACATTTCAGACTCCACGACACATGTACTCCTTCTGTGGGGGTTAATTCTAGCGGTTGATGTCAAAAGTTTTGTATCTCAACTGTTAATTTTTATATTTTCAACGAAGGCATCCAAACTTCAAATTTCTCAACTCCTATTATAAGTATAAAAATTTATATATAATAATAATAATAATAAATATAAGGGTCGAATCCCCCGTTTACTCTTAAGTAAAAAATTTAAAAGAATAAATAGGGAAAAGCAATACTTGGAAGCAAAATCATATGTTGATGATGTCATTTAATCAAACAATATGCCTTGGGTGGGTCAACAACCAATTTTAGTAGGATCCATTAGTTCATAAATATGTTTAATCAAAGAAGTCATTAACAACTTCACCTTTAGTGCCTCAGTTTTGGGATCAAACTCCTCCAGTAAAACCTTAATTTTTCTCCATGAAGAAAGCCTTCAATGGTGACTGGTGAGTGAAGATGGTCAAACACAAAACTCACATTGAAGCAAGTCGTTCTTCCACTCCTGCCAATGACTCAAGTCGATTTCCTCACAATAAACACCCAACAGGACAATTGCAACACTATTTCAAGACAACATACGATACGAGCACATAGCCAAAGTACTACAATACAAGTCATGACTCATAGAGAAAATTCTTAGGTGCTCTCGAAATACGAAAAAATTGTGTTCTCTCCTCTCATATTCATAATAAATCCCATCATGAATTTAATAAATGGACGTCATTATAAATGTGAGAAAAAGGGGCACCATTTTTTGTGCTCTAGAAGTACCTAATAATTACTCATAAGTTCTACCCACAATTGTGAGCTTCCTTAACCAATGTCAAAGTCCGCAACTCCTCCTGGGTTTTACGATCCCTAATATTTCTAAGTGTCCGTTTAGGAACAGCTTATCTAACTTTTTGTTGAAAGTTTTTTTGCTAAAAGTGTGCTAAAATATACTTGTACCTTGAAAAAGTGGAAAAAGGTTAGACATGGAAAACAAGTCGGTCAGGTTGCAATTGTCCTTTAAAAAGTATCGTATTTGCTGACCAAAAACAAGCTATGTGCTCGTATCGTACATTTTGTTTGCAGTGACACAAAAAGGGAGGTCTTGCATTCTATGGAATCCCACATCGCCTAGGGAAGCACATGTGAATGTGTTTATAAGGAATGACCTCCCTTCAATGTGTAGAGGCCTTTTC
Organism: Quercus suber; assembly: GCF_002906115.3. Lineage (NCBI taxonomy): Eukaryota > Viridiplantae > Streptophyta > Magnoliopsida > Fagales > Fagaceae > Quercus > Quercus suber. The sequence goes on from NW_027069471.1 coordinate 3,267,763, forward strand.
CCCAACGCTACCTGGAGAAGAACAAAACCGTGAGGGGTATGGGTTCCAAAGCGGACAATATCTACATAGTTGAGGCGAGGTCATTACAGATGGTATCAGAGCCATGCCCTAGCCGAAAATGTGGGTCCCACATGCGAGGACGCGTGTGCTCGTAAGGGGGTGGATTGTAGTGACCTAAAAAAGGGGGCTTTGCATTCCATGGAATCCTACATCGCCTAGGGAAGCACATGGAAATGTGTTTATAAGGAATGACCTCCCTTCAATATGTAGAGGCCTTTTCCCCAGTACAACCTGGGGAAGAACAAAACTGTGAGGGGTATAGGTCTCAAAGCGGATAATATCTACACGGTTGGGATGGGATCGTTACAGATGGTATCAGAGCCATGCCCTAGCCGAAAATGTGGGTCCCACATGCGAGGACGCGTGTGCTCGTAACGGGGGTGGATTGTAGTGACCCTAAAAGGGGGGTCTTGCATTCCATGGAATCCTACATCGCCTAGGAAAGCACATGAAAATGTGTTTATAAGGAATGACCTCCCTTCAATGTGTAGAAGCCTTTTCCCTAGCGCAACCTGGGGAAGAACAAAACCGTGAGGGGTATGGGTTCCAAAGCGGACAATATCTACACAGTTGGGGCAGAGTTGTTACAGAATTTTAGTGACCCAAAAAGGGGGGTCTTGCATTCCATGGAACCCCACATCGCCAAGGGAAGCACATGAGAATGTGTTTATAAGGAATCACCTCCCTTCAATGTGTAGAGGCCTTTTCCCTAGCGCAACCTGGGGAAGAACAAAACCGTGAGGGGTATGGGTTCCAAAGCGGGCAATATCTACACAGTTGGGGCGGGGTCATTACAGATGGTATCAGAGGCATGCCCTAGCCGAAAGTGTGGGTCCCACACGTGAGGACGCGTGTGCTCGTAAGGGGGGTGGATTGTATTGACCTAAAAATGAGGGTCTCGCATTTCATGGAATCCCACATCACCTAGGGAAGCATATGAGAATGAGTTTATAAGGAATAACCTCCCTTCAATCTGTAGAGGCCTTTTCCCCAGCGCAACTTGGGAAAGAACAAAACCATGAGGAGTATGGGACCCAAAGCGGACAATATCTACACAGTTGGGACGGGGTTATTACAAATTGTATTGACCTAAAAATGAGTGTCTTACATTCCATGGAATCCCACATCGCCTAGGAAAGCATATGGGAATGTGTTTATAAGGAATAACCTCCTTTCAATGTGTAGAGACCTTTTCCCCAGCGCAACCTAGGGAAGAACAAAACCGTGAGGGGTATGGTCCTACAGCGGACAATATTTACACAGTTAGGACGAGGTCGTTACAAATGGTATCAGAACTGGCCCGATAACCCCGCGTAGGCTCGGAGACACTACCCCACAAAGTGGGCCCTAACGAAGACATTAGGGATTTAAGTGGGGGAGATTGTGATGCCCCAATTTGATTGATTGTGTGATGTGTGTGGGTATGTAATGAGTCCCACATCGGGTATTTACTGGGTCTAACTAGATTTTATTAACAATTACAAGGAGTCTCAATTGTGACTAGTCCTTTTAAGGTATAGTGCAGATGTGGCTAGCGCTTGTCCTTGGGTTGTTACATATCTGTAACGATCCCATTCTAATCGTGTAGATATTGTCTGCTTTGAGACCCATACCCCTCACGGTTTTGTTCTTCCCCAGGTTGCGCTGGGGAAAAGGCCTCTACACATTGAAGGGAGGTCATTTCTTATAAACACATTCCCATGTGCTTCCCTAGGCGATCTGGGATCCCATAAAATGTAAGACCCCCCCTTTTTGGGTCACTACAATCCACCCCCCTTACAAGCACACGCGTCCTTGCATGTGGGAACCATATTTCCGGTTAGAGCATAGCTCTGATACCATCTGTAAAGACCCCGCCCCAACTGTGTAGATATTGTCCGCTTTGAAACTCATACCCCTCACGGTTTTGTTCTTCCCCAAGTTGTGCTGGGGAAAATGCCTCTACACATTGAAGGGAGGTCATTCCTTATAAACACATTCCTATGTACTTTCCTAGGCGATGTGGGACTCCATGGAATGCAAGACCCCCCTTTTCGGTCACTACATTGTTAGTACTTTGTTTTGTAACAAAATGTATCGTACTTTGCAATTGTCCTTTAAAGAGTATCGTACTTTGGCTATGCATTTTACATACAACATTGTTGACCCATATTTTTCACATGATTTTTTTTTTTTTTAAGAAAACAAAATGTATTTGCCATTTAAAAAGTCATAAAACAAATTATTTTATGTAAAATGCATTACTTTGAATTCACTACTCATATTAAGAATGGGCTCAGTTAAACAAATTAATACATGTTCAATAATTTTAAAATTATACAAATTTCAACATTACTAACCAAAACAAAATAGCACAAAGGATAAATAAAATAAATACACAAATTTCATTTCTACACAATATCAACATCCCAAAACATAAAATAAAATTACAAATTCCATAATTGATAACTGATTTGATAAAGAATAAAAACATATAAGAAAGTTACAATCTTGAAAACTAATTTTATAATCTCTTATCAATTGTGGTTGGCACTCTATTTCAATTTGAGAATATACATTAAAGTTTGATTTTTTTTCCTTATTTATACATAGTTTATTTTATGAATATCATGTCTTTGTTAAGCAACACACTCTAGGAAATATTATAATTTATTTTAAAAAACCGTTTATTTTGAACATGAATTGTTAAAAAAATAGGCCTAAGCATTCATAATTTATGCTAATTTCATTAATACTTTGGCTTCACTCTTTCACACTTATGAATATTTAGCATACATGTCTATATGTTTTTAACTCTACTACAACCATATAATCTTGACATGTACTTTGTTATTTGATATCTAAAAATCTTTACTCATTACAAAATGCCTCAACCATTTATCTTTCAATTCATTCGTATACAATTATGTAAAGGTCTCAGTTGTTTCCTTAAAACTCACAAAAAACAATTAAACCAACATTGTCTTTTTTTTTTTTACCAAAATTTAAAATAAATAAAAAAAATTCTGGTCATGTATTGGCTTGAGTTGACCCTCAAAAAACAGGTTGAGTCACGGGTCAACCCATTTTTGGTTTCGTGTAAAAACAAATCAGGTTCAGGTCGGGTATTTTCGGGTCGAGTCAGCAAATTCTAACTCTTTTTGCCATATCTAAAAAAAGTGGAAAAAAAAAAAAAAGATTTTAAGAGGTTATACATAAAAATAGGCTTTATGGCCCATAACTTCTCTACACAAAATGGGGTGCTTGGGTACCCAAAAGCCTGAGACATTTACAAGCAAAACAAAATTGATGTGCTACCTCGCTCGACACTCGCACATCTCATGTGCTGGGGAGTTAAATATTAGTGATGCTTTTTGAAAAAATAATAATAATTATATAATAATAATAGGTCTATTAAAATATTTATTTCAAATGAATAGACAAAACATGAACACATAAGGGCATAAGGCTAACCGGCCAAATACCACTTTTTTTGAAAATATTTTGTAATCTGAAAATATTTAGCAATCTATCACTTTTTTGAAACTTGATTTTGTGAAAATTAAGTTTTTCATGGAATTTGAGTACTATGAAAAAATTTTGAAATTTTTTCATGTAATTCGAGTTCATGGAACTTGATTTTCACAAAATCAAGTTTCAAAATAGTAGTAAATTGCTAAATATTTCACAAACACTAGTAAATTCATATATATTTTTTCAAACAGTAGTATATGATTATTTTGGCAAGGCAAACCATGCGTACTTTTCCTAAAGAAAAAATTGGGATTTGTGAATTGGAGGGTGAAAAAGGATCTTTTTGGGTTTAATGGGAAACTTTGGAAATAGGCATGGGGTGTCTGCAACAACTTCAAATCCTCCACAAATTCTAACCTCATTACCATTTAATGTTGATTTTTACAATCCCACAAATTTTGCGGGTCTTGAGGATTGCATTTCCTTTTAAAGAAACAAACCCAGGTGGGATTAAGTCAACCTAATCAGCATAAACCAAATCAAACCAAACCAGCATGCTTTTTTATGAAATCTCATTGCTTTAGGCTGATGTTTTTGCTATATACACTGACCAAATCAGGTTCCCCCTTCAACTAGAGGATCTTCCTGATGCCTCTAAATTGTTATGAAGACCTAAAAAGCTCCAGCCTCTAGAGTTCATCTCACATCTCACAAAAAAGTCTCAGTCCTCATTAATTTATGTTCTGTAGTACCGGTGTCACACATCATTAAATGCTAGAATTAGTTTTCTTCGTCTTTGGAAGCACAAACAAAGAGTTTTTTTTTTTTTTCTCCCCTCATAATTGCTCCAAATATATATCCACTTTTGTGATTGGAAAACAAATTGGTTGGAAATTTCCTCCTTTTTTTTTTTCCTCTTTTGTGGGTTTGTTGATTCAAGCACAATTACAAAGCGCACTGCTAACCATTTTCACTTTCCGTGTTGATGCGAGTGGCTTCCCCAACTTGAACATGGGTCCGAAAGGCAAGCAATATAAGTTTGATGATGCATGGCAAAGCAATGGAAAGACCCCAACATGATTCCTACAACTTACTAATTGTAAGAGAGTGTGTAATTTTGCCTTTTCCTACCTGATTGTGATTTGCTTACTAAAACCTAGGTGTGAGTCAGTCTACTGTATACTTTCTTTATTTCTGTTCTATTCACAATTTTTTTTACCAAACAACCATCAAACACATTCAAAATCCGATCTTTTTTTTATTACTTAAACTTACATTAAGCATCAAACCCTATTCAAGGACCCCTCAAGATCTCTTTAAAAGAATATATATATATATATATATATATATTAGAACTGAATTCTTAAAGACCCTACGTACATCAATTCATTTGATTTTGACCTAAAGTTTAGAAATGTTTTTATAAAAAGCCAGACACTTCATAATTCACAAATCACTGTTCCTATCAGCTTAAAAAAAAAAAAAAAAAAAAAAAAAACCCAAAACCCATCTCATATCCATTTTAATATTCTGAAACCAGTCTATTTGGGTATATTTGGATTGGGAACCCTCCAAACCAAATCTATTACCATCCCTAAAGTAAGAGAATAAACAGGTCATGACAGTTTGAACCGCAACATACACAATGTCGTGGATTTGGCTGTTGGATGTCTGCAATAAAACACTTTTTATCACGTAATATAAAAATTTGAAAAAAGATCCCTGATGATGATACTTTTTTATTAGACAGATAGACTTTGCATGAAAAAAAGAGATGATTTCAATAAAATTAATGAAGCAAAATGACCATTACTTGGTCCCCCAGATACGCAATTATTTTAGTAGCAATAACAAGTCGTTCTTCATTGACATGTGTGAAAATATTAATTGAAGCAGCCAAGCTGCTAACTGTTAGCGCGGATCAACTCTGTACAAATGTTCAACTAGGTATTAGTTAATGTACATATATCAATTCTGTCCAACTAACTGTGAGATGCTGTTACCTACAAGGCTGTTTATTAGGCAAGTCTCAAGACTCTCAACACTTAGTTACAAGACCATGTATGACTAATCACCAGTTAAAGCCCGTGGTCTATGCTCAATAGTAAACAGGGACATTCCAGTCTGTGAAATTGCTCTGACAAATGCCATATTCGCTGTTACAGTTGGAGCATGCCAGTAATCACCAGTGCCAAAAACAACCTTGTTCTTCAATGCCAACTTTCTGGTAGTTGGGAGGCCCATCACACGTTGGGAAGGACTATCAGCCACAACCCTGTTCAAATCCTCAAGCTTATCAGCACACAATGTCATGAAAATTATTTAATTGGTATGAACTGTAGAGTTAATGAAGGAGGTGCAAAAAATTACAAAATGTATTATTTAATTTCCATATAAATAAATAAATATTGGTAAGTTATGCACGCATCCAATAGGTTTTGAATCAATAACCTCACCCTCCTCCTACACTTGTGAGTTGTGAAAGGAGAATTTCCATTTGAGAGGGCTCGTTGGTTATATAACTACAATTTGCAGTGCAAATATCAGAAAGCAGACATACAAGTATGAGTGGAACTAAATTTGATTTGATAGGGTTTGTCCTAGTTATATCCAATCAACCTAGATTTGTTCTCATTTACATACGGTTATGACCTAAGAGTTGGATATATTATTTGAATTTAGTTTAGTGATAGAATAAATCTTCCTAGATAGATTAGTATTGTTATTTATTTGTATTCAATTTAATTCTTATGTTTTAGGATAGGATTAGTTCCTTTGTTTTAGGATTTGTTGACAAGGTTATCTCATCCTTAGCTATTTATGTACGTTAAATGCATTAATGAGAATTAAGTAGAAAATTAACCAAAAATGTCTATTTTCTCTCTCAACTTCAGGAGATTGGTCATCATGAATTGACTACTCTATCTTTTATTTCTCAATTCACAACATTTGGTATCAGAGCATTTTGATCCACATCTCCATTAGAGAAAGGCAAAAAAAAAAAAAATCTGTCAAGCCCCAAACAACCCGTTCCATCAAGAGTCCCAACTTTCAACCAGTCAACCAGTAAGCATACCACCTCCAACTTGCTTTTTATTAGCCCCTGCCTTAAACCCCAAATAGTTCCGGACCCAACCAAAAAGAAAACCCACACACTAGTCCCCACAACCCACACCCAAAATATATATATATATATATATTTTTTTTTTTTGAAAATTCAGTTTTTGCATCAAGCTCAAAGTAAATCATGTCTAGCTCATATCAAAGCTTCAATCCTGAAGAACAACAAACAATGTTAGAGTATGTCAACCAAATGTTACAGATTGTCAAGGACATATCCAAAAGCATAGCAAGGATGCAAGATTCGTGGGATCAAATGATAGAGGTCTTAGATAAACAATCCATTGTAATTTTGGAATTAAAAGAACAATCAATAGTTCAAGGATCCCATGAAATTTCGGAGAATCAAAGTGATGTAATCGAACATCACCAATAATTCTAGAGAGTACTATGTTGGAGGATGCACCTGCTATACAAATCGCCTTTGAAGATCAAAGGATTAATGCAATGGAAAAGATAGATCAAAGGGATCTTGTGATTTTAAATAAGCCTAATCTAATTTCACACATTGAATTTGACATTCCCGATCAATTCAAAGATTTGAAAATCAAAGCTATTCTATTCACAAAATGGTTAAAGAATTGGCACAGGTATCCATAGTCCAAATTCTTATCCTTCAACTCTTTAGAATTTGAGGTCGGGTTCTCTCCGGTTGGAAAGAAGGATATGGTGTGAGCAAGTATCAATTTCCATGTTTCGAAATCTTGAGGACAAGATTCATCTTGTAGGGGAAGGGAATGTTATGATCTGTTAAATTACTGATTGTCCCAAAAGTTTAAGCTCTTAAGAAATTGTGAATTCAATCACTTAACCATAAGTTTAACACTCCCCCTCACTTGTGAGCCTAAACTTCCCCTTAATAAGTGGGGGCCCAACAAGTGGGAATTTAACATTTTAAATAGGGGGTAGACTAAAGCCAAAGATGAAACTCAAGATCTCTGATACTATGTTAAATTACCGATTGTCCCAAAAGCTTAAGTTGTTAAAAAATTGTGAAGTTAATCACTTAACCATAAGTCTAACATGACCCAAGTGTTGGATAAATTATTTGAATTTAGTTTAGTGATAGAATAAATCTTCCTAAATAGATTAGTATTGTTATTTATTTGTATTCAATTTAATTCTTATTTTTAAGATAGGATTAGTTCCTTTGTTTTAGGATTTGTTGATGAGGTTATCTCATCCTTGACTATTTATGTATGTTAAATGCATTAATGAGAATTCAATAGAAAATTAACTAAAAAAGTATATTTCCTCTATCAAGTTCAAGAGACTGGTCATCTCGAATTGACTACACTATCTTTTATTTCTCAAAAACAAACCCATTGACTATCAGACCCAAAGAAAACTCTCTCGAGTTTGATTTTGGAGTATGTCATTGCTTTATGTATTTTTTACCATTGACAACGTAGTATGAAAAGAAGAAAGGCCTTACCGAAATCTGGTTGCTTCATGAAAACAATAAATTGAATTCAGAAATCAACATTCCAACTGCAAAAAATGTTGTAAGATACCAAGTCCAAGCCTAATAAACATCCGACACTATTCATCCCCCCCTCCCCCCCAAAAATTGGAAGGAATGAGAGGGAATGGAATTAAATTTAATGATTTTTGTACTAAAACTCCTAAAATACCCCTATATATTCAACATTTTATTTTAAAATAGGGGTCTAATAGTAATATTGTCATAAAATGATTTCATTCCATTCCCTCCATATTGCTCCCAAACAAGATTACTTACATTTCATTCATTTTCATTCCTTTATTTTAAAACATCCAATCAAGGTTACTTGATTCTGTTCCATTCTTTTCCATTCATTTCCCTTATTTAAATACATTCTATTCCATTCCATTCTTTTCCATTCCCTTATGATGATTCCATTCTATTCCCTTATGAACTCCCAAGCAGAGCCTAAAGGGAAGTATTATGGGCATACGATTTCTTACTATAAGATTCCTTTATTTTAAAACATCCAATCAAGGTTACTTGATTTCATTCCATTCTTTTCCATTCCCTTATGATAATTCCATTCAATTCCCCTATGAACTCCTAAGCAAAGCCTAAAGGGAAGTATTATGGGCATACGCTTTCTTACTATAAGATATGGGATGCGAAACAACGAGCTATTGCAAAGATATTCGAGAATTGGGAAGAGCCTTACCAAAGGTTGAGAAAGTTATTTTTGGCATACTTTGATCAAAAAATTGGCACTCGGTACTGGTGGCACACCATACCCAGGGACAAGTTCGGTGATACAATATTGCGCTATGTATTTTAAGCTTTCGCTCCATGCATTGAAGGATTCGACATTGTAAACCAGTGATCAGATTGATGGGACCCATTTGTATGATAAATATCGAGGGGTGTTATTGATTGCAATGGCCACCGATGCCAATAACAAGGTTTTGCCTCTCGCCTTTGTCATTGTAGACAAAGAGTCAGGGCCTAGTTAGGGGTGGTTTTTAGAATGTCTCAGGAATTCACTGGGGGATGTGATAGCAAATAAGGACATCTGTGTAATTTCTGACCAACATAAGGGTATTCAAAACGCAATTGCAAACTGGCCTAGAGATGATGATGGATGACTACAAGTAGTTCACAGATATTGCCTTCGACATGTTGCTAGCAACTTCAACATGCATTTTCAAGATGCCACTTTAAAGTCATTGACCTTGAAGCAGGGTATGCTACTCAGGAAGCTAAATTTGAGTTATACATGCAACCTATCAAGGAAGCCGAGATCAAGGCACTTAGGAAGAAACGGAGAACCAAGCAGTAGGAAAGTGAACCCGGCTCATCCATCATGCCATACACATATCTAATGAAAGAGGATCTAGACATGTGGACCCAGCTACATGATGGTGGATACCGTTATGGGGCTATGACAACCAATGTCTTAGAGTGCTTCAATGGAGTACTCAAAAGTGCTCGTGGCCTACTCATTGCTACAATGGTTGAATTCACTTGGAGCAAACTTGTTGCGTATTTTCATGATCAACACAAAGAAATTACTCATGATCTCTCAAAAGGTAAGGTATGGAGTAAATATGCCTTAAAAATCTATAGATAAAACCTACAAAAATCTCATACACACCAAATAAATGCATTTAATAATTTGAATGGTATATCAAGTAATTACTGCATATAACATCCATAGCTTTGGAGGGGGACACCATAGTTATGAAGTAAACCTAATGGCCAGAACATGTCGTTGTGGAAAGTGGCAAAATCGAAAAATCCCTTGTTCACATGCAATTAAAGCTCTTTAACATTTGGGGCAAGATGCGACTACATATATTGACCCATGTTATAGTTTAGAGAACGTCATTCGCACCTACTCACATGCATTTGTGGTGCCAATGTTAGAGTCATTGTGGAGGGATGTGGACAGTCCAAAGTGGGTGCCTGACCCAAACATGTTGCGGGCCAAAGGTCGACATGTGGCATCTAGGATACAGAATGAGATGGATGGAGTCCGGCGAGAACCGGGAAGCCGGAGGCTAGATTCTGACTTGTGGGAGATTCAACAAAAGCAGAGCTGTGGACTATGTTATCAACATGGACATAACCGTAGAAAATGTCTGCTTTCCCGTGGGGCTTTTACAAACAGTAATGATCCAAACTAGGTAAGTGATGCTTTTATATAAAATTCCATGATTGTATCAATTAGCCAAGTTGCGTAGATTAGTACGTATGTTTTGGCTTTTGGTATCTAACGACAATATTTGAATTTTTGTCAGGCATGCAGACACTCGATTTTGGAATGACATTGTAGATGTAAATTGGGGTTCTCTTTATTGTGTATTTGAACTTACTACTGGCTTGTATCGGCACAATTATTATTTTGTTTATCACTAAATGAACTTGTAATCAAAGTATTCTATATCCAAAGTACCTGTTTCTAGATTGTGATATTATGAATGTTTAATTTTGGTCTTTCAATTAGTTGTTAATTATTTCCATTCTTTTCCCCCTCTAAAACATGATATAACATCATTCAGTTATCCTCATTCTAAGAAAATCTCATCTTGCAAATAATGCTAGTCATATTGTAGAATAAGAATGCAATCATTACTCTAATGCATAATTGCAATCCATATACAAGTAATGGAGGGAGTGGTTATGTAGAGATCTGCTAGCTTGCTTCTAAAATTGTTGGTGATGATCTAAATATTGCTTAGAGTACTAATTTGATGTGAATAACATTAGAAGTTGGTGTGTGACTACACGATTACTAAAACATGCATAATTTAATGAGACTTCATTTGCGAACTTAGCGTCGATTTAGCAAACCGTGTCATTCACTTCCATTCCCAACACATGCTAAGATAAGTCTTAAAAAATAAAGTGAACAATTTTAGTCCATTTGATGATATGGTCAATCTAAGAACAGACACATCATTACTCTTTAGAGACTAAAATAAGGACCAACAATGTTTTTTCAAAAGTTACCATCACAACAAAAATTCAGAACAATTTTATGACACTCTTAAGGTTTGCCTACAACCTCAAGGTGCTTCTCAATCTAGGCAATTGCACTCGTAACTACTTTCACACACTGCGTCATTGCAACAAACTCCTTTGGCTGATTGATTGCTTAATGCTTGTGTGCCAACTTCTTAGGCAGTAAGGCATTATTCAGTAGTGGTGGATTGCAGTCATTGCTGCTCTAATACCAATTGATAGAATTTGGTTCATAAAGCATTGGTGGAAAATTGGTGTGACAAATGGTCTGATTTTAGGTTGACCAGCCTCTTGAAAAGAGACGAAGATAAATATTTGATAGAAATTATTCTACTAGTTCTATTAATTGAAAGTCCTTCCTACGTTGCCAATTGGCTCAATCTTACTACTATTAAAATTGTTACACACATTATTTTACACATTCGTACACACCAAAAAAAAAAAAAGCACTAAACGAGGCATCAACACCAAACGAGGCATCAGTCTCTGCTTTCAATCTTATAGGAGATTTGATGCTTGAAAATAAGCGCACCCTCGCACCCTCACGCGCGTGCTCAGAGGGGCTTCTATTTTTTTGGGAAAAAAATTAATAATTAGCATCATTATAATTTGGGATTACTACATTTCCAATCACAACAATACCTTCCGTAATTATCAACAATTTTTGGCAATTTTGTTTATGTAGTAATCAACGTTTTATTGATTGGAAGATAATGCTACAATTTAGTATTAACCTTTAGGGGGAGAAAAAAAAGATCGGCTGAATAAATCTTATAAATTTACATATGTTGAAAATGCATAATGAAATTGTAACTATAAAACTACTTACAAAATTCATGTGAAAAAATTTACAAAAGCTATTATGAAGAAGATGATGGATCAATGTAGAAAATTGAAATATTTACATCAGGTAAAACTATAAAATAATTCACAACATCTTAAACATGGAATATGTCTACTTATTTACTCAACTAAATGATGATACAAATGTGAAATGCTACAAATTTGAATGGTGATTTAGATTGAAAGATTCCATTCTTAAGCCATCTTTTGGAACTAAATTCATCTGCATCTTCTCTCCAAATATAAGGCATCTTGCCCATGGCATAAGCTAAGTAGCATACGCCATCCCCTTTCTTCACTTTTTACTTGTCGGGAAGAATGTCATCCATGTTTGCACATCTCCCATCCTTGAAGTACACCGAAGGGATCACATTAAAATCTATCAAAAATATTATCATCACGGGCTTAGCAAATTAGAACCTATTAAAGAAAAATCCAAATTTGGTAAGGATGGGGTGTAAAACTCATGTTTTACACCTATCCAATAAGAGATTACCACATTAGCTTTTTAATTAAAATAATACATCCTACCACATTTAATAACTTCTCAATAAACTTCTAATTTGGTTGGATTTTCATATAAGTATTAGTTTTTTTTTTTTTTTAATATAGAATATATAGTATTAGAATTGATTGAGTATAATTGCGCTTATTTTTTAATATTTGATAAGATGATGTGGTATATTGAAATTAGAGGGCCACATCCTTATAGAATTTAAACTCATTAAATAAATCCCTAATTATTTATTAATAAATGAATAATACTAAAGATACGATTGTTCACAATCTGTTTCACATCTATTCATGTGATAACCTCACTTCCACATAATTCTATTCTTGACGCTACTTTTATTAGCATTAAAGCAAGTTGTAGCACATGGTAAGATTAGTGTCAAAATTGAAAATGAATAAAGTTTCCAGGTTAGGTACGAAGGGAATTGCAGGGTATAGCCTCAAAGTCTCAGTCAATGCCGCATGAAGATAATGCATTTGATCTAGTGTTGCATCAGTTACATTAGCCATGAAATCATCAAGGTTAGCTCCATTGTCTTAACTACCAGAGGGTTCTTGCAGAGCATATAGAGGAACCATGAGAGAGTGCTTGCACTTGTATCTTTGCCTGCGATCATAAAATTCAAAATTATGTCCCTTAAACATTAATCATTCATTTTTTCTGGATTCCTTTCACTCTCGACCAGAAACCTTGAAAGTATATCCTCCTTGTCACTCTGGAAATCATTAAATAAAATCATCAAGATTCAACTAAACCAATAGTCCAGATTATCAAAGCAAGTGGTACATCTGATTGTACCAAAGTCCTTTAAAAGATAGATAGCATTGGAAGTTACAAATAATCAAATACATCTTGAGTTTCCCCAAATAGGCATTGTTAGTTTGTTACAAATTTGAAACTCACGCAATCTTGTTTCACTTCTAGCAATTCCCTCTTGGTCCTAATTACTCCATGCACAAAATCATCAAGGATTTTGATTTTCTTCTTAAGGGCAGCTTCGGAGCCAATGTTAAGAAACCTTTTCAACTTCCAGAATGGATCGACATAGCGCCAATAGACCAAGGCATTTGAATCATCAAATGCCTTCAAGAATGCAGTTCCCTCCTTGCTTGACCCCTCCAAGCAATTCAATTCTACCCCAAACCCAACTTTGAAAATTGAATCCAAAGTGCATCTCATTAGTATGTCCTTCAAATTTAAAAGGAAAAATATCTCACTATGTAATTCTTTTACTCTTCTATAGTAAAATCAAGTGATGTCAGCACACACTATGGGCTTGCTTCCTGTCTTGCTCATTTACCTTTGCAAGTAAATTTCATAATTAGTAAAATTCAGAACTCTTTCTTCTCAAAACCATTAAGCATGCATTTAGGTAATTTGAACAACAATTGCTAACACAAACTGCTTTATATGAATTTGCTTTAAATAAGACGTATGTGATGTAATAGACTTAATTTAACATCCTAAAATTAATAATTTCAAATTCACATATTAATAAAATTAAATTCATTCATAAATTTCTTCAATAAAAAAATTTATCATTTCTATATTTAGACCTTCATCTAAATCAACCGATTTCTTTTCTACTATCATATCAAACTCCAGTTGCATCACAAATTTGGCTCTTCCCTAGCACATAGTAATATTAACTAAAATAACATGTTCATAATTTATTCAAAAAAAAAAAAAAAAAAACACTTAAAATTGAGAGATGGGTTGAAGTTGGACTGAAATATTATTTTTTAGGAATAGAACCTAGGACGCAAGACATGCTTTAAAGGTTAGTTACTTGCATATCAAAAGCTTGACCATCATCTAATAACTTGTGAACAACTCTAACCAGCTTAGTAGCGTCTCTTCTAAACACTGCATAGCTATAATCTCTAAGCACTCTTGTGGACAACTCAAAAGCTCGCAAGCTTCCTCTGCTGCCGCCACTTGTCACCCCAGTGGCACATTTTATTGAACGAATTGTGGTTTCATCAATCACAATAGCATGCAGTAATCTAAAGAAACAATAACAACGTGAAAGTGAAAAGAAATTATAGAAATAGCTCACGCCCAATCTCTCTATCCTATCTATCACGCCCTTGCATCTCTCTTCTGCCAATTCCACTTCTTCTTCTATACCTTTCTGCTTCATTGTCATCTCTCTCTCTCTCTCTCTCTCTCACTCTAATTCTATTCTACAATTGTAATTTATACCAATCCAAAAAAATAATTACAAAGGCATGTTTGGTAAACTATAATAGACATTATAATGTAATAGTTATTTACGTAATTTAACTATTTTTTAGTTTAGTTATGTTTTTATTACAAGGAATACTTCTTTCTTATGAATAGCTATTCTTTGATTTTGTTTCGCTAGAAAGCCTTTTGTGAAGATGGTTTTCCACATTTTCCAATGTTTGGTAGCACAAAAAAAATGGGTCAACGGAAAACAATCTTTAGGGCACGTTTGGTACATTGTAATGATTATTACATGGGAATAGGAATAAGTATTACAATGAATACATTAAGTTGGAATGTAATAAGTATTACTATTCATTAGTTTGATGACCATTTAGGAATAGAATTCTGAATATGCATCCACAATTTAGTAGAGTATAAAAAGAATTTGTAATTAAATCATTTTTAAGTCAAATTTTCTAAAATATACTTATTTTAGGGTGTTCAGAATAGAGCTAATAATTAACAACAAGGAAAATTTATTTTCTTTACTTTTGAAGATGTGGCAACTAATAGCTTTTTAGGAAATTTTTTGTAAAAAATTATTACATAAGGTGAAGGAATAGATATTCAGTACTTTTAATAAGGAATAGTTATTCCTCATTTTGAAGAATAGCTATTCATAAGGAATAACTATTCATTGTAATAAAAACATAACCAAACAGTCGAATAGTTATGTCCTAGGAGTATCTGTTACATTACAGTGTTTATTACAATCTACCAAACGTGCCCTTAGTCAACAGAAAACCCTAATAAAAATAAGGCTTATTTTTTATAGGTTGTTTTCCCAAAAAAAAAATTGGTAAACAATCTCTGTCTCACTCATTGCATCTCCTATAAATATTATATTCTTATGTAGCCATGGGAAACATAATTTTTTGGCGTCTTCTCTCTCTCATGGTAAGCTCTCTCACTTTTTCTCTCTTCTATTTGCTTTTTCTCTAATCATATATTCTTTGCTTTGAATTTCAAGCTTGATTTTTTTTTTCTCTCTAATAAATTTTCGGTTTGATGAATTCCAGGAAAAAATTACTTTTTTTAAAAAATTAAAAATAAATACTTTATTGATGCAAAGGAAAACATATACAGAGTAAGACATGCCAACACTATGCATGTTACGGTGCCAAACCAACCACAGAAACTTCAAAAAAATTATAAAAAGAGTAATAACTTTCTAGAACACAAAAATATGCTTATCCTTTAAACGTAGACGAAACTCGCTGATATGCCGCCAGAACTGCATTGGCTCCTTCTAGAATGACCTGTGGCTGTGTTTGAATATTCTCAAAATAAACTTTGTTTCTTGCATTCCATATTGCCTAGGACAGAGAAATAGAGCTAATAATTAACAACAAGGAAAATTTATTTTCTTTACTTTTGAAGATGTGGCAACTAATAGCTTTTTAGGAAATTTTTTGTAAAAAGTTATTACATAAGGTGAAGGAATAGATATTCAGTACTTTTAATAAGGAATAGTTATTCCTCATTTTGAAGAATAGCTATTCATAAGGAATAACTATTCATTGTAATAAAAACATAACCAAACAGTCGAATAGTTATGTCCTAGGAGTATCTGTTACATTACAGTGTTTATTACAATCTACCAAACGTGCCCTTAGTCAACAGAAAACCCTAATAAAAATAAGGCTTATTTTTTATAGGTTGTTTTCCCAAAAAAAAAAATTGGTAAACAATCTCTGTCTCACTCATTGCATCTCCTATAAATATTATATTCTTATGTAGCCATGGGAAACATAATTTTTTGGCGTCTTCTCTCTCTCATGGTAAGCTCTCTCACTTTTTCTCTCTTCTATTTGCTTTTTCTCTAATCATATATTCTTTGCTTTGAATTTCAAGCTTGATTTTTTTTTTTCTCTCTAATAAATTTTTGGTTTGATGAATTCCAGGAAAAAATTACTTTTTTTAAAAAATTAAAAATAAATACTTTATTGATGCAAAGGAAAACATATACAGAGTAAGACATGCCAACACTATGCATGTTACGGTGCCAAACCAACCACAGAAACTTCAAAAAAATTATAAAAAGAGTAATAACTTTCTAGAACACAAAAATATGCTTATCCTTTAAACGTAGACGAAACTCGCTGATATGCCGCCAGAACTGCATTGGCTCCTTCTAGAATGACCTGTGGCTGTGTTTGAATATTCTCAAAATAAACTTTGTTTCTTGCATTCCATATTGCCTAGGACAGAGCTGCCCATTGCTCCAATTCCTTCTTCCAGGCAGAAGGTACGTCTTTTCACACATAAAAGTGCCAAAATAAATAAATAAATAAGAAGAAGAAAGAATGATTGATGTAAAAGACAAAAAATTTAAACATAGTGCCTATATTCCTCTAAATTGCTTTTTCATGGGACAATCTTTACGTTATATAATGAAAGATAATTGTTTAGGAGAATTGTATTTGTTGGCATATACATTATGCAGATACTGTGAAGTGATGATATATTATGCAGATACATTGTGCCGGTTTGGATAGTTAGTAAAGTTGCGTTGCGTTTCACTTGTTGCGTTTTCTCCCTCTCTTTTTTTTTTTTTTTTTTTGGCCGGCTTTGTTGACTTTGGGGGACAAAATTCACTGTGCTGTACTATGCGTGCATTGTTCACGTACTGTTCACACACTGTTCATGCAATATTTAATATTAAAAGTGGGTCCCACAACACTATTCACACATTTAAAAATTATTTTGCTACAGTGTTTTCAGTAACAATCAGTTTTTATCAACTTTTAGCAACAATAAGTGTTATCCAAACGGACCCATTATACATTACGTAGATATCCATATAAGGATGAACCCATTGCTTTTTATGTGCTATGTATGCATGGGTGGCTTAATGTATTTGGGGCCTAAGGCAAAAACTAAAACTAAGGCTTTTTATATGGAGTATTTAAATACGATTTTAAAAAATAAATAAATATTAATTAAACTTTATTTTCTTGTTTTAGATACAAAAATTACTACCAAATTACTAATTAACATGAACTAAGTAGATTTTTTTTTTTTACAAAGTCTATACACAAAAAATTTGACACAACTTTTCATACTTATTGATGTGGGTAAGTAAAAAAGTGATGTTAGTGATGGACTTAAATAAAAACTAGTAATAACTAGTAAAAGTTTGCCAACTCAACTTCAGAAAAATGTAGTGAATTTTTTTGTGTATTTTTTTAAAAAAATATTTGAGAAGTATTACATTCATAATATTTTCACAACAAATCCTAGGTGTTAAGTTGTTACTGATTTTAATTTGAATTCACTATTGAAATTAATTTTTTTCCTTAATAACAGCCTATAACAACCCACCACTTAGAATTTATTGTGAAAGTGTTGCGAAAAATGTTGTGGACGTGGCATTTTTTTAAAAATATTATTTTATTTATTGTTTAATATTTGAGCTTAATTAATACTGTTATAATGGAAAAAAAAAAATCACTATTGGTTAAAATTTTGAGGCATTTTTTCTACTAGGGGCCTTAGGTGACCCAAACATTTGCTTCTAGTATAGAGCCGACTCTGTATGTATGTACAGTTCATATATGTGTGTGTGTGTCTGTGTTTACATGTTGCTGTCCATATAAATGAGCAAGATAAGTGGTAAAAATCATGAAAATTTGACAACTAATTTTGACTGTATCTATTGTCAAAATTTTAGTATGAAAACCAAAATCACTTTTGGTTTTTTATTTATATTGATTACATTAGTTTTTTTTTTTTTTTTTTTTTGAGGGGGAAATTGATTACATTAGTTGGTTTACATAATACACATTTTTTTAATTATAAAAAGAAAAAAAAATTGTATACCAAACACTAGAAAACATTCTCAAGCTCATTTTCAATGTTGTTACCAAACACCAAAAAATAAAATAGTTTTTTAGAAAATACTCTTTGGAAAATGAACTATTTTCCAAAAAACCGTTAATGCTGAAACAAACATAGCGTAAAATGAGAAATAATTATTTCTCTTTAAAAGGATTGTATTAGTTATTCCTTAGTAAGTGAAATAATTTCAAAACTTAATATATTTCCAAATAAACAAACTTTCCATATACATCTAACAATTATAAAAATAAAAAATCATAAAAAATAACATATATCTCTCTTAAATTTAAGAAATAATAATTTTTAAGGAGATATAANACATAATACACATTTTTTTAATTATAAAAGAAAAAAAAAAATTGTATACCAAACACTAGAAAACATTCTCAAGCTCATTTTCAATGTTGTTACCAACACCAAAAAATAAAATAGTTTTTTAGAAATACTCTTGGAAAATGAACTATTTCCAAAAAAACCTTAATGCTGAAACAAATAGCGTAAAATGAGAATAATTATTTCTCTTTAAAAGGATTGTATTAGTTATTCCTTAGTAAGTGAATAATTCAAAACTTAATATATTTCCAAATAAACAAACTTTCCATATACATCTAACAATTATAAAAATAAAAATCAAAAAATATATATCTCTCTTAAATTTAAGAAATAATTTTTTAAGGAGATATAATTGTATGAGTAAGATATTTCCTAAATAAATCTTAAATTTTATTCTAATGTTATAAACCTCAAATTGGAAACAAATACAAAATTATATATAAACAAAAAAAGCCTCAAAGCATAATTAACCTAGCCACCAACAAAAAAATGATGAGACAATTGTTATTTGTTATCTATGAAAAACCAAAATGCAAATTAAGATCCCATAATAAAAAGAGAGAAGAAAAAGAAAAGTAAATTTGATGAGATGAATGAAAATATGAAAAAAAAAAAAAAAAAAAAAAAAAAAAAAAACCTTATCATCTTATCACACATGCTCATATTAGGGTATGTTTGTACACTGAATGGAGATCCAACATAAATTGTAATTTTTATTCTATGAATAAAATGTGTTGTAATATTTTGGACTACAGCTAGTCAGCTGCTACAAGCTAAGTCTAGCCATTTAGTGTGTTAGAATAGTGAGTACTTGACTAATATTTCCCCACATGATTGGATCATTGATAGTGGTGCAACAGATCACATGATCCATCAATTTCCTTACTCACAAGAATTGCCTCGGTTGCTCATATATTAGTTAAACTTATTCCTAATGGTGAATCTGTCTTAGTTACTCACATTGGTCAAGTCTAACTTTCCACCGATTTAGTTCTCGATAATGTGTTATGTGTACCCTCATTCTCTTTCAATCTCATTTCCATTGGCAAATTGACACATAATTTAAAGTGTTATTGCATATTCTTATCCAATTTCTGTTTTATCCAGGACTTAGTGCAATGGAAGACGATTGGATTGGGTAAAAAGCATGGGGGTCTATACATTCTGCAACAATCCAAGTCTGATCAACTTTCAGTCCCATTTTAGCTTTCTACTTTCCTGCCTACCGTTCTATCTCATCCCATTTTACTTGTTTTATTTAGTTTTAATCACATGTTTAGGTCTTGTTGAGTTTAGTTTTCACATGTTTAGGTCTAGGATTAGTAGAATAACATGTTTCACATGCTTGGATTGATATTTTGATAATTAGGGTTTATATCTTTGATGAATTGCATAAACGTGAACATAAATATGCATTGATGCATAGGCCCTGTGGTGTTATGAGGTAAGTGAGGTAAGTCATGCATAATTACATAAACATGCATTTGATTTGGTGGATGAACATGATGATCTTTCTTGATTGATCAACATGATGAGGCTGAGATGGGAGTTGTAAATTCTGAATTCTAAAGGAGAAGTTATGCCAGCTTTATCAGGAAAAAATCATTTATACTCATCAGTTGAGGTTTTGGAAATTTTGGCTGCAAGAAGGCCTAGAGATCAAGTTACATCGGTCCAGCTTCAAGGGTGATTCACTGAGTGTCACCAATGCTCTTCGAGGCAGTAACATGGCAATGTCTTCTTTTAGTCATATCGTAAACAACATTATCTCTATTGTTGGCTCTTTACAAAGCAACTACTTTTCTCATGTTAATAGGCATGGTAATGCAATAGCACATGCCTTAGCTAGTAGATCCATCTTTTCCTTCTGATGAAAACTATTCCTATAGACATCCAAAGCATTATTGTATCAAAAATAAAAAAAATTCTCAGCATTACTTAAAGGAATTATATCATTGACACCTCAAGATGAACAAAACTGAAATATAAAAGAAGGAAATTAATTTGTCCTAATATTGAAGCATATAGAAGCACCTGGAATATAAATTCACAAACCCTTAATAATGTTTGTCAATTTAACTTCAGTGGGTAGCATCTTCTTGGGAGTGTTTCTGTTTCAATAAATGGAGTTGCATTGTTTGTGGTGGAATTGGATGAGCGTTACTTCTCAACATGGGTGGACGGAAAAGCCTTAATCTCGCAAGAGCTTCTTGTCTTTCCTTTTCCTGAATGTCATGCATTGCCTCCGAGAGCTTACTGAAGTTGAAAGTGGAAGCAGTAGTCCCATTATCTTTGTTGGCAGCACCAACATTATTGGCATCAGATGAAGAAGAAGAAGAAGAAGAAGAAGAAGAAGCACCATCATTGATCACTGAAAGATACATGGCCTTAGATAGCTCACTGAAGTCGTAAGCTGAAGCAGCCTTATCTTTGTTATTGGCAATATAGGATGATGAAGCATCTTCGTCTTCACTATCACTGTCACTATCACTATGTGCCTTTTCCTCTACATAATTCGGGTCTAATAGCACACGTAAGTCAACATAGCCATAATTTCTTCGCAGCTTACATATGCTGGAATTAACACCGGGGGAGTCCCTGTGAAAATTGCAAAGTTTCTTTGATTCCGGCTTCATTGTTTAGGATCAATATCGATCTCTTAACACTCCCACCTACATGACCCAAAAATTTTTAGCATCATAAAGCAAATTTTAACCCCCACCAAAAAAAAAAAAAAAAAAAAAAAAAAATAGTCCCATTATCTTTGTTGGCAGCACCAACATTATTGGCATCAGATGAAGAAGAAGAAGAAGAAGCACCATCATTGATCACTGAAAGATTCATGGCCTTAGATAGCTCACTGAAGTCGTATGCTGAAGCAGCCTTATCTTTGTTATTGGCAATATAGGATGATGAAGCATCTTCGTCTTCACCATCACTATGTGCCTTTTCCTCTACATAATTCGGGTCTAATAGCACACGTAAGTCAACATAGCCATAATTTCTTCGCAGCTTACATATGCTGGAATTAACACCAGGGGAGCCCATGTGAAAATTGCAAAGTTTCTTTGATTCCGGCTTCATTGTTTAGGATCAATATCGATCTCTCAACACTCCCACCTACATGATCCAAAAAAATTTAGAATCAGAAAGCAAATTTTAACCCCACAAAAAAAAAAAAGAAAAAAAAAAGAAGAAGAAGAAGTTGGAACTTCTTAATAACATTGTATTTTTTTGGAGAGTTTGATAATAACATTGTTATAACTTATAAGAGCATCCACAATCGTGAATGCTATCCTATTCTATTTTACTATCTTAAAAATTACTTTATTAATTATACCATGTCATTTTACAATATTCTCAACATTCTAACTTTTATTTTACAATACAACACATTAAAATAATACATTTAAACAATAAAGTAATATATTTCAAAACATAAATAAAAGCCAAAAATGAGACACGGAGAGAGAGACAGAGATTGAGACGAGAGAGAGAGAGAGAGAGAGGATTGAATAAGAAAATATTATTTCTTTTTACAATTTTGTTACAGTATCATCACAACTGTAGCACAATTCTACATTTTTTTAGGATACAAGACATATACAAGACTTGATGTTGGCTTGTTTTTTTACTTTGAATTGTAAATTCCTCAACATATACCATTTACCTTGGCCACTATGAATGCTCTAAGTATTCCTATCAACAACAAAAAAAAATTGTTATAAGTATAAAATCTATTTATATATTAATAGACAAAGGTTAAAGAAAATCTAATTAAATTCTATAATTGAAATTCAATTTTGTGTCATGTATCCTAAATTATTTATTTTTAGAGGGTTTTATTTCTTAACTTCAAAGTCAAATGTGGGACCACATTCTAAATATTTGTCTAAATGAGTTATTAAGTGTAAAAATCAAAGAGTCTATAATTAATAAGCTGTAAAAAAAGAAGAAAAAGAAAAAAGTGCTTCACAATATCAAAAAAAAAAAAAAAAAATGAATGGTTTACATTTTGTACCTAATAATATTCTTATAAGAAGATTATCAATAATATTTAAATTATATATGTAGTGAATAATAATACATAATAATTGAATGATGATACTAATTTCATAGTGACGTACGGTAACCTATCATCAAGTCAAAAAGAACTAGGACTTATGCTTATAGAGACCAGAACTAGCTACAAAAGAAGTAATTACAAATTGGAGTAAGCATTCTTTTAGACAAGGACAAAAAAAAAAAAAAGGTTCTAATAAAAAAAGAATGTAATTTTCGTTTCTAATTGCTTATACATCAAATAGTAATCTCTTTTTTCTTTTTCTTTTTCTTTTTTTCTTACTTATAAAAAAAAAAAGTAATCTCTTTTTTTGAGCTAATAAATAAAATTGGGATGAAATTAAAAGAAACTGTAAATATTGTTGTACAGGGAGAAATCAGTAAAAATAAATAGGGATGAAAATTAAAGGCAAAAATACTTAAGAAAATTAACCACGTACCATAAACATCAAGATTTGAGAGAACCCAAGATTTATAGGAGAAGGAAGTCACAGCACAAAGAAGAAGTTTATATGTGTGGGACGAGCAGTTTAAGGGTTAAGGCTAAGTGTATATATATATATATACCTTGTCCAAGGCGGAGTGGGTTTCCTTTCCCACGCCGAATTGGATTGCAATTTTATTAATAAATTAAATTAAACAAAATAAATAATGTCCCTTTCCTACTAGTATTTTCTTGTTCATTATTTTTCTAGTTTCGAAAAAATAAATGTTTATCTTAAAAAAAAAGCTAGTAAATTATTTGGCTTCAGGGCCAAGTAATATGTAACCAATATTAATGAAGACAACCTCGGTTTAGCCATGGTTTGTTCAATTGCATGGGGTGAGCTACTTTAATTTCTCCTAAACATATAGAATCTTCCAGTTTTTGAGATCTACGGACATGAGATTTTATTCATATTGGGTAGCCGTAGCCTATTGGATCACAAGGTTTTGGGTGATGAGAAAAGTGTGCATGCATGGATATTTTATTGTCTTAATCAAAGTGGTAGTAGACAGTACATTCTCCAACACACATGAATTTTCTACATATGGATGAACAATTTTGTATATCTTTTTAAATCTCTATTATTAACCATCTTATAACTCAATTGAATTTTTTTTTTTTTTAAATATTTTTAACCAAAACATTCAGGTTTTAGATCTCCTTCTCTTATTATAATTACAAAATTTTTTAATTTTCATTTAAAAAAAAAATCTTTCAAACGAACTTTGTTATTTTGAACCCAAAATAAATACTTATATAATAGAATTTGTTACCCCATGGATTAGCATAAATAATATTACAATTTTTCATATGACAGATTGTGAGTGGAGAAGAAAAAGTTATAGCCTTATGTGAAAATAATAGTTAGCCAGTCACATCTGCTCAGTAAGATAGTTGTTACAAAAGTTATAGCTTTTTAGATGGTACTAGAATGACTTTTTAAATAATTGGGTATATTGCAAATACACCCCTTAGAGTTTCATGTTATTTGAATTTTACACCCTGGAGTTTGAAAACTTGAATTTTACACATTAAAGTTCCCAATTGTTAGCAAAAAATAGATCCTTCATTAGTGAACTAGTGGATTGGCTACTTTTGATAACAAATGAGATTTTTTTTTTTTTTTTTTGAGAAACCCCCCAAAAGGAGAGGGGAAGAAATTTAATTAATCAAGATCAAATCAGAGATGTAAACATATAGGATGTCATGTAGGACATCCTAACTGTGGGGCTTAGAAGGAATCTGACAATCTCGACCCACTTTACCAAGCCCAAGGCCCATGCCGAGGAGGAAGATCACCCGAGGACGACGGAAGGAAGCGCCAATTGCCCAAGGCTATCGTTGAGGACAATCTTGTCCTCGGCCAGTCAAGGTCATGGGAGGAGGATGCAATGGACCACCAAGATAGCCTCCCAACACACCCCCAGAGGAGGTGCGAGTGCAAGGTGTCAGCCAAGGAAACGTGGATTTTTTTATAAATATTTTTAACCAAAAAATTCAGGTTTTAAATCTCCTTCTCTTATTATAATTAAAACTTTTTTTAATTTTCATTTAAAAAAAAAAATCTCTCAAACAAACTTTGTTCTTTTGAACCCAAAATAAATACTTATATAATAGAATTTGTTACCCCATGTATTAGCATAAATAATAGTACAATTTTGAGTAGGGAAGAAAAAGTTATAGGCTTATGTGAAAGTAATAGTTAGCCAATCACATCTGCATGGGGCAAGCTACTTTAATTTCTCCTAAACATATAGAATCTTCCAGTTTTTGAGATTTACGGACATGAGATTTTATTCATATTGGGTAGCCGTCGCCTGATGGATCACAAGGTTTTGGGTGATGAGAAAGTGAGCATGCATGGATATTTTATTGTCTTAATCAAAGTGGTGGTAGACAGTACATTCTCCAACACACATTAATTTTCTATATATGGATGAACAATTTTTAGAGCGTTTGGATTCAACTTATTTGTGCATCTGCGTTTACTGAATCACGTTTCTTTTTTTTTCTTTTTTTTTTTTAGCGTGTATGAACAGTAACCATACTGTTCATTAACATGGATTTATTGTGCAGGAGACAAATTACACTGTTTATGCACTGTTCACGGGACCACAACCACTTTATTCAGAAAAAAAAATATTAAAAATAGGTCCCGTGGCACTATTTACACTTTTAAAAATTATTTTGCTACAGTATTTTCAGTTTTCAGTTTCAGCAAAAATAAGTTGTATCCAAACGAACCCTTTGTATATCTTTTTAAATCTCTATTGTTAACCATCTTGTAACTCAATTGATTTTTTTTTTTTTAATTTTTAACCAAAACATTTAGGTTTTAGATCTCCTTCTCTTATTATAATTACAAATTTTTTTAATTTTCATTTTAAAAAAAATATATTTCAAACGAACTTTGTTCTTTTGAACCCAAAATAAATACATATATAATAGAATTTGTTACCCCATGGATTAGCATAAATAATGGTACAATTTTTCATATGACAGATTGTGAGTGGGGAAGAAAAGTTGTAGGTTTATGTGAAAGTAATAGTTAGTCACATCTACAGTTTTTTAGGTGGTACTAGAATGACTTTTTAAATAATTGGGTATATTGCAAATACACCCCTTAGAGTTTTGTGTTATTTGAATTTTACACCCTGGAGTTTGAAAACTTGAATTTTACACATTAAAGTTCCCAAGTTAGCAAAAAATAGATCCTCCATTAGTGAACTAGCGGATTGGCTACTTTTGATAACAAATGAGAATTTATGGTACAAAATTTAAGCTACCCCAAACTTTATAGGCGTATTTTATAATTTTCCCTAAATAATTTTTATTTTCTTCCTTGATTCGTTTGTTTCATCCTATATTGAGTCAATTCCACTCAATGGAAAGATCCAAAATAATCTAAAGAGGAATAGAGGGATTGGTTGATGGGTTGGACTTGGCGATAATCACTGAATTGGATAGCAACAAAGCTATTTTTTAAATGTGATTGAGAATTGAGATGGATAGATCTTCACTTTAGGGCTTTTGCTTTCCCAATAAAAAGAGTCTCATTTGATATATCCCAAAAATTTTACTCAATGAGTTTGAGCCTCACTATATTATATTAAACATGATTTTAAAAATCAGACCAGATTGGCCCTTGTTCGGCTCAAAAGTAAAACCTATAAAAATTGACATTTCAACTAATAAAAACCAAGAATTAGACCATTTTTCCAGTTCTTTGACTGATCTGATTTTTAAAATGACATACCCAATATGTTGACTCAATAGTCCATACTCACCAAGCAAGAATGGAAAAAACCAAAAATAACCCATTGGTTATTGTTTTTGTTTGATTAGACAGTTGAGAGTCACTTTTTCAAAGTCAGAAATGATCTTGAATTCTTGATATCTTTACAAAGTTTCCAATAACATGAAAAAAAAATTTGTTAAATTTCGACTTTCTTTGTTTATTTGTTTTGTTTTGTTTTGTTTTGTTTTAAGGCCTATTATAATTTAGACTCACTTTTGAAGATTGAGTGCTTAGACCGTTGGAGAGCTATTTATTTACTATCTCTAGTATTTTAAAAGGTTTCCAAGTGCTACATGATTTTGCAAGATCCTTCTCTACAATTGTTGCTAACTACTACTATTGTGTTTCAATTCTGTGCTTGTATTGACATGCCAAGGTCCTAGGACTCCCACTGTCCCAGTGAGATAGATGTGAGAGAATCTGTATTAAATAACAAACATGACCAAAGCCACAACAAGAACATATAACCTAAACATCATCATTTCGCAGAAACAGGTCGATTGAACTTAATTACAAGGCAAAATCAAACATCCCCATATGCATTGTTTTCCATATCTCTATATGCATGGCCCTTAACTAATCTTATTATTGAATTACGTCAACTTCAGAAATTCAGGGCATATTACATTTACCTAAGGCTCCACAATGATCTTCCCAGTTGCATGGCCATCAATACTCTTAGCCCAAGCATCTTTGGCCTTGCCCAGGGGATATTTTGAGTCAATTATTGTCTTGAGCTTCCCTTCCTTCACCAAGTTAACAAGATATTGGAGGTTCTCACTCTAGGGAATTACTATTAGTGGCACCAATTGCTTCTTGGACAATGTAAGTTTCTTCAGGGCAAAAGTCACTAGGGCCCTAGGGCCAGGAGTAATATCAACTACCTTCCCATTGGAGCTCAAATTAGGCTCAAAAGTAGACCAAGGAATGCCTATTGCACAATGAATAACTGCGTCATATTTTATGCCAGAGGGGCTTCTAGGGTCTTGTAGTCAAGAACCTCGTCAGCACCTAAATTCTTGACAAGTTCAATGTTGTGAGCACCACAAGTGGCTGCCACGTGTATTTCCAAGCTTGGCCAGTTGAACCGCATAGTGACCCACACCACTAGAAGCAGCAGTTATCAGAATGTTTTTCTTCTTCTTTCCACTTCGATCAAGCTTGACACCAGCTGATTGTGTTATAGCCTGGTGAGCCGTCAAACCTGCAATTGGCAAGCCTACGACTTTGTCTGCTAAAAGTTCAGATGGTCTTGCAACTGTAATGTTCTCCTTGGTCATAGCAAACTCTGCCAGTCCACCACCATTCTGTCATTCATTTACATCACACAAACCATACAGACATTAAGATAGTAGAAATTTAGAAAATTAATGCACGACATACTATAGATGACACATCCTATATCAGCAGGTTCATAAATTGAGGACACCTAAAATTGGTTTAGATAAAATAGCATGGTCAAGCTAAATGACCACATCTAGTACTTCCCAAACTAGGTACTCTTGGAAGAAGCCAGCCATCTCTTGGAAGAAGCCTATGCTAAAATTTATGGTATCCCTAGCATTACATAAAAAGAAAAAAGAAAACTGCACAACCATTTAATTTCATGTTTTTAATAAAATTTTGGGCCTTTTACAGTGGGGGACGAGGCTTTTTTGTAGGTGTAGATTTTTTTTTTTTTTTTTTTTTTTGGGGCCTTTAAGAATGTTTCTCCCACTAATTCCGCCATCCAAACAAAAAGGAGGCGACCTTTTTTGGCATCACCCACAAAATCCCAAACATTCAGAAAACTTCCTACATAATGTATGAGAAAACTCGCAATGAAGCAAAAAATGGTCCACCATTTCCTTAGAACAATGGCACGTGCAACACCAATTAACTAGGAAGAGACCCCTTTAGAGCATTGGCATCACACCAAATGCCAAACACCAAACACTACACCCCATGAGATGTGGCAAATGCCAAATTTTTCTGGTCTTGGATGACTCTTCTGGTCATGGACGACCTTTCTGGTCTTGGATGACTCTTCTGTTCATGGACAACCCTTCGGGTTTTGAACGACCTTTTTGGTCATGGACGACCCTTCTAGTCTTGGACGACCTTTTTGGTCTTGGACGACCCTTCGGGTCTTGGACAAACCTTCGGGTCTTGGACAACCTTTCCGATCTTGGACAATCCTTTTGGTCTTGGACGACTGTTCTAGTCTTGGATGACCTTTCCGATCTTGGACGACCCTTCGGGTCTTAGACGACCTTTCTGGTCTTGGACGACCCTTGGGGTTTTGGACGACCTTTCTAGTCATGGACGACCCTTCTGGTCTTGGATGACCTTTTTGGTCTTAGACGACCTTTCTGGTCTTGGATGACCCTTTTGGTCTTGAACGACCTTTCCAGTCTTGGACGACCCTTCTCGTCTTGGACAACCTTTTTGGTCTTAAACGATCCTTCTGGTCTTGGACGACTTTATGGACAAATTGGAGATAGTTCAATTTTTAGTTCACCAACAGGCCAAATAGAGGTAGAGCTCTTCCCCCAGTTGTGAAGGACTTAGCAATGGTAGGGAATAGAGGTAAGCCTTTAGATCCTCGAACGCTTGCTAACACTTGGTAGTCCATTCAAAATACTTCTTCAGCATGCGAAAGAAAGGTAAACACTTTTCTGTCGCCCTTGATACAAACCTGCTCAAGGCGGCTACTTTTCCATTTAAACTCTGCACTTCTTTCACATTCTTTGGGGGGGCCATCTCTACTATGGCTCTGATCTTGTCTGGTTTAGCCTCGATACCTCTTTGAGACACCAAAGAACCAAGAAATTTTCCCACTGTCACTCCAAATGTGTACTTACTTGGATTGAGCTTCATGTTGTAAGAATGAAAGGTGTCGAATGTTTCCTTGAGATCCTTCAGATGGTCATCCTCCCTTCGGCTTTTTACCAGCATGTCGTTAACATAGACTTGGACATTCCTCCCGATTTGGTTTGCAAACATCTTGTTCATGAGCCTTTGATACGTCACGCCTGTGTTCTTGAGGCCGAATGGCATTACTTTGTAGCAGAAGAGGCCTTGGCTAGTGATGAATGAAGTTTTTTCCACTCATCTATTCGAATCTAATTATAACCTGAAAAGGCATCCATAAAGCTTAGCAATTGATGCTGTGCACTAGAGTCTACCAGTACACTGACTCGAGGGAGAGGGTAGTTATCCTCGGGGCACGCTTTGTTCAGGCGTGTAAAGTCTACGCACATCCTGCACTTTCTGTTGGCTTTCTTAACCATTACCACATTCACTAACCAATCAGGGTAGTATACTTCCATGATGAAGCCCGCCTCTTGTAGCTTACCAACTTCTTCTACTATTGCTTGGTCTCATTCTTAGGCAAACACTCACTTCTTCTATCGGACGAGTGGAAAAGAAGGCGACACATTCAGCCTGTGTACCATGATTGATGGGTCGATTCCTGGCATGTCTTCATGACTCTAGGCAAACACGTCCTGATTCTCCTTGAGGAAGGCTACAAGCACTTGGCAAACCGTTGGGCTGGTGAGAGTGCTGATCCTCGTGGTTCTGTCTAATCTGGAGCTATCTAGGGGTATCTCCTCAAGCCTCTTTATAGGTTCCGCTCCCGTCCACTGTTCCTTTATACTCATGGTCTGTAGATGGTCGTCCATCTCTAGCATCGCAATATAGCATTCACATATGGCTACCTGATCTCCTCGCAATTCCCCTACTCCGTACTCAATGGGGAATTTGATCATCAAGTGGTAGGTTGAAGTTACGGCCTTCTATGAGTTAAAGGTTGGTCGTCTTATGATGGCATTATAGGCGGAGGAGCAATCGACAACAAGGAATGCAACATTCCTAGTGATTTGCTGAGGATAATCCCTAATTGTTACAAGCAATGTGACTACGCCAAGGGGGTATACTTTTGTTCCTCCAAACCTAACGAGTGGAGCATTGGTTAGAACTAGACATTCTCTGTCGATACGCATTTGTTGGAACACCGGGTAGTAGAGAATATCTGTGGAACTTCCATTGTCAACCAAGACCCGGTATGTGTTATAGTATCCTACTCAGATGCTAACGACGAACATGTCGTCATGCGGGTAGTGAAGACGTTGAGCATCTTCTTCAAAGAAACCAATAACGGGATTATTGACTCGTGGCATCTTTGGGACGACACTTGTTAGCTGAATGTTCTGAACCATTTTGAGGTAAGTATTTTAGGCCTTTTTGGACAAGCCGATGGTCGCCATGCGTCCTATAATCATCCTTATGTCTTCTAAGGGTGGTTTGGGACACTCGTAGTCCAGTCGGGGGGCTTGCTCTTGAGGAGGCAGATCTGTTCTCTCCCTGCTGACGAACTTCTATAACTTCCCTTGCCGGATAAGTGCTTCAATCTATTGTTTTAAGTCGTAGTAGTCGGCTGTGTCATGACTGTGATCACGGTGGAAACGGCAGTATTTGTCTTTAGACCGTTTGTTGGGATCTTCCTTCAGCTTTTTGGGGAAGGTTAAGGCTCTTTTGTCCTTGATTTGCATTAGAACTTGGTCGATTTGGGCGGTCAGCGGAGTGAAGCTTGTGAACCTCCCCATAGGGGGCTTAAAGCGCTTGTCATCCCTTCATTCTTCAGTTCTTGCCATCTTCCGCCCTCTGTCCTGTCGCATATCTTCTTGCCTCTCTCTCTTCTTAGGCTTTTCCTCGAGAGCCAACAGCGCATCTTCGACATTCATATACTTTATGGCCCTGTAAAGTACATCCGACATGATTGTTGGGTCATTCTTGTGTAAAGAAAATAGAAATTTACCTTTTTGTAACCCATTTGTGAAGGCTACCACAAGTATTTTGTCATCAACTTCATCGATCGAGAGCGCTTCCTTGTTAAAGCGGGCTATGTAAGATCTCAGCGTCTCTTCCTCTCACTGCCTGATACTCATCATGCATGCAGTAGACTTCTTATACCTATGCCCCCCCTAATAAAGTGTGAGGTGAACTGGGCGCTTAGCTCCTTAAAAGTACTAATGGAGTTAGGCGTCAGCTGGCTAAACCAAATTCTCGCAGGACCCTTCAGCATTGTAGGAAAGGCTTTACACATGATCTCATCTACTACTCCTTAAAGGTGCATCAAGGTCTTGAAAGTCTCTAAGTGATCAAGAGGGTCCTTGGCTCCATCGTAGCTTTCTATCTGTAGCATGCAAAACTTCTGCGGTAGGGGTAAGGAGTTGACGGATGTGGTGAAAGGCGAATCAATTTAGTGGACTAGATCATTGAGCTAATTGGACACCCATCCTTTAAGGGAATTCATCATAAGGTCCATTCATTCCTTCATCATCTGCATCTCTGCGACAATGTAGGGTGGAGCCGTATCAGTGACATGTGGACGGCTCATGTCTTGTCGCTCTAGTCTGCTTGGGCCATTACTACCTTCCAGCTCCTCTCGGTATCTTCGCTCGGCATTGGTACCTTCTTGGTCCTCCTCCTGAATGCCTTGCCTTGCATTCTTTTGGCACAGCTGCTCTTCTAGATCGTTGTTTTGCTTAGTGAGGCGTTCCACGGCTGCAGTGAGAGTCTGCATCTGTCTCTCGAGTGCAGTTGGACGTGGTTCGTCTCCTTAAACATTGTTGGTGGTCGCCATCGAGCGAGAAAGTACCATGAAACTTTTTGTCCGAGAAGTGATAATATGGCTTACAAGTGAGTCACACAGTTCTCGCACATTCGAAATAGCACCTGCTCAACAAAAGAGAAGACCTCACAGATAGCACTAATGTGGTGCCAGCCAAATACTCTTCGAAGGTCAAGTTAGAACTTCTTACAACTCTAGAGTGCTAGAGTTTGGGGTAAATTATGCATACCTTGATTTATGAGGTTCTTGGGTTTTTATAGTGGTAGGGATCGACCTCCTTTCCTTAGGCTAAAGTTTTTTCCTTATAGGAGTCTTCATGAGCGTATTTGGCGGAACCCTTTCCTTGTAGGAGTCCTTTTGAGTAGCACTAAATGTGAAACGCAAGATATTTCCTTATATATGCAAACGTGGGGACCAAGCTAAGCTACGTCAAGGTCATCAGCTCCGCCTAATCCCTTCAGCATTTTTGTCATCAGCTACCCATACCATTTACCTAAGGCCATCCCGTCAGCTTTGAGGCGCTCTACATGGACTCTTTAATGTCGTCGTTTTCCAATGGATCCTAACAGGTTTAATTGGAGTATCATTTTATACCTTTTCAAGGGCGAGTACTATTATTGTAATTTTTCCCTTATCAATGTGTGTTAGAATTTCCAAGACAATTCAATTAGCAAAGGATTTTATTTTATCTATACTACTATTTAAAGGGATTCTTCTACTTGGAATCCTCTTTTTTTTTTGTTACACCCCTATATTTAAATAGAGACAAAACTAAAAGATAATCCGGTAAAAATACAACTCTAACTCTCACTAAAACATTCCCTAAAAAATAGTCACTCTCTTGTTGATTTTCAAATTGCTTTATCCATTTACTAGCCTTATCATAATTTCCCTTTAAAATTTTTTTTTTTGGATAAGTTTGTTTTGAAAACATGGATTAGTAGGAGAGTTCCCTATTTTGTTGACATTTTAAGTGGAGTTTGAGATATATTTTTACCCGGTTGTCCTCAAGTTTTTTCCCTGTTAAACGTAAGGTTTAATGGTATTTTAGAACCACTTAAAAGTCCAATCCAAATAAGGGAATCCTCTTATAAATAGTATAAAGAAATTAGATTCTCAAAAATAAAAATTATATATATAAAAAATAAAAACACGGATTTTTTTTTTTTTTTTGGCTACAAAATAGGACCACTAAGCTAAAAAATAAAAAGTTACTAATAAGTCATAAAACTATTATTAGTAAACTATTTAGTTTCTTAGGTTTATCTATTTAACTTTGTTGCCAAGTTGATATCAACTCTTTTATTATATTTATTTTTTTAGAAACATATAACACAACTAAAAACCTATAAACAATAATTTAAATTTAATATTAAGAATATAATCTAACTTATTCATAATTTAAAATTAAGAAACTAACAAAAATCATAAATTAAGATATAAATGTAAAAAAAGAACAAAGAATATACCTATTTGTTTCCTCTATCACTTTGAGAGATGAAAGTGTGAGTATGTAACAAAAACCTAAACCAATTATTAAAGAAAATAACAAATGAGTACAATAGTTTAATATTATGAATTGTGTTAATCTATCTATCAATTTCTAAATGAATTCATGAAGATAACAAATGAGTACTGATCGTACACAAAAATCAGTAGGCTGAATGCTCCAGGCTACTATGAAAGTTTGATGACCTAAAGAGAAAGAAAGACTATCAAAGGTGGTCGGGGTGAACCGGCCAAGGACCCTCTGACGGTTAAGTAAGTTTTCTCTCTAGAACTCAAGGATAGTAGATCTATGAATGGTAAAATGTACCTTGGGCTAATGGGCTCAGATACTTTTTATAAAGAGTTTTTAGTGGATCTACTTGTTCAAATCCACTACCATCATGGGAGATGTGTGTAGTTGGTGGAGAAAATGGAGGGATTTTGGGGAATCCTCTCCACAATTAGAAATGATAGATCGTGGTTTGATGGCTTGGTGTTAATAGAGAAAATCCTCTAAAATTTGTTAAATGTTATTTGGTCATCCATGTCTTTGAGTCTCATGGGCGACCAGGTCACTTTGGATGGTCATGACGCTAATGGTTAGATCTTATTCATATCTGTGATGCTTTGGTTGGGTTTCCTTTCTTGTAAAATAGTTTGGACGTAGCTTGGTCATAGACGACCATCATGGATGAATGAAACTTAATTTAATCTACCATCTGTTGTCCCCTTGTCCTTATGTCATCCATGTCACTATTGAAAATTTTGTCGTTATTATATATATTTTAAATATGGCAGTTTCTCAATGGTTGATGAACTTTCCAGGTGGCATCTCGAGGGGGTTTAGGTTCTGACATCCTAGATGCTAACATGTGGCTTAATCCTAGCGGTCTGCAAGTCGCGTCATTTCGTTCTTCAAAAAATTGCCATATGGCGTATCCAAGTTGGTTTGCGTCGCTTCGGTGTCCCACCCTGTTGCCTATAAATTGGGCAATACATCTCCTACCCTCTCACTTTCCTCATATTTTCTCTTTTGACCCTCTCGTCTTAGTTCACTCTTCGCGCTTCTTCTAGGAGTCCTCTTCTGTCCTTAGTCCTTTCATCAAGCATCAGGGATTCTCTTCTTCTCATCTGTAGGTTTTCTCCTTTAGAATTCTTTACAAATGGCTAAGGTTGTAGTGTCTTTGTTTAGCGATAGAGGCGAGAAGGATATAGAAGAGTATCATGACCAATCTAGTAGTAACGGTAATAGTAGCAAGAGTAGCAGTACTGGTAGTGATTCTATGGACGAGCAATACTCGTTTAGAGTCCCTAGAGTTACCTTAGAGGTCCTCCAGGAGGAAATGAGGAAAAGGGCTGAATCTGGGTCGTCTGCTGGCCTATCCACCAGTGCTCAACTGTCCACTCCTTCTCTCGATGAAAAGGAGGATATTTTGTATTGTTGTGTCATGGACATTCCATCCAAAATAGATAAGAAGAGGCTTTACATGCTTAGGGGTAAATACCAAATCCCAGACGAGGTTAGTCTCTATCTTGCTGCCTCTAGTGAGTGGTGTTATACCCCAAATTCTAGGGTTGGTATATATAAGGCCTACCTATTAGGGGTCTTAGGTTTCCTTTGAACAGCGTTGCTAGGGAGCTCCTTTATAGGTTAGGTGTAAGGCCAAACCAACTTAACCCTAATGCAGGGAAGACCATTGTGTCCATGCAAGTGTTATGGAGAGAGGTTTTCAATAGGAACTGTCCTCTTATTGTGGCCTAGTTCTTGTATTGTTATAAACCCTCTAAGATAAGCTAATCTTTAGGTTTCTATCAATTTTTCGCTACGGATTCTAGTTATAGGTTGATAAGGTCTCTCCCTTCATTTGATAGACTCTGAAAGATGAAGTTTTTCTTCATCTCTGGGTGTTGGGTAGGGAACCTTGTTATGGTAGGTAGGGATCCGTTCCCTTCTTACACTGGTGAGATAGGTTGTCTACGTCTTAAGGGTATGTTGCTTTATTTAGCTCATCTTACCTATTCCATCATATTTATCTAACTTTATTTTTCTTCTTCTTTTCAATTGTGAGACGTCCTTCCCTAGCCAACTTCTATCTAAACCACGAGCGCACTCCTTTGCTGATAGAACCTTCCATTTCTTAGTGAAGCTTCGTCGTCTACCAACTTGGGGGCTTGGACCTGAACCTACGGAGGAAGCTTTAGCTTACGAACTTACTATCCATCATCGTAAGTTATACACACATTTGTTTTTTTTTTTTTTTTACTCGTCTCAAACATTGATGATCTTTTTTTCTTTTTCTTGTAGGAATGGCAACTATGAAGTAGAACAAAAGAAAAGGCCTTGTTGTTGGTGGTGAGGTCGTCCAAATGAGGGATGACGTCCCTATTCAAACTCATCCACTTACTCCATCTATATTGAAGCTCGCCCCTCCAGCCTCGTTGGAAAAAAGGAAAACCGTGTCCAAGAAGCTTGACACAAGTAAGCTTCCTAGCCATCGAGGTAATAAAAGGCCAAAGGTCGACTCCTTGACGCCGTCCACGACTCCTGTCGTGGTTCTTGACCCTGCTGCTCCTACTGCCTCTGCTCAACCACCTGTTGTTTCTAAGGTCGATGCTTACCTCCCTTCATTTGTTGCCAAGCCATCTAACTCCTCTCCCAAAGCCCCTCCTCTTGAAGACAGTCCCACGACTCTTTTAAGGAGTGAGAACCTGGCCTAGAATAGGTTCAAATAAGTGGTGAGGAATGAGGACATCTCCATATGCTATGTCTATCAAGGAATTTAAGCATTCCATGATCCATGATCGCAGTCCAGTTCAATATGTCTTATACACTTAAAACATTTTAAGTGTATAAGACATATTAAACTGGACCGTTGTGAGATTTATTATTCTATTAACGACTGTCAAATGAATAATAAATCTCACAACTTTCATTTACTTAAACTCTCAATCCTAAGGGAATAGTGAACCCAATCATGAAATGTAAGTCGCATTAATATATCAGGAGTGAGATCTAGACAAATGGTCAAAACCTCAGTATGTTGAGCAACCACACGTAATGTTGAAGGAACACATATTCTTAAGATGGAATTCATAGTTTCTTTAAAAAGATATAAAATATTCCCTTGAGATAAGTTTAATGGGTTTAGTTATTCAGAGTGTTAGGCCTAACCATTTTAGTAAAGAGTTACTAAAGTTGATATTTTATGAAAGTAGATTTCATAAAATATATATGAATATCTTGAAAGATTAAGCTGGGTACTCAAGGATCAAGAGGTAGTAATTTTCAAAGTGATAGTTACACATTATGACTTTGAATTACTACAAATATTTTCATGAAGGAGTTATATATTTAATAAAGTCTTAGGATATAATTTATTAATAGGGCATAGAATGCATTTATATTTATATAGTGGTATTAAATATAATTAATAGTAACTTTCGGCTTGTCAAGAATTGACAGATAAGTCCAAAGCTCATTAGAGTTAGAGCTCTATTTGTCCCTTGTGGTCACACTCCAAGCCACACACTAAAACCTAATTGGGCTGGCCCAAAAGGCTAACCCAATTAGATAATCAATTATTTATTTAATAAAACTTATTAAATAAAATAACTGCCTAAGTACAGAAATATACGTATGAATAAAAGAGAGAAATATTTAGAATTTTCTCAAGATACTTGGTTATTCTCTTAAAGAAATACGTATAGAAATGATTGAAAGACCACACATCTTAGGCACATTGTGGAATTGGAGTGAAGATTGAAAGTCTTCCCAAGTTTAAACTTTATCTGGTTTTTGAATTTCACTGCATCAAGGTACAACTTCTTGTTCTTTGTTTTTAAAACTAAGATGTTGCATGTTATCTCACATGAATGAAGTAAATCCGTTTATATTCTGTTGCGTGTTTTTGTATGAAATACAAAACTGTATCTTTCTATATGTTTTTCCAACAAGAGAGAGAGAAAGAGAAGACTGCTCTGGAGGGGTTAGGCCCCCTAATCTATTGAACATTGCCCTTTACGGGCTTGCATCCTCTAGCTTGCATCCTTGCCCTTTTTGCTCACACCTAGGAGCTCGCACCCTTGCTTCAATCGTCTTCGCTCCGTGCGTGTACATGCAAAAACAAAAGAAACAAGCCAGCAGACAAGCAAAGAAACAAATGGAAGGAAAAGCATGACAAAGACAAGCCAGGAAAAGAGGCCAATAGGGGCAAACAAACATGTGAAGCACTTGAAAAGGCAAAGAAGCATATTATCAAACAAAAGGGGGTGTCCTAAGTCTTAGGACATATGTGATTCACTTGTTAGGAATATCAGTCAATATTTTATGTAATTGGCTAATCCTTTGACAAAACGTACTTTACTTGTATTTGGGTATTTATATGTATTTTTAATACTTCAAGAAACAAGGTTTCAAGATCAAATGTTAAAACCATTCAAGTCTGTCCAAAAAACAAGCCGAATAGTGCAAATTCATTAAAACTCGATAGCTAGCTTGACAATTGCATCTATCGAGCTTAAGAAAGCTGTTTCAGCCCGTGTGCTAGACACCTGCTTGACAGCTCCTATCTGTCGAGGTTTACGAATTTCAAAATTCTGATATGATTTTCTTGGGATTCGTGAATGTGTCTTTGGGCTTTCTTTTCTCCTAATTGTAGACATATAAAAGGATTATTTTAAGGGTCGTCAAAGAGTACACAAGTTGCACAAGTGTTGAGCAAAGTTTGTTCAAGTAAATTGTGACTGAAGATGAAGTTTTGCTCTAGTTCATCATTCTTGTGAAGAAGTTGTTGTGTTTGTACACTATAGGATTTTGTGACCAAGCATTTTCTTGATCTTCATCGTGGATGAACTGAATAACTTTACAACCAACAACTTTCTTTAGTTAGTGATTGAAGTCGTGTACTGGAATCCATACAATTGGTTAGTCACGTACTGGAAATCGTGCATCAAAAGGAGAAATTGTCACTACAGAACAAGTCCAATTGGGTATTGGGGTAAGGGTTCAACTGTAGGTTATTATAAGGTACTAGGATTCTTTTACTTGTAACCGGTTGTTGTGATAATAGTGAAATTTCGAGATTGGTGACTTTAAAATCACCCGGTGGGATTTTTGCTGTGTAGATTTTCCCCATTCGTAAAAAAATCACTGTGTCAATTTATTTTTCGCTACATATTTAGTTTAATTGGTAATTTGTTTGTGCTACCACGCGTTTGCATATTAATTTGATTAATTAATAACTTGGCTAATTAATCAATTAATTTAATCATAAGGGGTTAATACATTTTTAGCCTATCACTAGGAGGACAAATGTAGGCTTGGATCGAGTGTCCGTAGTTCCATTGGATTGGAGTATGGATGACACACAGACTTATGTATGAATATATAGGCAAGCATGCAAAGATGCAAAGAAAGCCAAATGGGTGGCACAAAGTAAGCATGGCAAGCATATCAACATCGCATAGAGCAGAGAAAGGCATATATCAAGCACACCAACACCACGGGGGTGTATCTCACAAGTGATTACATCCAAACAAACCTTAGGAGGGACGGATGTAACCACGCAAGCATAAGCCCACAGAGGGCATAAAGCATGGTAAAGCCTAGATCTAGAGAGGCTAACATGAAGATAAAGAATAGAAGCAAGTAAGCAAACATAGACATGCAAAGGAAATAATCCAAACCCTTTAATATAAGCCTAGATTTGCAGATGTAGGCCTAGACCACAATATCTAGATCTACATCCTATCAGAAGGGACAAAAAGCAAGAAAGAGAGATATCAAGGGACAAAAAGGGCTAAAGTAGCACATGGCATAGCAACCAACATAGATCTAGACACACAAGCATGACATGGAGCACATAAACACATAGATCTAAGGATAGGAACATAGATCTAAACACTAACATGTAGATATAAGCAAAAACATGGCAAAGAACACATAGGCATTTGAATCTAAGCATAAACATGGCAAGGAGGCTAAAAACATATGGATCTAAGCACAAACATTAAATTTAGACATATCCTAACCCAAGAAGGCTAGGCCAACAACATCAAAGCGATAAATCATAACATAAGCAAGGAAACATGCTATAAAAACTATAAAGATATGCTAGGAAGCAAGAACATACTAGGAAAAGCAATAAAAACATTTTATTAAGCAAAACAAAGCTAGGACAAAGCAATAAAGAGAAAAGGGTGTGGATTGTAGTCAAAAAGCTACATCCACACCCCTAAACCTCAAATCCGAGGTATGGAACCAAGGAGAGGAAGATTATGTGCAAAAACACTACCTTGAAGATCAAAGAAAAAAGATGAGGATCTAAGGTGTTTGAGAGTGTTTTGATGTGTTTGGATGTGTTTAGGAGAGAAATTAGAAAGAGAAGATAGAGAGAATTTGCCCAAAACTGCTCAGAA
Organism: Quercus suber; assembly: GCF_002906115.3. NCBI lineage: Eukaryota > Viridiplantae > Streptophyta > Magnoliopsida > Fagales > Fagaceae > Quercus > Quercus suber. The sequence goes on from NW_027069471.1 coordinate 3,307,992, forward strand.
AATCCTTTTTTGGGGGGGTGGGGGTAAAATGAGGGGTCTGAGGGCATTTATAGTGAAAAAGTGACTCCTCGGCTACTAGTGCACCTTGACGAGCCACTGGCCACCTTATTGATGTTAGCAATTCTGGCCTTTTCCCGATTCAACTTTAGATGCATATTTGAAGGCATTTCTTGACTCATGTTAAGTTGATCTTGGTGTCTTTTGAAAGCTCTAGATATTTAGTTTTCAAAACACTAAAGAAATTGAAAATCCAATGGTCGGTCAAAAGTTACGACCTCAGGAAGAGTGTTGATGCGGTTTTCACAATTTTCTAGATATCTCAGCCATTTTAATTCCAATTTTGACCCATGAATAGTCATTAGAATTGAATTTGATAATCTTTGCAACAGTGCTAGTCCCAACCCATTTTGAAGGTCTAATCAAAATTAGGATTTCTGGTGCCCCCGAGAGTCAACCTTGGGTCAAACTTGATGAAATCACCGAATAGCTCGGGTTTGATGTATAAACATGAAAAATGTCATTTTAGGATGATTTTGACCGACTTTGACTTTCGATTGACCCAGTGTTGATCTGGTGCATTTTGGTCAATATGACCTGAATGGCACTTCGAGTGCTCCTATACCCAAACGAGTTGTGCCATGTCAATCTAGATGCTTCCGTGGCCCCATGGAGAAAATATAATATTTTTGAAATTTTCGAGGCCCAACACGCAAATCAAGAGTGGAAAAAATACGATGTCAACAGCATGTTTAAGAAAGCAGGAAAGCTTTACACATAATAAAATACCTCAAAGCCAGTTTTTGGAAAAACATTTTTGATTTTTAAAAATAATTTACTAAGGATATAGTAAAAGCATTTTTTCAAAAAGAAAGCCCCGGAGGCTAATGTCAATTTCAAAAATTTTTGAAAGCCAATGTCCATAGATTAAGATCTTATCAAAAGCTCTAAATACTAAACTCTCTAAGTGTCCCCTATGAAGTCAAAAGTCTGTCGATGCCTTGCAGCGGTTCGACCACCCATCGTGGCGAAGCTCGCGCACCTTCGAAGTGCATACATAGGTTATGTATACGAGCTCGGAGCTCGGGTGATGTGAAAATGGGTAGACTTCTAGTGTGTGATTGGAAATAAGTCAATTTTAATTGAATTACCGAAGGTAAGTGAAGTCGCCACCAATCATTGGGTTTTTTTCTAGTGTGATTGGTCACCTGACTATATTTGATTTTATTACCAATCCTAGGCTAAGAAAAAGACTGTTTTTCGTAATCTAAAATGGATGGATAAAAAAAATCTTGATTCTTGAGTTCGGAAGTCTAGTTATGTGTGGGGAAGGTGTTAGGCAACCTATAACGCTTGTCCGTAGATAGTCCTTTGTTTTGGTAAAATCTTAATTTAAGGACATTAACCCATAACGCCTATCCGTAGACTGCCTTTTGTTTTGGTAAAATCTTAATTTAAGGACATTGACAATTTAAAATGAGTTATTGGCATTAGCTTTCGAGGCTTTAACATAATTGGGCTTTGAGGTTTGATTTTAGAAATGGTGTGGTCTTGATTAATGCTTCCTAGTGTGTTTGGAATTGTTGTCAAATTTCCATGACGAAAATTCGGCAGCATTTCACCTTATTTTCGTGATGGAAATTTGGCAGTGCTTCGCCTCGGGTGCATCATAGCACACAAAACACTATTCTCACTAAGCTTTTGCTATAAGAATACGACAACGGAGGTGCCCTATTTTCATGGTGAAAATTCGGCAAAGTTTCACATTTGGTGCACTATGGCGCACTAGTAGGATTTCATGCCTGTGTATACGGCGCGTGCCAATATGCTCATGCTGAGACGAGCCGAAGCCCCTCAAAGCATCAAACTTATTAATGCGTGTTGCATACATGGGGAAACCAATGTCATTTAGGTGACATGGATTAAGACAATCACACTGCGATGATCACACATACAATATAGCATGAATATGCACCTACAACAATTGCCTTGAGCACAAACCCATATTACAAGGTCAAGAGCACTTATGACTACAGAGGTTTGCTTTCTTAGCCACAAGAGTCCATCATACAAAGTGCACGATCACCCACATACAAGCATATATTAATACACATACATTACGCATAATGTTACCACACAGAGTGGGAAAGTAAAGCAGACATTGCCAACGTTCTAAGAGTACGGCCCTGCAAGGTACAAGAAATGTAAATCAGACATTGCTATAGCCAAGGAACGCAACCCAAGCAAAGTGCAGGAAAGATATATGAAACATGCCTACATCCAAAGAGTATGGCCAAATAAGGTACAAGAAATATAAAACAGACATATGCCATACCCTAAGAATGCGACCTAAAGCTAGATACAAGATGAGAACCCTAAAACAAGGCTCTATAGAAGGGCTGAGAGAGAGAGAGAGAGAGAGAGAGAGAGCATGCAATGACAAAGGAAACAAGCCAGTAGACCAGCAAAGAAAGAACCAGAAAGAAGGCATGCAAAAGGGCAAACTAACAAAGAGAGCCAAATGGGGGAAAACAAGCATGTTAAGCACACGAAGGGTGAACAAACACGTTATCAAATAAAAGGGGGTGTCCTAGGAGGAAAAATGTAGGTTTGAAGGATGTCTATTGCTCCATTAGATTGGAGTATGGACGCACATGTGCCATCAAGTAAAATTCCTAAAAGGGACTGGGGTCTTATGTATCAAAGACGGGTGTAAACCCACACGAGCTGGTAGGAATTAGGCATGATGACACAAGCAAGCACAAGGACTTATGCATGAACATGTAAGTAGGTGTGCAAAGATGTAAAGAAACAAAGAGAGCCAAATGGGGGCACAAAGCAAGCAAGGCAAGCATAACATCACATGGATCAGAGAAAGGTTATGCATCAAGCAAACCAACATCATGGGGATGTGTTCTCACAAGTGGTCACACCCAAACAAACCACGAGAGGGATGGATGCAACCACACAAGCAAGTGGCCCTAAAGACTAACAAGCACAAGTCCATGGAGGGCACAAAGCATGGCAAGAACCTAAATCTAGCAAAAAAAAAAAGGATATAAAGCATAGAAGCAAGCAAGCAAGAAAACGCATGCATAAAGGAAATGATCCAAACCCTTTGATGTAGGCCTAGGTGTATGAAGTAGGCCTAAACCACAAGATCTAGATCTACACCCTACCTAAGGCTATAGCAAGCACTAGGCATAGCATTCAACATGTAGATCTAGGCATAGACATGGTAAGGAGCACATAAACATGTAGATCTAAGCATAAACATGGCAAAAAGCATGGAGACAAGTAAATCTAAGCATAAACATGGCAAGGAGCACATGAACATGTCGATCTAAGCATAAACATGGCAAAAAGCACCTAGGCATATGGGCTTAAGCACAAACATAGTATTTAGGCATATCTAGCCCAAGNTATATTAGCAGACATGCTAGAAAAACTATAAAACATGCTAGAAAGTAAGATATAGCAAGAGATATATTATGGAAATCAATAAAACATATTATAATGCAAGATAAAGTAAAGGGTGTAGATGTATAGTAGCTAAAAAGCTACATCTACATCCTTAAAACCTCAAATCCAAAGTCTTAAGACCAAGGAGAGGAAGAAGAGTACAAGAACATTACCTTTTGATTGTTGAGAAAACAGAGAAATCAAAAGTTTTGGATGTGTTTGGGAGAGAATATAAGAGGAAAAGAGAGAGAATCTGCCCAAAAAAGTGCTTCAAAATGCCCAAAATCCTTTTTTTTTTTAAATCTGAGGGTCTAAGGTGTTAAATAGGCTTTTGGCACACTTCTAAAGGCTTGGCGCACCTTTAAGGTGTGCTAGTCAGCCTAACAACCACTTTATATGCACCATGTTAGGTATGCTAACATCAGCAATTTTGTCTTTTTCCTACCTGATTTCGATTGCATATTGGAAGGCCTTCTTGGACTTCGATTGAGTTGATCTTGGTGTCCTTGGAAATGTCTTGATGTTTAGTTTCTAGAACACTAAAGAAATTGAAATTCCAACGATCGAATCTAGTTATGGCCTCGAGAAGCTTGTTGATGCGCTCCACACGGTTTTCGAGATATCTCAACCATTTTAACTCCGATTTCGACCCATGAATAGTCATTGGAAAGGGAATTCAATAATATTCCCAATGACATTGGCCCCAACCCATTCTGATAGTTGGATCAAGCCTAACAACCACTTTATATGCACCATGTTAGGTATGCTAACATCAGCAATTTTGTCTTTTTCCTACCTGATTTCGATTGCATATTGAAGGCCTTCTTGGACTTCGATTGAGTTGATCTTGGTGTCCTTGGAAATGTCTTGATGTTTAGTTTCTAGAACACTAAAGAAATTGAAATTCCAACGATCGAATCTAGTTATGGCCTCGAGAAGCTTGTTGATGCGCTCCACACGGTTTTCGAGATATCTCAACCATTTTAACTCCGATTTCGACCCATGAATAGTCATTGGAAAGGGAATTCAATAATATTCTCAATGACATTGGCCTCAACCCATTCTGATAGTTGGATCAAAATTAAGGGGTTTGGTGCCCTCAAGAGTCAACCTCAAGTTAAACTTGGTCAAAGTTGACAAAAATTTTGAGTGGCTCGGGTTTGATGTAGAAACATGAAAAATGTTTGTTTGGGATGATTTTGACCAATTTGACTTTCTGTCAACCTAGGGTTTACCAATGGCATTTTGATTTTGACTTGAAATGGCGCTTTAAGTGCTCTAATGCCCGAACGGGTTGTGCCATATTAATTGAGATGTTTCCATGGCCCATGGAAAAAATTTAATATTTTTGAAATTTTCGGAGTCCGGCACGCAAATTGAGAGCGGACAAAATATGTTATCTACAAGAGTTAGAGATTATTTTTTAGCATGTTATCCTTAAGTTTTATTTTTACTTTTTAGTAGGTTTTTTTTTTTTTAATTTTATTTTTTTTAACTCGAAACTTTGAATAAAAAGAAAAACCAAAGGTAATAGATTAAGGAGCCATAAACTAGGTAATCAAGAAAAAAAATGGAAAAAAAAAGAAAGAAAAAGAAAAGTGAAAACGTGGATGCTTAGTTTGAAAGCCGTGTACCTATTTTGTAGGCAATGTTATATGTGGGAAATAGAGATGCATTTTTATTATGTTATCCTCAAGTTTTGTCGTTACTTAAACTTATAGTGTAAGAGTATTTTTGAAAAAAAAATGTCCATTTTAAAATAGGGAAAACCCTAGTATATATTGTATGTATTTATATTATTTTATTATTAGAGCTTGGTTTAACTCTAGTACATTAAAACAAAATAAGATTTCTTTTAAAAAGGTATAGAGATAAGCTAAACTCATTTTATTAATCAATACTAGCCTCATCACACGTGTTTCGTGTGTACAATGAGGCTTTTTTTTAAGTAGTCCTGTTTTGTAGAGAAAAAACTATGTTTTTTATTTTATTTTATATATATATAATTTTTATTTTGAGAATCTAACTTATGAGTGGATAAAAGTAATTTGAAAATTAACAAGAGAATAACCTTATTTTTTAGGCCATGTTGTAGTGAGATTTAAGTTGTATTTTTACCGAATTGTTATTTAATTTTATCTTTACTTGAACATAGGAGTGTAAGGGTAATTTTTACAAAAAGCCCTAGAGTCTAGAGCCCCTAAATAACAGTATAGATAAACATCCATACACACACAGGTACACGCTCGCTTCTCAAATAATAATAATAATAAATAAATAAATAAATGCGAGGGTTTATACTTTACACTCATATTTCCCAAAGTACCCAATTTCCAAGCGGGCAAAAGGGAAAATCTGTAAAATACGTAAAGGCATATTTAGAAGAAGTAATAGAAGAAGAAGAGGGAAGATCGGCCGATCAGCTCTCCCAAAGAAGAAGACGAGCCAGAGGAGATCGGCGTGAGAGAAGGAGAGAGAGGAAACTGATTTTGGGTGCAAGGGGCACTCTCAAAACGCAGCGTTTCAGGTTAGGATTTTTACCTTTTTATTTTATTTTTATTCCCTCTCCTCGCCGTGTCCGATTGTCCTTTACGCGTACGACACAGGCACGGCAGGCAGATTGCCGTGTCCGTGCTTTAATTGGAGGGAAGGAGGTTCTTCTAATACTAACATAACATAACAACTGTAGAGATAATTTTGAAATAGTTCCAAGAATGCATATTTTAATTCTGATCAATAAATGTTTGGTTGATAAGCTCTTTAGGGATATACTTTTGAAGTTTAAATATTTGGATAATTTTTCTGATCAATGTGCTGAGACTGTTTTTCTTAAAAAAAAAAAAAAAACCAAATAAGAAAAGACAAGCTTTTTAAAATTCTAAAAAGAGAGTTGTAAGCTAAAGTAGCTTTGGAACGAAAGGACAACTCCATTAGAAACACCCAGTTGAGCTACAAGGCTCTTAGCGAATACTTAATTGTAGTTGAAGCTGTAGCAATGTAGATTAATATAGATTACTTTGGTGAATCTATGTGAATGGAAGTTTATATGAAATAAAGATGAGTCTAGTAGAACTTGTATGGAAAAGAAGTTATATGATACAGGTACTATTAGCATTTCCTTTACAAGTCTTTAATCTAAACAAAGTATGACGTGAAACAGTTTTTGTGACTTATTAGAAAAGAAGTGATGCACTTTTGTTTGCATGATTCCCAATTTTTTATTTATTTATTTCTGTTTACAGCACTGGTGCATTGATGGCTGCAGAAGAGGACTCCATTGAACAAGCTGCAGCAGCTCGCCGTGAGCGGCTCAGAGCTCTTAAAGCTGCTCAAGAACTGCTAAACACTCCAGATGAGGATTCTGGTCAAGTTGAGTATAAGACAAATGATGAGAATGGAACTAATGAAGAAAAGTGAGTGTACAATATCTTCTCTTTTTGAAAATTTTTTCTTCTTCTTTCCATTCATTATTTTCTAATTTCCAATTTGTTATGCTGTTTTGTTAGTGTATGAGTGTATGAGTGTATGGTGTAGGCCTTTTTTGTAAACCCTTGTAAGTTTTACGTATTAGTGCTTACTTCCATTTAAGAATTTCAAATTACCAATGAAGGGATTCCAATAGTTGGTTTTACATTTTAACTTGAGCTTGCATCTATGAGGACATATGGGTTGTGATAGCTTTGCATTTTGTAGTGGAGCATTGCATGGGTTTTGAATCATTGGTACAAGGTGATGAAACATAACACTGATACTATAAGCTCAATTGGGGAGATAGTATAGCAAAGCATATAGAAAGTTCATGTACGACCTAGGGTAGATTTTTTCTCATGGTGTGCTGCTTTGGGGAAAATTTTGGCAACAGATAATCTCAAGAAGCTGAGGATAGTTATTATGGATTAGTGTTATTTGTGTAAGAGCCATACAGACTCCTTCATTTTAACATTGCTAAGGAGTTTATATCATTTTGCTTGGTTGGTATGAATTGGGTTGTTGTTGTTGGTGAGAATGAATTGGGTTGTTGTTGTTGGTGAGAATTGGGTAATGCCTAGCTGTGTGCTGGATCTATTATCATGTTGGAAAGGACACTATGGCTAGAGAACAGATGGAAGGCTGTTCTGTTATGCTTAATGTGGTGCATATGGAGAGAAAGGAATGCTTGATGCTTTGAAGGGGAGGAATTACCTTTTTTTATTTGATAAGTAGAGGAGGTACCTTTGTCAAAGTTGAAGTTTCATTTTTCAGGCTTTTTTATGAGTGGACTTTGGCTCTATTTCATTCTAGATTCTAAACTTGTTAGGGTTTCTATGTGTGAGTGTGTGTGTATATTCTTTCCTTTGTTATCTTTTGGCATTGCGTTTTGTATTCTTCCCCTGTACTAGGGTTGCACTCCTTTTGTTTTTGTTTTTTTGTTAAAAAAAAAAAAAAAAACCTTTTCATTTCTCATTATTTCCAACACTCTGATCTTGGTTACTTTTTGTATTTGGGAGGCTCTATATTGGCTCCTGAACTTAGTAAGCTTATTCTGCTGCATGTTCATTGACCAAAGGGGAAGGTTAACTAAGTTTTGTATTTAAGTAAAATAATCAAATCATGCTCAAAAGCCTTCTACTTTTTATTTTTTTTATTTTTTTTAAATTTTATTTCTTACCAATACATGGTAATTTGACTTCATATCATGACGAATGTACTTGTTTACTTCGATTGTTGCTGATGTTTTTAGATTATCAACAAGAATTAATTGGCATATAATACATGTTTGGAATGTGTAAATGTTTGTTCTATTTTTGGCTGTATGCATATTTGGCATCTGCTTTGCTAATTATGATCATGCGCTAACTTTAAATAATTTTGTTGCAGTAATTTGAACATGAAATTTCGGAACTATGTTCCTCATGATAAGCAACTTCAGGAGGGAAAGGTTTCTCCACCAGTGCTACCAAAGTTTGAAGATCCTATTGCAGCTGCACCTCTACCATCAGCAGAGGAGGTAATTGATTACTTCCATTGTGAAATTCTCTGAAATTCTCTGAATTAGTAGCTTTAACATGTTTGCTTTTAGTTTCATCTTCTATGTTTGTATGCTCTAATTTGAGAGAAATATTCAGGACCCATTTGTGAATATTGCTCCAAAGAAACCAAACTGGGACCTCAGGAGGGATGTGCAAAAGAAACTTGATAAGCTTGAAAGACGCACCCAAAAGGCATTATATAAACTTATGGGTAAGTAATTACAAGTTTCTTAATTTTTTTCCCCGCGAGTGTTAAGGGTGATGATGGTTACACTCAACTGTCCTTTAGTCCTTGTTATGTTAATTTATTTGCTGATTATCTATTGATTGATGTTTTTCTCTTCTTTTGCGACTTGGTTTTGTATCTGTTTTCTTTGCCAAGATGTTGTTATTGCTGTTCAATGTAAAGAACTTCATCAAAGTTCAAAAAGTTCAAACTAATGGCCACTTGGCAACATTTTTTAGGTTCCATAAGGTTTTGGTGACAAAGAATGCTCTTTCTGGGGCCTTTATTTTTCTTTTTTTTGATAGGTAAGAAAGATGTATATTCAAAAAACTGCTAAATGCAAAGTAGCACCAGCATATCAAAAGTACAAAAAAAGATGGAAAAACAAAAACATAAAAAAACACTAATTACAAAGAAGAAGAGAGCTAAGGAATAAAGGAAGAGAATCACTAGATGTGAGTCCCCGAACCCTAGCCCAATCAAAAAGAGAACTAGAAAAGAGAGCAAGCAGTTGGTTATTGGATCTATCCAAATCCTCAAACGTCCACCGATTGCGTTCCCTCCAAATACACCACATCAAACACAACGAAATTAAATTCCAAATGTGAGATGAATGCTTCCCCAATCAATTCCACCAACCAAAAAGAAAATCTGACACCGTACATGAGGGGTGAAATCCCAAAAATTCTAAAGACAAAGCATCATAGCCGATAAGCCTTTTCACAATGTAACAACAAATGATCCACTGTCTCCCTACAATGACACATAATACACCAGTCAACGAAGTCAAAGCCCCTAAGCTGCAAGTTACCTCCTTTGAGAATCTTATCCCATACGGCCGTCCAAACAAAGAAAGAGACACGTTGGGGTGCCTTAACCTTCCAAATACCTTTCCATGGAAAAACAATGGAAGAAAAACCATGTAACTTATGATAATACAAGGGGATAGTAAAGGTAAACTTCCATCTCATATGATCACCATTAGTCACTAAAGGTAAATTGGATGCCAAGAATTGAAAGAAATCATCCACCACATCTGCCTCCCAATCATTAGGACCCTAAATGAAATGAACATCCCAAGTTCTCCCATCCCCTTCTCCTTGACATATCAAAGATGATTCTATGGAAGCCTCTTTGTTTGCAGCAAAATTTTACAAGAACGAAAAAGCCAAATGGAGAGGAATATCTCCACACCACTTGTCTGTCCAGAATTTCACCCTATCTCCCACCCCAACCTTAAATAGGACAATTTTGCTAAAAACTTCCCAGCCCATCTGGATACTTCTCCACAAATGGCACCATGAACACCCCTTCCCAACTTAGAGGTACATCCCCCCAATTCTTCCCCAAATTTCAAAGCTACCACCTTCCTCCAAAGCCTATTCTCCTCGATCCCGAAACGCCAAAGCCACTTTCCTAGTAAGGCTTTATTAAAAGTGGTCAATTTCCTAATACCCAAACCGCCATTAGCAATAGGCATACAAACCTTATCCCAATCCAACAAATGTGTTTTAGAGTCACCCAACAAGAAGTCCCTTTGCAGCTTCTCAATTTTGTTTGCCACGTGTAGGAATGGTGAAAAGAGATAAAAAAATCAATAGGGAGGCTAAATAGTGTACTTTTAAGCAATGTCAGTCTATCACCTTTTGACAAATGCAACTTCTTCCACCTTGCTAACTTTCGTTCAAATTTTTCCAATATAGGGTTCCAAATAGAGTGGAACTTATGGGACGCCCCCAACGGCATACCAAGATAAGTCATTGGCAGGGTCTCAACCCTACAACCCAATATCTTTGCCAAAGCATGCACATTATTTACCTTCCCTGTAGGAACCATTTCACTCTTAGCTATATTAACCTTCAAATCGGTCACAGCCTAAAAACAAAGTAGCAACAATTGAACATGTAGGATTTGCTCTACCACTGCATCACAAAAAAAAATAGTATCATTCACAAACAGCAAATGTGAAACACATTCCCCTCTGCCCCTCCTACCATCTGCCCTAAAGCCATTGAGTAATCCTGCCCCTTCCATTCTCTTCACTATCCTACTAAACACCTCCATCATAACAAATAACATGGGAGACAGCAGATCCCCTTGTCTCAAACCTCTAGAGCTACTAAAGAAGTCAGCTGGAGACCCATTGACTAACACAGAAAACTGAATTGTAGAGATACAAGTTTGAATCCAGCTACACCATTTCTCCTCAAAGCCCATTTTCTTCAACAACTTTAGAAGTGCCTCCCAATTCACATTGTCATAAGCTTTCTCAATATCTAACTTACAGATCACCCCCGAAATCTTACTCTTCGTCCGGCTGTCAACACACTCATTGCCAATGAGAATTGAATCAAGAATTTGTCTACCTCCTACAAAACTATTCTAAGATTCAGATATCAGTTGATCTAATACTACTTTCAATTGATTTGCCAAAACCTTAGCCAAGATCTTATACATACTCCCCACCAAAATAATAGGTCTGAAATCTCGAATGTTAGAGGCATCATTCTTCTTAGGGATTAAAGCTATAAAGGTAGCATTAAGATTTAAGAGATTTCTCAAACTTACAGTGTTGATAAAATTCTTCAAAAACTGCTAAAACATCCCTTTCTACAACTCTCCAGCAATGATGGAAAAAGACCATAGAAAAGCCATATGGACTTAGAGCTTTATCCCCTTCCATATCTCTGACCGCTGATAGTATCTCATTCTTCTCAAACCTCCTCTCCAGCCAGCCCCTCTCCAACTCCCCAATTTGATCAAACTCTAGACCTTCCACAAAAAGTCTCCACTCTTCAGACTCCTGATACAGAGTTTTATAAAATTGAACTACTTGAGCAGCCACTTCTGCTCCTTCCTCATAAATCACCCCATCCACTTCTAAGAAACTCAGATGGTTATACCTTCTATGAGAATTAGCCATCTTGTGGAAGAACTTGGTATTATTATCACCCTCCTTAATGGACAACATCCTCGATTTCTGTCTCCATGAGATCTCCTCTAAATAAAGAAGATGCTTTACTTGCAATCTCATTTCATTTCTCTCATTCATCTCCGTTTCAGTGAGTCCAAGAACCCCATCCTTAGCATCTAATAACTCTAAAGCCCCCAATAATTCTTTCTTCTTGCGACTAACATTGCCAAATTCTTTGCGATTCCACTGAATAATGTCTTCTTTCAAAGCTTTCAATTTTTTAGCAAACACATAACTAGGTGTACTCGAAAAAGAATGGCGATTCCACCATGAATCAACTCTATCAACAAACCTTCAACCACATATTCTCAAACCGGAAGGGACTTTTCCCCGTCGCCATACCCCCTGCCTCCAAAAGAATTGGGAAATGATCTAAAACAGGTCATGGTAGAATCCGTTGGATCACATCCGAAAAGTGTTGCTCCCAATCATGTGACACCAGAGCTCTATCAATCTTGGACATGGATGGCTGGTCAGTACCACTAGACCATGTATAACTCCCTCTCTCCAATTGCAAATCTATCAAGTTTAGGTCCTCAAATTCAAAAAACTTTTCCATAGCCAGAGTAAGTCGAGACCCACCCCTCCATTCACTAGGAAAATGAACAACATTAAAATCCCCAAAACAGCACTAGGGAACATTCCAGTACTGCTGAATACCAACCAACTCATCCCACATATAACCGCTCATATTGTTGTCCTTTGGGCCATACACCCCTGAACATGCCCAAATAAAACCATCCTCCACACCTTTCCATTGAACCTACACTAAGAACGAACCCTCCAGAACCTCCAACTTTTCTAAAACCCTTCTATCCCACATAATCAAGACTCCCCCAGCCGTCTGATTAGCATCTAGAACTGCCCAATCCTCATACGGACAACTCCACAAACTACAAACCATCTGTCTATCCATGCCCTCAAGCTTTGTTTTTTGAAGGCATACAACATCACACTTTCACTCTTGTAACAAGTTTCTCACTACTAGACGTTTCTGGGAGTCATTCAATCCTCTAACATTCCATGAAATCATTTTCATCTTCATTAGTACTTTTATTTCCCCACTGCTTCTTCTACTACACTACCAACACTCTATCGCCCATCATAATTAACCGGGGAAATTAAATTCCTCAACTCTCTATTCCCTTTACTCGTAGAGGAGGCTGCCTTTTGGTTAATTGCTGCTTTCTTCCATCGTTCATTAACTACCTCCATCTCCCTTTCTAGTCTTTGAAGATAGTTGATGCACAACCTCTCATGATGGTTCATAGAAAGCCCAACCTCTATACTAAAACCTGGGATCCTTGAAACAACCAGCCTACTACCAATACCCAACACCTCAGTATCCTTGTGTATTTCCGTCGACAGGTCCAGCACCGGAGGAGCAATAGTGGACAGCAGATTGCAATCTGCCAAACTCTCCTCACCCAAAAGAGTCACTTCTGAGAAAGCCCCTCCCTCCTCCATTGAGACACCCAAATCAGATAGGCCACGATCTGACTTTGATTCGATCAATGCTAAATTGGGCTGATCAATCTCAGCCACATCTATCTGCCTGGTGCACTTGTCATCCACCCCCTGAATCAAATACACTCTACTCCCACTTCCAGCTTTATCCACACCATTGACACCAAAATCCACCAACCTAGCATCCATCATTCTCTGAAGGGCAACTGCCAAGAAAATACCCATCGAAAGTGGTGTATCTACCCTGTCGGCCTTACCCAGAGCCACTACAGAGTCATCAGAGCTGACCCCAGCACTATCCAACACCATCTGAGCCACCGTGTGGCCTTTGGAGCTAAACCCACCAGAGGAATTACATCTAACCTCCATCAGAGCCACCCCAAGGCAATCAGAACTATTCCTAGCCACCATCTAAGGCATCGCGAGACTGTCGGAGTTGAAACCATCCGAGAAGCTACAAACAACCTCTGTCGGAGCCACCGCACTTCCATTGGAGCTGATCCCAGCCTCCAGCTGAGTTAGTGTGAGATTGGCAAAGTTGAAACCACCAAAGAAACTACTATTACCCTCTATTGGAGCCACTGCAGTTCCATCTGAGCTGATCCCAGCCTCCATCCGACCCACCACAATCCTATCGGAGTTAAGACCGACAGATAAATCACTATTGACCATCATTGGAACCACCGCAGAACCATCGGCGCTAATCCCAACCTCCATCCGAGCCACTGTGAGACTATCGGAGCTGGTCCCAGACAAACAACTACGCTGAACAACCATCGGAGGCCCTGCCTGTCAATCTGCCACCACTTCAGTGAGCATCGGGGACTTGGGTTTGTCTGAGAGAGCTTCCACCGTTATCACCAAGTGGGCCAAGGTTGTCAGACTGGCCTTGGCGGATGGCTCACCCATTTCATGAGAGCTTGGGCTTGAGAAGCTTGCTGCGGTCAACTGAGTAGATCCCAAACAAGGTTGGGCCAACTTGGGTTTCAAACTAAAGTCTACAGTTGGCTTAATTTTACTTGTTTCCCGTGGAGCCCACTTAAAGCACTTTGGTCCACCTCTGTTATAATCCCATGAAACCCTCCTCTTTCCTTTCTCATCTATCTCCAAAGTCAAACCTTTCCCTCTCCAGCATGCATTCCTTAAATCACTCCCAATACCATAAACAGCTTCTTTTGAATTTGAATTAAACTGTAACGGAAATCTCAGTTTATTTCCTGCTGGTATTTTCTCTCCCAAATTAGTATCCCCATTAATGCTCCAAGGTTTCACAGCCCCTCCACCAGCAGCTAACGGGCAAGAATTGACCACCGGTCTACTGCTCACCACCCTCATTGCATGTTCAGGATCCGGCACCACCATCTTCTCCTCTCCTATCTGTGTCTTCCCCTTATCTGTGACACATAATTGCATTGGATGCTTTCTATCCTCTACTTTTACGTGATAGCCTTGCACCATTTCAGCAAAAGTTCTAGAGTTTTGAATCTCCGAAATTTTGCTGTGCAGTGGAGCAACCAATTTCAATTGGCTTGAGCCACCCACTGCATATTGTGAAGGATACATCATCTTTCCTAATTCAATCCCGAACATCCTCCAACCATTTTTTGCTCTGCCTTCAGGGATAATGACTGACCTCCTAGAGCCACCAGCTTTGAGTTCAGTCAATAATAAGAACTGCCCAAAAGAGTTGGCGCTCCTTTGGAGAGTATAAGCAATATCACTGTCCCTAAATGTAAAAAAATGTTTGGAATTAACCCCAACGACAATGTGCTCAATATTCTTCATCAGCCATTGCGCTACATTCTTTCCCATGAAAACTGACCTCATAGAGTATTTGCCACGCTCGAAAATCTGTAGCGAGAAATAACGTCCCCCTTCCTCTATAACTAATTGAAAAAGCTTGGATTCAATGAAGAAACTGTGATAGCCCCCCATATTTGATCGGAGAAGATGAAAAGAACAAAATATCTGACCTCATAGAGTATTTTCTCCATGTCTACGAATGTTTCTTTTCCAGAGAGTTTGGTCTTTGTGTGGTTGGTACATGGGTTCTTCTCTTGCTTCAGCATATGCTGCATGACATCCAATTTGGTATTACCTTGACTTTGAAGAGGTTCAAAATAGTTTGGACAGAAATCAAGTGTAGAAAGCTGGTTTAAGGATGGAGAAATGATGACCAATAGGACATTGTTTTCATTAGCATGACCAATAGGACATTTAGGGTGTTTGAGCTTGAGCATAGCTGGATGATGAAATTTTTTTGAGCTGTTTCCGCTTAAATGTGTTTGTTTTGGGGATCTTCCCTATGTCTGTGCATCTGAAGACGAGAAGAGGTGTAGTCCAGTCATTTTGCGTTGGATTTAAAGGGCTGCTAAATATACTAAACAAATTGGTAGCTTCTTTAGTAAAGAAGAATAAATAAGAGACTGTATCGCTTATTAAGTGTGAGGCATTTTTTTGGATGCTAAAGTCTCTTATAACAGTTGATGTGGGTTACTTGGTGGATAATCTTCTATAGAAATAGTTGTGCTATTTTCTTAGCAGGTCAAAAGGGTCTATGATATAATTTGGAGCTAGATATTGGTCACAAATACCTAAGCTGTTTAGATGTCTATCAGCATCCTGTTTTATTAATCAATCATATAGATACTGGTATGGCAATTTAGTACTCCCCTGCTTGTAAGAGTAAGGTGGTGTGTGAGGTTGTGGTTTCAAGATCCACTGGGTGCTTGCGTAAGTCATAAAAAAATAAAAAATAAAAACTGAAAAAAATTAAACAAATAAGAAGCTAAAAACAGAAAACCCTACTCATTTCCAATACCTAGCCTGATTGTGAATGGTGTACCTGTTGTACTAATTCTACGGTATAAATGTTATACAGCTAAAATTTTACTCTGATCTCATGACTTATTCCAAACATTAAATATCAGATTTTGTAATCTAGTTTGGCATATTTTAACCAAAATTTCAGTAAGAGGGAGAGAGCAGATGTTGACAGCATTTGGTTCGATCTGTGATTTATATGATGTTTGGTGTTCCTTGTTTTTATGACACTGCTGTTGAGGTATCTTTCATGAATAGTGCATGATTAGTCAAACTCATTGGTGCAACTAGCCATAGGTAATTAAATGAATTTGGGACTTTTTGAGGAATTTTGAACTTTCTTTACTTTGTATATGTATCGTAAAGATACATGAATGTTTGTTATGAAATCAATGTATTGTAGGCTCACATGCTGTAACAAATTTGCTATATTTAGTTTGTAGATTTCCAGTCAATAGTTTCACTTTATTGCAGTTGTCATAAACGCACTAATTCTCTAGACTATGATATGATTGGGTGGCTGTCACTGATTGTTGCTCTTTTTCCTTTCTTTGTTTTTTTGCTGTTGCTGGTTTATTGATCCTTAATTTAGGTGTTTTTTTTGGGGGGTTAACTAGAATGGTTTTGTGATTTTTGCAGAGGAGCAAGAAAAACAGAAGCAAATAACTGAAGAAGATGGTGGCACTGGTGCAGAAGATTAGAACTGAACTTATGTAGGGTTGCCAATGTCGCTTACTCTAAAATTTCTCCATTATGTAGGGTTGGGTTTTGTTTTTATGTATTTTTTCCCTCCAACTCCTCAAGGATATTTAAGAAATAGTTATTGACCTATGCAGGCATACAATTGGGTGGTTAATGGTTAATATTCACTCTCCATTTTACTTCCAAATCCTGTTGAAACTGGGATTCCTTAATGACCCACTTGTGTGGGTTTGGATTAATATTTTTTGCTGAACGTTGGTAAAGTATAAGGGCAAAATACTACCTTAGGTTCCCTTCTCAAAATTTTTCCCTCTGTTTAGTTAAATAACCATTCAAATGGCGTTAAAACACTCTCTCTCTTCTTTTCTATTTTATTTGTTGGCCCACGAGAAAATCCATCCACTTCAAACCTCTCACACAAATTCCTGGTTCTATACCATATCAACACCCAGATCAGACGCACTGCAAATAGATTAGGGGGTCTCCAACTTGAACACAATCTTGATAAAATTTTTGTCACTATATAGAATAACTTGAAGGCCATCTTGATGCTATTTGGAAATACATGGTGAAGTCCTAAACTTTTTTGCTTGGAGAGAACAATGAGGCGAGGATATTACTAAGGTGGTTGCAGTGAGTAGAGGATTGGGATTGGGATTGGGATTGGATGGAGTACTAGCAGTAGGTCCTGACCGTATTTGGGAATGAATATGATGGAGCTCCTGTTGTTATAATGGATATTGTTCCAAACATAAGAGGATTGGGATCTCAAAGGAGAACGGCACTACGGCAGTCTCTAAAAAAAAAAAAAAAAAAAAGCGATCTGTCTAGCATACAAACATAGCGATGCAGAAAATCGTTCTAGCTATAATTTCCAGCTCCTTTGTCCTCCTTTGCTTGATTTCGATTAAAAATTTGAGAGTTTTTTTTTTTTTTTTTTTTTTTTGATGAAAAAAATTTGAGAGTTTTGAGTGTGAGAAATGTAAAAGACCATATAAGCCATATTTCTTCTTCTGGTATTGTGTGAGAAAAGTCTGAAAGAAGCCAATGGGTTTTCTCGCAAGTTGAGCCCACAAAAAACAGAGGTGAAATTGTATGTGGTGACTGTTATGGGTTGGGTATGTTAGTGAAGTGTGTTATGGTGTTTTAACACCAGCTATTCAATCAAATCAAATATTCAATAAATATATAAATAGAAGCAGAGATCTCAAGGGAGCTTAGATATAGTAAAATTCACTTGTTGTGTATGAGATGATAAAAGGAGAATCACATGTTTTCTTTTTTGCTTATGCATTATCTCTATATATTAAGAGGATTCAGAAAGTTAATTATATCTTTAGAAAATGTCAAAAATACCTCTAAACTAATTAGATAATACTTATTCTTAAAAAAATAAAAAATAGGGTTAAAATTATAATTCAACAAAATTAAAAAAAAAAAAAAAAAATCTACCAGAAAATTTTTTTTTCTTAAATATTAGCACACTCTATTTAAATATATCTCATGTACGTTTGGTAAATATTTTTTTTCTTAAAAACTAGCACACATCTCAGCAGTTTATTATATTTCAAATTCTAAATTTTAGTTTCTTACAAATCCCTTCCTATGCAACTCTATTTATTAATCAACTTCTTGATTCTTGGGTGAAAAGTTCTGGTTGAGCCATGTTTAATTTATGAATTCATCTTTACAAGTTGTATTTAGTAGTCACGAGGACCCATTTTTGGGCTGTTTAAATATCTTATGATGCAAAATGTGTTGTCTGCTATGATACCATAGATAATTGAGGTGATTCAAATACCATGAACATTTATGTTCCTACATGAAACTATGAAAGAGTATCTAGTTATTATGCTAAACTAACGTTTAACCCGCGCAATGCGCGGGATCATTTTATAATTTAAGCTCACCTTTATATCACTCACACCATAAACTCCTTTGATAGGTTTGACCTTTGTGTTGCATAGCAGACATGCAAAAAAAAATACCCCATTCGTTGTTAGCATTAACAATCTTGGCTTTGCATGTCACCAATTAATTTGATCTATCTGTGATAAAATTGTATGTATGTTAAGATTATGCTATTCCTTTTTTTTTTTTTTTAATAGATTAACAGCTTTCCTAATACTTAAACAACTTGGACTTCAAAAAAGGAAAAAAAGTAAGAGACCAAGCACAATAGATTAATAGGTTTCCTGATATTTAGTTTTCTAAAAGTTGGCGATCTCCTGCAATGGTTTGCATTTTGATTTTCTCAACTCCAAATATTTGCCTTGTTCATGGCCTTGAGTTGTTATTTGTATAATATAAACCTAAAAGGTCAACAATCAAGCTCAGTACTTAAAATTAGGACTCATATTCATTACTTGAAATTAGAAGCTTTTTTAATGTAGCACCTATAAAAATGCATACTCATAGCATTCTCAATTTCAATCAATCTTGTATTCCCAAAACAAAGCTGCACTGAACAGTGCGGCAATCTAACAAAGACAAATGAATTACAATCTACAAATATATATATAAATATAGTTGCACTCTAGGTCTTTATCTATAATTATATCCTATGACTTTATTATACATGTAACCCTTTCATAAAATATTCGTAGTAATACAAAGTCATTAATGTAGACTGCCACTTTGTAAATTACTAAATCTTAATTCTTGAGTACCCAGTTTAATTATTTAATGTTATTTATTATATATTTATGAAATCCAATTCCATAAATATATACTTTAGTCTTACTAAAGTAGTTAAGCCTAACTCTCTGAATAACAAACTCATTAAACTTATCTCAAGGGAATACTTTATATCTCCGTTAAGAGACTATGAATTCCATCTTGAGAATATATGTTCCATCAACACTAAATGTGGCTGCCCAATATACTGAGGTTTTGACCGTTACTTTAGATCTCACTCCTGATATATCAAAGCAACCTACACCTTATGATCAGGTCCATTATTCTCTCAGGATTAAGAGTTCATGCAAATGGAAGTCGTGAGATTTACTATTCATTTGACAGTATTTAGGAAAATAATAAATCTCACAGCGGTCCAGTTCAATATGTCTTAACTCTTAAAACATATAAACACATCAACCAGAAGTCACCACTTCCATGATCAACACAAATCATCATGATTGATATGTTATAGTCTTTGCAGATGAAATGCCCAATTTCATCACCGACTACGAACTATAATTCTGAGTTTACAAAAAACTTGTGATTTATATCTTCTATGACTCTTCACATAAATCACATACTATGCATCTCATGGACTATGTGATAATGTCCAAATATTCATGTTACCATTATTTCAGATAATAATAAAACAAATTTATTAAACATAATACTAAGTCATACATAATGTCATACACAATGTCAAACTTAATATCATACATAGCATCATACAATAGGATTAAAGGGCACTAATCCTAACAAAAATATGACTTGGATCCACACAAGATTTAAATATTAAATAATTCCATTCTTTTAGTTTTTTAGAAGAACCATTCTTTTAGTTAGTGGGGTTTTAAAACGTGAGTGATGATGATTGATAGATTTATTTGAGGGAGTGTCGGTAAATATCTCATATAAGTCCCGCTCCTTAAACAGTGAAGGTTTTTAAAAAAACTAGCGTTTAACCCGCGCATTGCGTGGGATCATTTTATAATTTAAGCTCACCTTTACATCATTCACACCATAAACTCCTTTGATAGGTTTGACCTTTGTGTTGCATAGCAGACATGCAAAAAAAATACCCCATTTATTGTTAACGTTAACAATCTTGGCTTTGCATGTCACCAATTAATTTGATCTATTTGTGATAAAATTGTATATATGTTAAGATTATGCTATTCCTTTTTATTTATTTAATAGATTAACAACTTTCTTTATACTTGAAAAACTTGGACTTCAAAAAAGGAAAAAAAATAAGAGACCAACCACAATAGATTAATAGGTTTCCTGATATTCAGTTTTCTAAAAGTTGGCAATCTCCTGTAATGGTTTGCATTTTGATTTTCTCAACTCCAAATATTTGCCTTTTTCATGGCATTGATTTGTTATTTGTATAATATAAACCTAAAAGGTCAACAATCAAGCTCAGTACTTAAAATTAGGACTCATATTCATTACTTGAAATTAGAAGCTTTTTAATGTAGCACCTATAAAAATGCATACTCATAGCATTCTCAATTTTCATCAATCTTGTATTCCCAAAACAAAGCTGCACTGAAAAGTGCGGCAATCTAACAGAGACAAATGAATTACAATCTACAATTATAATTGAGTTCAAAATTAGAATCACATATGTTACAAAACTTAAATCCATGTTGATATAAGAGTCTTAGGATGCTCAGATTGCAAAACCATAGCCTAAATACAGAAAATTAAATCTCTCATAATCTGAAATAAAACTGAAAATTAAGTAAATAAGAAAAGGGTATGAAGAATAGAACTTGGTGCATAATTCTTAAGCATTTTTTATGCTTCCAAGTCTTCTATTTTAGCAACTATTTTTCTATTATGTAAGAAAGCTATCCATCCAGTCCTTTAGGAGGTCATTTTGGCATAATTCCCTTTGTGACTTTTGGAATGTCAAAGTTGATGTAGAACTTTGTTGTCCATGTGAATGATAGTCGATAGTTACCTACAAATTTTTTTAATCAGTCAGGTATTAACATTTGTCATGTTTTCATTTAAAGTATATGAGAATAATATCTAATAATATTTAAAAGAAACACCCAAACGATCAAATAGTTAAACTTAGAGGTGAGAAAAACATAACTTTCATTTCACAAAAATGATATAACTCTCATGCTCAACACTATATTGCAAAGAACAAAACCATATCTATATTTCATGCTTCTTGATTCTAGGCAAATCAGAGTATTCATACAACATTGCTTGAATTAAACATGAAAGATCTAATTTCTTCCAATTGACTATAATTCTACACAAAATAAAGGATAAAAAAAAATGGCGATTTATGGCTGAACATGTTAGGATTGGTGCCCTTAAATCCTATTGTAAGATGCTATGTATAATATTAAGTGTGACATTGTGTTTGACATTATGTATGACTTAATATTATGTTTAATAAATTTGTTTTATTATTATCTGAAATAATGGTAACATGAATATTCAGACATTATCATATAGTCCATGAGATGCATAGTATGTGATTTATGTGAAGAGTCACAGAAGATATAAATCACAAGTTCTTTGTAAACTCAGAATTATAGTTCGTAGTCGGTGATGAAATTGGGCATTTCATCTGCGAAGACCAAAAAGGAAGGGCAAAACAGACTTACCAGCTTGAGGACAGAGAAACTTTGTAAAAATTTTGGAGGAAAACGACAAAAAATCGTTGTTTGAACCTTGCCTAGTCGGAGAGAGAAGAGAAAGGTTGAAAAACTTTTTGAAAAAGTATGTTGAATCAGTCAAAGAACACTGTTTTAAAAACCTGATTCACGACTTTCGATTGATCGAAAATCACTTTCGATTGATTGAATCACTCCGAAATTTTTAAAGAGATTTTAAGTATTTTCGATCGATTAAAAAACAGAATGGATCGATCAAAACAGGCAGCGGCTCATAGTATTTTGAGAAAAATTACAGTTTTGAAAAACTCAAACCAATTTTTGAAAAATAACTCCTCAAAGCATTAAAATCAATGAAACAAAATGCATGAGTATGAGATGAAATGGAATGCTTTTTCAAAAACCCAAATTTTAATCCTAGTTTCTCCAAAGAAAGTTTCAACCAGTTCTTCCTTTAATTTTCAGGCAA